>NC_085084.1:78182442-78519942 GCF_963662255.1 Cinclus cinclus | reverse complement strand
GGGAAAAAAAAAAGGTGGGTTTGCTGAGTTTAGAGTCTCCTATATCAGTGTTGTGGCTAAATAAAATTTTCTTTGTAAATTCAGTACAAAATTATGTTTATGAAAACTCAGTGGGAGTGGCTTATAACTTGCTGCACAGTGATGAGGAACTACCAAGTAATTTATCAGCAATTTCTTGAGAGGTTTTGCATCACTAACAGGAAAGACACCAACAGTTTTTTCATCCCTGTGCAGAATGCTGGTCACAACTCCCTGTAAGCTTTGAACTGATGCCTCCCTTCAAGTCCAGTGGTCCAAACCCACAGATTTTTCCAAGCACCATTTGAAGTCAGGATGACTTTTGTTCTTGTGGCACTGCATACTTCATCCCACCCTTCAGAACACTGTACTGGTGTGAAATGTGCAGATATTCCTGGAAAAGATAAAGGAAGGACAATAAAATCTGTTCCAGGCAGCATCGATTGCATGACCTTATATGAACAGGTTTTTTTCCTTATTTCCAGGATAAATATACCTGTTATGAGGTCTGTTGGTCAGATGTCTGATAGAAGGAATAGACTCTGGCTCATCTTCATTGCTCCTCTGAGCAAAAACATCACTTTAATGAACCTAGTGTTCAGCATCCAGGGGACAAAAAGCGTGTTCTGCCCTCATAGGCAGGAGCAGAAAGGATGATTTTCCCCATTAGTGTTTTGGAGTATGGATAACTGCTTTACCCCAGGATGGCAGATCAGTCAGTAGGATATCTTTTTTCCCACAGCCTTCTGCAGAGGTGGTGGGAGAAAAGGAAAGAACAGTAGAGAATAAGACTCTTCCAGCTAATTTTCCTTTCCTTGTTCTCCCTTGTTCCTTTGATGTAGCTGCTGGGATATGTGCACAGGCACAGAGGGGACTGCCCAGAGTGCCCCAGAGCACAGAGGAGACCCACAAAAAAAGTGTTTGGTGAGCAGGATGTTCCAGCAACACTCTGCTGCTGAGGCAGAGCAGGTATTTCCAACAGCTCTTCCTCTGGTGTGTAAATTAAAATAGAGCTGGAGGTGTGGGACACTGGAGCCTGAAACAGGAACATATCATGAACACAAAATGAAAGCGAATGACAGTTACTTTTATCTATTTGTCTTCATTTCAGTGGATTATCCCTTCACCCATTCCCACCCATCTCCCATCCTTTTTTACTGGGTGAATACCAGTTTTTGAACAATCTGATAGTAGTTGCTAGCTCAGCTCCTTTGCTTTTTTTTTATTTGAGCTGTATTTATTACTCATTTCCTGATTTCTTACAGAAGAATTCTGCTGCCTTTTAGATTTACAGAGGGGTCTCTTTTCTGCAAGAAAAGGAAAGAAGAAACACAGGGAAGACTCTACTCAAATCTGGCAGTGGAAAGAGCTTCCCCACACCTTGTTGCTCTCGCTGACCTTTTTTTCCCAACACTCATGCAAATTAGAATCAGTTTTTTCTATCTATCCATTCTCTTCTCACTCTGTATATCAACTTCACGTTGCAGATAATCATTATCAAGAAAATCCTCCCACAGTGCACTTGTTGGTTGGGATTTGGAAAGTGTGTCTCTGTTCAGCTGCAAGGCAGGGCCAGACATATCTGATTGATGCATAATTATAACCTACTTGGTCTTCCAAACTGCTGCTGCTGCTGAAGCTTATCTAACCTTAAGAAGGACTGGCTTCAGCTACTGCAGCTGCCACTTCAGGGATGCCTTGCCCAGACCCACTTGGGCTAATAGACATTAACCCTATTGCTCTGGGTTTTGTTTCCAATTCCTGACACGTCTGTTTTTGACAGCTGACCTGCCCTGAGAGTACCTGGTTGTGCCCATTAGTGGAGTGAGCCCTGGATGCACAGGGGGCTCTCCTCTGGCTGCTGTAGTGTGGAGACTGTTCACCACCACCCCACAAATGCAGTTCCCAAATGGGAGTTTTGGGAACTGCAGCTGAGGAGGACAGCAGTGGAAATGCATGGGAATTTCAGCTCTAAAGACTAGTGTGAACCGTGGGTGCAAAACCATGGTGATACCCAGGCAAAAACATGCAGACCCAAGGAGGAAGCTTCCAGCCCCTCCTGATGACTGGGAAATTCAGCCTAGCTCCAGATATAAACAACCTTCTTGTCCTGTAGCACTTCTTTATTTATATGAACCTTTACATGGTACACATGTGAGACAAGGAAGAACAGAGGAAGGAATGGAAACACAGGCCATTGATTTATCCTTTACCTTGCCCTCTCTAATACATTTGATTAGCTCTAAAAATTTTTCTGCAGAGAAAAGATGTGCCTGTTTACGTGCAAAATTGCTGAGTTCCAAGGATGGTAAATGGCTGAATATTATCACACTGTGACTGAGATATGAAAGAACCCAGGTGACTTGACTTCTCCAGCTCTTTATGATTTTCACCCTGTTCTCTCCCTTTCTGCAAAGTGGTTGTACACTAAAGTGCATGGGAACTGCTGCACTTTATACTCACTGAATACAGCTTTTAAATTTGGGCTGGTAGACCTTTCTCTCGAGTACCTGCAATTTACAGTCCCTCCTCTCCACATTTAATTGTGTTTGTAAATAATCAGTATATCTTTGGGTGGAAAAATAAGAGTGCAAAGTATCTGTTACAGGCTAGATTTGTAAACTAAATCTTTCTTCTGCAAAAAAGAGATAAAGGGGAGGAGCCCTTTGGTAGTTTATTTCCTGCACAATTAAAAAGCCCTCATACCGCTGTAAATAAAACTCCAGTAACCATAGTCAGCTGGCACCATGTGGAAATCACTGATTTTCAGGCTGAACAAAACTGTCCTTTTGTACACCTCTGCCATTTGCTGGCACTGAGCCGAGCACAGTTTGAGTGTGTGTGGAGAGACAGCTGGCTGTTTGCTCTTTGCCTTGCCTGTGTAGCACCCAACACAGAGATTTTCTGACTCAAAAAGGAAATTTTGCATTGGTGAAAATACATAATTATGTGTTGGGTGGTAGGTCATTACTGTGCTGACTGCATTTGTTCTTTAAGCAACCTGAGAGAAGCCAGTATATCCCAATAGCTAAGAAAGGATTTGCACGCCTGGCTGAGGATCTCAGTGCTTTATCTGCTCTAGTGAACCAAGCCTGCAGCTCCCTAAAATGAAGAGAAATGCAGTCACTCAGGACCTTTTCCTTTGTCACTTTGTTGCACAGTCCTGGACCAGAAGGCTATTTCAGTGTAGAAGTGAGGGACAGAGCCTAGGTGTGGTTGTTCTGCAAAATGGTTTGCTCACTATTTCCTGTTTCCAACATTAATTAATTCCTATTTCCAACATTAAGTCACTTTTTCTATTTGGTTTGGTTGGGGTTTTGTTGTTGTTGTTATTTTTTGTTTGTTTGTTTTTGTTTTGTTTTCCTGTCAGCTGAATTTCTTGATGGAGGAACCAGCCTCGAGGACACCTGCCCCTGCCCGATGGGCTATGAAGAGATCCTTGCACAGTGTCAGTAGCAAGTCTGCAGTACATATAGCAGAAAGTGGCTTTATCCCATTTTCTCCATTTTGGTGTCTTCTCACCAGTAATACGTGCACAAATTGAAGGAAGCTCAGACAAGAGCCACAAAAATGATGAAGGGCCTGTGAGGTGTTGAATTATGAGGAGAGATTAAAAAGAACCAAATATGTGTAGCTTGGCTAAGGGATGACTGGGGCTGGGGGGTGAGGAAGGGAATGTGATATTTATCTCCATGTGCATAGAAGGATGTAAATTCCAAGGCAGGAGATGAACTACTTATGATAATACAAAGGAAGATTTATTAGAAGTTTAAGTAGAAAATTAAGCAAAGGAAATTTTCAGCTGAATATTAGAGAATTTTGTTAAGGGTATGATAATGATGATAAATATTTATATAGCATTTTAATAGTGAGAAGGGGGGAAAGGCAGCACAATGATTCCTGCATCCAGTGTTTCAAAGCAATAGGGAAGGACCACTTTCAACCCTGTACTGCTATTTGATAAAAGGCTTAGGGTAGAAAAGGGGAATCTTTCCCTCCCATTTGTGAAGCTGAGAAGGGTAAAATCATTGTCCAACCATAAATGGCTTTGCTTCTCTGGCAGTAGTAACTTGGAGAGACCTTGACCATTTTGTCTGGTCATGTGTTGTGTAAGCCAGTTGATGGTCAGCTAATGCTGGTATTTCTAAAGACAAACAGAGTGGTTGAACCTTTTCCTGGGCAAGTCAAGCAGAAGATGTGGCTGTCTTCTCATGGCAGGAGCTTATATTCAGAAAAGCATTGGAAAACCTGCCATTTACTTGGTAAATAATCTCTGCCTTCCAGACTGTGATTCATTCACTTTACAGCTCTGTATTAGTGCTTTCCGAACTTAACAGGAATTTTCCAGCACCAGCCCAAGGAAAGACATCTTCTTAGTAGGGTGGTGGGAAGCCAGTACTTGAGGACCTGGAGGCAGCAACACCAGAATGTGCTTTGCAGGGGACAGAGCCATACAAACCTGGAGGTAGTGTGTAGGATGGAAAGCAGTATTGTCTTCTGTGTCTCACATCAGTTACAGTGACCCCCATCTGAAGCCCCTCAAACTCATGCTGGAGTCATTCACTTGACTTTGTCAAACAAAGGGGAATCCCAAAGACCTTCGCAGCCTTACACACTCTTTCAGAAAATGCTTACACACAATTCAAGGCAAAAGCAGAGTGGGCTTTTTTTTTTCTTTTTTTTTTTTCTTTTTTCTTTCCTAGTGCAGCGTTCACTGTCTGGGACACAAAAAAAAAAAAAGGTATTGTCAGATGTGTAAATGCAAATTTAATGAGTGCGTAAAAAAATCCCTTCAAATCAATGCAAAAATATTCCACAGTGAAGTCATTTTGATTAAAAAGAAAGGGGGGGGGGGAGGAGGTTGCCTGAAATAAGCAAAATTTCAAGCTAATGGGAATCTCATTCATTATTTAATCCACTCCTTATCTGAAATGTACAAAAAATGGAATCTAATATGGCGTATGTATGTTGTTGTCTTAGCGAAAAGACAGGGGCAAAGGCCTGCAATTTCACTTAATATATTAAATCCTACTGCAGGCTTTGAGCCAGATTAATAACTCTAGCGAGCTAGAAAATCCCAATATATATTTTTTCTAGCTCCATGCATGATGCAGCTTGATTCATAAGCAGCTCTACTGCTGGGCTTTATTAAATACAAATAAAATATCTCTTCTATTGCAAAAGCCCACAAGGTGACAGAAAGAGGAGAAGCAACTGTCCTTGCTAGTTAAAATGTATTTTCTTTGGCTTCCTACTCCTTAACTCAGCCCCCAAGTCCCAGGTCCCTAGAATATTTATACAGTCATAACCCTGTGCATAGAATCCGGAGGGATAAACTGAAAGGAAAGAATTTGTTCCCGATCACTGGGGCATGCTTGTGTAAAAGACCCTGCAGCATTCCTACCCTCAAGTGGACACGACTCAATTTTATGTCCACTCAGGAGAAGAGTTTCAGCAGCCCAGCACGCTTCCTTACAGTCTGGGACAGCTGGTTTGTGGCTGATTTAAGAGTGTTACCCAACGACTCGCTGGCAGCTATGCCACAAAACCTGGGTTGGTGCTGTGTTTGCCAGGTGGCATATTTGAATCCCCAGCTTGGAAAGCAAGAATGATATCAGGGAGCTCAAAATCACCAGGCTGGTTTAAAAATCTTTAGATTGAAACTGTAAAGTGTATAGGAGAGAACCTATATAATTTTAAGGTTGCTTTGCAAGCCTCTGTGTGTACATGCAGTGATAGTAAAACAAAGGGTTTAGGAAAAAAAAAGAAAATCAAAGTTACATGAACAGCATAGTCCTGCTTATAAATTGCAGGACTAGTTAGGGAAATCAATTCTATTTTGGACAACACTGAAACACATGGTGTATGGATAGCTAGGAATGCACTCCTCCTGAAAAGAGGAGGATTTGCTCATGTAAAACCTTGATCTAAACCTGGTCTTCTGTGCACACAGTATTCAAGGTCTAGTTCTTGGGGTCTATGCTGGAGTAAGTGGAAAAGACTTCCCAAAGAGTAGAATTGGATCCCATTTTAACTCTTTGCTTTGGTATCTCACAGAGCCATTGAAACCCCAAACGAATATGCCTTGAGTCTAATGGTGCTGGTCCCTGCAGGGGACACCAACAAAAATCTGGGAATACCAAATTTTCCATGGAAATAGATCTGCTGAAGTAGATACAGTAAAAATATGTAGGAGTCAGATCTTCTCCGGAAGGGTTAATATGGAAGTAAGTAAGTGAATTAGTGGAGAAAGGTGTTACCTGTTCTGAAGTGGGTAGAGTTGGTCTGGTATAGACCAGGGGACAGGATACCTGCAAAAGCACTTTGGGGGAACATGATACACTCTTCTTAAGGGCTTATTTAAGCTATGACTTATTCTTTCTAAAATAAACAGAAGAATACGATCTTATTTAATTTATTCCTCTGGAGGAAATGGAGCTTTCAGTGTACTGGAACAGGATAAAATAACTTCTCCAATATAATTTCACAATTTTTTATTTTTTTTTTTAAATCATAGATGACCGAAAGGGTTTGTTTCATTTTAATTAAAGGAAGAAGAAAAATGGAGACTTAAGTCAGTGCTGCAGGTTTTCAGATATCTGGCAGTGAAATAAGAAAGTAGTAGGTTTTATTGCTGCAGTTGTTTTTAAGGTGGGAAATTAGTGTAAAGTTATTTTTAAATCCACATTAGTAACTTGATGGATTTTTCCACTCACTCCTGGCACAGACCCAAGCATTCCAGTCCTGACTGCACTGCACTGATGGAAGTGTTGTCCAAAGGGACCAAGGACAAAGGCATGGTGCAGGAGGAGGGATGGTTTTCTGTCTGTCTGTGAGGTGTGTGTCACGCTTCTGTTTGGGTTTGGAACTGCTCTGGTGTCACTGCAGCATCTCTGCTGTGCTATGAGCAACAGTAAGTAGATAATCTGAAGAAATTTGAGGCTGGCATGAGCTACTCTGGTCATACTTCACATCTGAGCCAGTCCTCAGGACTGCTGCTGTTGTTGGATTACTATAGCATGCATTGCCATGGGCACAGGGGGTCCTGTTTGAAGGTAAAAGTCCTGGACTACTAAGTGCTTACCACATGAAAAATGAAAAGATGGTCCTTGACCTGAACTGCTCGGAGATGTGAACGCCTGAGAGAGGCCACAGCAAACAGATGGAGGGAGAGCAAGGTAATATAGAGCGGATTATGATTTGGTTGGGAAGTTGCAGTGATAGCACACTAGCTGCCTCGTGGGTGTTGAGTGGTTTGGAAGTGTCACCGCAAAGGTGAGTTTCAAGGAGGGATGACGAGGCAGGCTCTGTAGTAGATGCCTCTGATGTTGGCAGGACTTTCACATCCGTGGTACACAAAGGTCTCTGGACAGTAGAAACAGCTGACATAGCTTTGGGGTTAAGCCAACACTATCATGCTGTTAGGATGTTTATCTGTACCAACCGTCGCAAAAGGCTCTCCCATGCCTACCTCAATATTAAGGACTCAGAGGATTTTGAGGACAGAGCACATCATTTATCCTGACCTTCTGGATGTAGTAGAGGCCATGGGATTACAGTGCACCAGGCCCCAGTCACTTGGGCTGAATCACAGCAGCTCTCTCAGAAGGGTGTACAAGCCTAACAGAGCCTTGAAGGGAGATGTTGTCTCATTTCTATGGGACCTGTGTACGTGTTTGCACAGCATGTGAAATACAGCAAGCATATATTTGTGGGGGGTTTTGGTTTTCTTTTTATGAATGTTAAATGTGCTTAAGGGCCTTTCTGAAAAGCTCAGGGGTTTTGAGCACAGTTGTGTACTGCAGAGGCAGCAACTGCAGGCTAATTTGAAAAATTCACGCTGGACACTGGGCTGAGATGTGCCCTTTAAATGATGGTCAGTGACCCAGGAAGAATTTCCTGAGTGCAAGAGGACCTCAGCGGAATTGTTTCATGTCTGCAAGTGTGTGGCTAAGCAGTTTAAATGGAAATAGTACTAAGGGCATATTGTTTTCCTTTGGCTTGCATATAAAGTGCTTATCCTGTGCTTCAAAGGCTCATGATTTTACAGGAACTTAAGTTCAGCACAAACATTTACAAACTTTAGAAAGTAACTTAAATTACAAGTTTGTAGTTTAATTGATGGGGTTTCCCCCTCCCCCTTTTTTCCCAAATGCCATGTTGCCTCTTATATTTTCATTTTCCTTATACAGTGAGCACCATTCAAAGAGTCCACAGATGGTAAAGTTGGCTGTGACCATTAGAAATGAGATTTTAGCTAGAGTAATAGAATTCAGGGGGTGGGTTGTGTCTGTGCCACAGAGTTGTTTTAGAAGCCTTGAGTGGGACATGAAAATGTTATGAAAAGGAAGAGTTAAGGAGAGGGTGGTATTTGGTTTCACAAATTCATTAGGTATCTTGTCTACCTATATGATAGTGAATGAGGGGGAATATGTTTTGTTCAGGGAACAGTGTGGAGCACTGATCATTGCTGATCATTTTTTTGACACTCTAAATGGAAGTGGAAAAGTTACAAAATTACAGGAATAAATAAATTACGGGAAAGTTTAAAATTTCACCATAAATGATTGCATTAACTGAGCCCCATGTTGTTGTCGACATTCTTCTAACATTCTTCCCCTACTCATTACAACCCCTTGTCTCTGCTGAGATCATGTCTGTCTACTTTGTAAGCTCTGTGTATACAGTCCAAAACCACAGTTTCAGGCCCGGCTAAGAAATTGTGTTAGTACTAGGACAGAAAATTGATTAGTCTGTTTTCTCTGTTCCAACTTAAGAGAAGAGTGAAGCAGTAAATAGTGTTAATGCTGAAAAGTGAATTAGATTTCTAACACTGTTTCTGCTTTAATAGTTTTTTCCATTTGCTAATAGCCCAGATAATAGCAACTGCCCTTCAATAACATGTGTTGTTTTGTTTGTATCTTTCTTCTGACAGCATCTTTTTAAAGCAACATGTTACAGCTCATTCATGAAATAGTTATCAATTCTGTCCTTGTTTGTTTCTCCAGGCAAGCTAAGTATGTCCTTGTTAACACTGGCTGTTGGGCATTGTGTACCTGCAGGCTGTGCTTAGCTCCCTCCCTTTAAGGGTCCGTCAGTCAATTACAATTGCAAATACAAATTCCAGGTGCTTTGGAATAAGGCTTTCAAACCCAACAGCCCATTTCACACTTTTTTTGGATAGCAGAGAAGGGATGGGTAGTGACTGCAGCTCCAGGCAGGAGCAGGGTGCACCCTGAACACCAAGGATGTTGAACCAGATTGCATTATTTTGTTATCACCTTTTCCAAACCTCCTATTTTATTCATCTCAAATTCTTTCTTAAACATACTTTTACCAATCCTGCTGTTCTTGTCAATTCTAGCTTTTTTATCTACTCATTGCTGTATCTAAACACTTTCCATGAGCGTTCAAATCAAGAGGGCTATTACATCATCTGTAACTAATATTCTTTATCATCCTCTCTTCAGCAGAGCAAGTGGGGTAGTGTTCTTAGTGTTCTGCTAGGGTTTGTTTTCTTTTTTTTTTCCTGCCTCTGCAACACAAGTGCTGCTCCATGTGAATATTTGAAGGAGGATGTTGAATTTGCTATAAGAAATTGATGTGTCCAGAGTGCTCCTTCATTCCTGTGTTTGTTCTGAAATACTGTATTTGTGTTGAAAATCATGGCTCCTAGTTAAGTAACACATATGGAGAAAAAGTCTGTCGAGCTTTCAGAGCCTGTCAAATGCAGGCCACAGTATACAGCACTAGGACACTTCCACATCATAGTCTGTGCCTTTGAGGGGATCCCCACATGTCCTCTGATGATTAAGTGACAGTTTGTGATTTGGTGTTGCTTAGAAAATTCATTTTCTTTCCCTGTACCAGACTTCTCATCCCACCCCATTCTGTTCTGTCCCAGCATTTCAATGCCTAAATTATTAGGAAACTAGGGCAGAGAGCATTTACTTTTGAATGTCCATTCAGTAGTTTTCCCAATATTTAATCTCAGATTGGTGACTGTAAAGCTACAGTAATTTGTAATTGCAATTACTGAGTGATGACAGTTAAATGGTATGTTATAAGAGCATTTTAGCTACATACTGTGTTTTATCCTAGTTTATCACTGACATTTCATTCAGATAAAAAAAACCTCACAAAGTTTCAGTTTTGTAGACGCAATCAGCTAGAGCAGAAATGTTTGCAGAGGAGTGCTACTCAGTTGGTTCTGTCATGCTGTCCTTGGCAAAATCCATGTTTAATTATAAAATATTATTTTAATTTATTTGATAGTTCAAAGATCTATTTTTTTTTAACTTGGAATTGGCATTTACTTGAATCTCAGAAAATATGTCTAGCTTTTTTTTCTACATTAAATATCCTGGTTTGAATTTGTATCTTTAAAAAAAGAAACTGGTGAAATTGGAATGGAAGAACTGTTTGATTAGTGCATTCTCAAATCCATTTGGTTATCCAAATTCCTTCTTCTGCAACAGTGTGCAAAGCCTGTACCTAATCCCTGAGTGAGAGAACTCACAATTAGCTAGGTGGAAAGGATTCCTTGCTGCATACCCCTGGGGACCTTTCCTCTCCCCTTCTCTGGGGGAGCTAGCAGAGTTTTGCAAGAAGATAAATTTGGGAAAAATTTTCTGAAGTTCAAGTGGGATGTTTGATAAATTAGTGGCCAACATATTATTTGTTGTACTGTGATTGTGATTAGTCCAGACATAACTATGTTTTTTTTGTTTTTTTTCCTGGGGTTATTTCTTTGAGATTAAGCAAAGCATAATAGTGTGATAGAGTTGAAGTTTATAAGGAAAAAGGTTAGAACATTCATTAAACTTTTCTGTATTTATCTCAGTCTTCTTGCAAGACAATTTTTTTAAAGCCAAAGCCAGATACTTGAATGAAAAATGACCCATCTCCTTAGCTCTCCTATCCACCACTTTTCATGAAAATTGACCTCTCCATTAGATCAACTAATCAGTGGAGCATAACTGAGGTTTAATGGCCATCAAAGAGAAAACCAATTTAGTTTCAGCTGCTTTGACAGGAGTGCATCTGCAGGACTTTGGGCAGACTCATCAGTTGGATTTTTTTTCTGATTGTTGTGCCAAGTCTTTGCTAAATTTCAAGTAATGATCTCTCACAACTGTCCCTTTACTTTGTGTTTGTGCTAAAAAAAAGTTACTGGGTATTTCTCAGGATGAATTTTCAAAGCCTAGACTTACATTTTTGTATGAGAACTATCATGTCTCACTCCTATGGTATGAATAAGGGGTCTAACCTCTCTTCAAACTGCAGGAAGTTCTGCATTTCTCTTCAAGGGTCTGAGAGGCATCACCAACAGTACTCGCAGAATTTTCTGCAATGAAAACAGGTGTTTTCTTCTGGATAGATAATCCAATGTCATCAAAGAGTAAGTTCTAGAGTTAAATAAGGTGTCTCACATGCAGCAATTATTTTATTTATTTACTTATTTATTTATTAGCTAGCTCCATGTTATGGTCCTTCTGTGTGAAGCTGATCTTTGCTGTAAACTGGATCCAATATTGGCTGAGTGTGAGAGCTGCAGTAATGCAGTAATATATTAGAGGGTATTGGTTGGTTTGTTTCTTTTTTGGTTGAGAGGAGATAAAACTTAGATGTGGACCCAAGAAGAAGGTTTGGGAACCTCAAGACTGGTATGATATGACTAGATCCAGCTGATTAGGATTACATTTTCCATGTGGTTTTGTCTTGAATTCCTCATGAGTCATCTCATAGGTAGATGAGGTATAGAACCTAACATGAATCTCCACACCAGGGTAAGGTTTCAGTGCAAATTACTTCTTAATTCACATTAACCTCGGTTCATAGTAGTTCCTAGTTGGTTTTCTTTCTTCTTTTTTTATTCTACTGTAACACCTCTTTCAAATTCCTGAAGTATTCTGCAATTTTGTTGGCTTTGGGAGAGGGTACAGGTTAAAAAATATAATAAAAACTTTTTACAACTAATTTTTCACCTAGAGTAAATGCGTTTCCCATTCATGTTCCAGGGATATTTCTGTATCTCCACACTCTGATCCAGGGAAGCTCATTGCTATACAAGTACAGTCAATAAGAATATTTTCTGTAGGCTTTAAACACAGAAAATAAGAGAAAAATGCATGTAGAAACTAGTAAATAAAAATAGTAATAAAAAAAAAAACATTTTAAGACAGAGTAATGCAAAGCTTTCAAAAGCATGAATTAAGCCAACCTTTCACTGATTAGGCATTAGGATGAAAGTTTCCATGGGAACATATTATCTCATCAGTCTCTACTTCAGTGTTCCTTGTGTCCTCGATTTAAACAGCTGGAACTAGCTAAATTATGCCATTTTGTTTGTTCTCAATTGTATGAAACCTTTTTCTTTCTGTGTTTCAACTTCAACACCAAAAAGTCAGTGTCTCTTATTTTCCTCTCGTTCTTCTTTCTTGGCCAATGGATCTTTAATTATTTATACAAGTGGAATATCTCCAAGAGAAGTGAGGGAGAGAAAAGGAGAGGGAGTAAAATGAAGAGAAATTGTTTTAGCTTTGCTGATGTGGAGTTGATCCCAGTCTTGAAATAAATACCATCCTTTTTGGACTAGATTATTTACCAGTTAGGAAAAAAAATTAAAAAAAAGGAAAGAAAAAGGAGAAAAAATCATGATCCTCTGATCAATAATTCAGTCTCCTCCATCTGTGAAAATGTTGGATTTGGCCTAATTTTTCTTATAAACAAAGACCATCATCTGCTCCAGAAAATAAAATCTGCAAAATTCAGGTTCTGAAGGGGCACATTTTCCCTGCCAAGATCCAATATATTTTTTCCCACACACATGAAATTAAAGAGCCAAACCAGGAAATTATAACAGAAAATCAGGCAAGCTATCTTTCATCCCTGTTCTGGTAAAATGTCAATTGCTTAGGGCTATATTGTTGAAACAGAGGTCAACAAGAAAGGAGTTGTTAGCTTTTGCCAGGTTCTGCTATTCAGTGCCTAAATCCCTTTGGCAGCATATGTTTAATACCTGATGCTGCTGTGGGAAGGAGACTCCATATCCAGAGCTGAGATGGAGCTTGAAGGACAAGAAGTAACTTTAACCTGTGTCTTGTGTTGTACAAAACTGATATCTCTTTCAAATTTAAAATCATCCTAGTAAAACAGCTTCAGCAATTCTGGCCCTCCCAGGATTTTTATTTTTTTTTTTCTTTAGAACTGTAGAGAGATGTCTGGGTACAAATATATGTTGTTATCTGCAGGTCACCTGCAATTAGTGAATTCATAGAGACCAGCTGCAGCATTGAGTGTTTTGAGATACCTCAGCATTCAAAGGTTTCAGGTAAAGAGCTCAGAATTAGGACAACCTGAGGTTCAGGTATCTCCTGATAGGGAGATGGGCCAGATGGGTCAGTCTGTAACCAAGGAATTGTTGATCTTTTGTCTTCTACATCAAAAGTAAGAGTTACAGTGCAATGGCATGCAGTTGATTTCACCAGGTTTTGAGAGTTAAATGCACAAGAATGGGCAAGTGTCAGAGGAAAGACCTGTGAGTACTGAGCTGGGGATGGAAGGAAGGTATGCCAGGCTGCAGACTACGGTATGCAGTTTAGAAAATTGTGTTCAGAACTAATTCTATTGAATTTAGAAAGAGAAGAAATTTGCAAGGAAGGGAGCCTGGATCCACATCTTAGAAAAAATCAGCAAGACAAAGTGGTTGAGGGAGTTCTGAGAGGCCTTGAGCAGAAAATGCGATATGATGCTGGTAAGCACATTTGCCCCATGGCAAATCCTTCTTTGCATTTGGCTTCTTCCTTTGATTTCACAGAGGTCCAGGGAAAAAAATGCACCCACAAAACTACACCAAGCCAAATTTGATTGCAGCTTGTTTGGCAATTATTGTATTCATGTATGCGTGAAATTTCTGCTGGGAACTTCTCAGGGAGAGTTTGTGGCTAAATTATCATCATTTCTCTCCTAAAACTCTAAAAATGTTAATGAGGGTTGGTGCAAAAACTTTTAACTTTAAAATTAGATTCATCCAGTAGAAATGACCTGAAAGTGAGTTCCCTGTGACAAGCAAGCCAGAAATCTCATGAGAGCAGAATGGCAGTTTTCCCTCAAGAGTGAGGGTGGTGCACTCAGCTTTGCAACATCAGAATCAAACCCAACTGTCTGGCTCTGTCAGACAGGTGGGATATTTATCCACCTGCCACAGATACATATTTCTACTCAAGAGTAAACATAAGTGACACAGAGGAAGAATCTATCATAAAGTGTTTAGGAAAAAGAAAAAGAAGGAAACAAATACTAACCAACAAGCTTTAGTCTTTCTTTTTAGATGCAAATAAAAAACAATAAAATATAAAAGCCACATTGTGAAATGAAATGTAAATAGAAGTGGACACTTGGACTACATCCAGCTTGCTGGACAGTGCTCACAAGGCTATGCTGAGCTCTGACATTACTTTAGAGAGGAGAAAACAATACATGTGCCCATTTCTGAAATGCTTTTGATGCCTTTATAAAGCAGCATTTGCAGTACAGGGTGGACAGAAACAGTCACATCCATAGGCCAGGCAATGTTTCCATGGCTGCTGAAGTTGGATGTAGTAAAGTGGCTGTGGCTTAAAGTACCAGGGTGCCCGAGGACGTGTGCCTGTCCTGAGACACCCCAAGGAGTAGTGACTGGGCTGAGGGGGACAAAGAGAAGCCAGTAAGTGGAGATAGGAAAAGAAAAGCAGGATTATTTCCTGCAGCATTTCACAGCTCTCCCTAGGCATCGGGTTAGCCTCTGCACTCTCCTCCTGCCCCGTGGAGGTGCAGTGAGCACTGTCTGGAGTTGCTGTACCATGAGAGGGAAAGTGTTTATATCATGTGGGTTAGAGCAACAAACCTGATCGAATTCCCCAAAGGGAGCTGCACTTTCTGAGGCTTTCAACAGTCTGTTGGGAAGGTATTTTTTTTCCCTTTGTCATTCTTTTCCATGTTCCTCACAATCTGAGCAGCATTTTAAAGAGGATTACACAGACTGCAGAGAAAAGAGGAGAGCCTTTTCTTGGGATACCCCTTCGAGGAGAGGAGAGGAGAGGAGAGGAGAGGAGAGGAGAGGAGAGGAGAGGAGAGGAGAGGAGAGGAGAGGAGAGGAGAGGAGAGGAGAGGAGAGGAGAGGAGAGGAGAGGAGAGGAGAGGAGAGGAGAGGAGAGGAGAGGAGAGGAGAGGAGAGGAGAGGAGAGGAGAGGAGAGGAGAGGAGAGGAGAGGAGAGGAGAGGAGAGGAGAGGAGAGGAGAGGAGAGGAGAGGAGAGGAGAGACACTACACTTGTTTCTTTGATGGGGTGAGAGGAATGAAGTGAAACCTGCCTTTCTCCTTCCCTTGCTGAGACAAACCTGGTCATGCAGGGAAGAAAGAAAATGAAACTCACTTTTGGGATCAGGGGACAAAGATGGGAATAACTCCTCTTCATTGTTATTTCCAGCCTGAGATTAGCTAATTTCTGAGTGATGACGCTCCATTAGGCTTTGAGGAATCGGCTGTCCAGGCCTACATTGCCAGAAAAATCAGTCCTTTCACAACAATCAACCTATTTTTAATTCATCAGCAGCCAAATCCTGGGGAACAGCTCTGTGTACACGTCTATATGTGTGCAAGACAGTTATGAAAGACCTGTCTTTGACCTCCTCACTTTGAGCAGAAGGTTATTGTCTTAAATAGCACATCCAGCTCACTATTCCTTTTGATCCTCTGAAACATCAGCTCAGCCACCTGATATAATTTTCATCCCCCCTCCAACTCCTTGAAATCCCTCCTCCCCATCCACCTCCCCCCAAACATTCAAAGACATTATAGCAGGAACTAATTTTGTCTGGACTATTATTAGATCATGAGATCAGGGCAACATAGAGGTCGTAAAATGTTTCATTCTCTCAGAATGGCCATCGTGCCCCTATCAGGTACCATAACGTTAGGTTTGCTTATTGTGCAGATTGCTTGAGTTGCAAATTGCACATTATCCAGCTTAAACACCTGGCATTTACATTCATTATAACCCTGACACCCCCCCTTTATGGCCTCCCGTGAGGGTCTTCCAATTGGTCAGAAGCACAAATGAATGTTTTATGATTATGATGAATAATGTGAGGGGCTATGGAGGGGAAAAAAAAAGGAAAAAGAAGAGAAACGGAAAACAAGAATAAGATGAAGGCAGAGGAAGGGCCTTATAAAGCTCTTTGGCAATGCAGAGCTTTTTGTCAGAGGTGTATAGTGATCTTTGTAGCTGGAAGAGGACTCAATGTAGCTGAATAAAACTAAAGCAGAAAAAAAGTTGTTTTCAGGGATAAAGATGTGTCTTTATTGAAAGAAAGTTGAAGGTTTTGGCATCCTGACACTAAAATAAGAGTTGGAGGGAGGGGGTTATATTCTTTGTGGTGTTTTTTGTTTCTGAGTGATTTCAGACCTGTACCTGCATATATTTCCATGCCTCAGTTTCCCTTTAAGCCCTCATTGGGAGTGAATTCAGCAGCCACTTCTCCTCTTCTCCTCCCCACCTGTCTCAGGGCCTTTGCACTGAAACAATCTCTTCCCCAGCCCTTCCAGACTTTATGCTTTCCCCAAGAAGGGGCACTTGGAGAGTTGCTGCTAACTGGAGTCACATCTAAATGCAGTTTTGAGATGTGTGACTGTAACATCCAAATCAAGAGCAATTCTTTCAGTGTTTTCCTGCCTCATTTGCTGGCATGAGGAAGGGTCATAGCTTTGAATTAGGAAGCTGCAAACTAAATGCATGAAGCCATTTACTGCACTACTTCTTGGGTATTTGGCTTTTTATTGTCTCCTTCATTTCCGCTGTCAGTGGCTGCTGGGCCAGATCTATCTCAAGAAGTCACTCTGCATTTTGAACCTGGGTGTTATATTTTCTATTTTATTTCTCGGACAATACCTAGTTCCACTACCCTCATGCTGCTATGCCTCAAGATTGTTTTTCAAGGGGCAGCAGAAGGTGGACAGAGTTTATTTCTTGCCTCTGAGGCCATCTTCAAAGTTGAGAAGCCTTGACTATAGTTTATTTTGTTCTTGCTTTTGTATTTTTTTTTCCAGGAAAGCTGTAGCTATTTTACAATTGACTTCATTGGAGCCAGAACTGCAGGGCTTATTTTCTAGACTGCGGTCAGACAAAAAAGTTGGAAAAAACACTCTCTCTCTTGTGGGACTTTCATAGCCTAACAAGAGCCTGGAAATTGCCTCTGGGTCTGCTAGTGCCATGTCTTCCCTCAGGAGGCACACAAAGATCATTCCAGGATGCTCCAAGAAAGGAGGAAGGGGAAAAAAAAAAGGCAGGAAAAAAGCCCAAAAGAAAACAAAAAGTCTAAATGAGACTCCATGTCTCGAGAGATTGTTCCTGTGGCTTAAATGATTTTAATTAATAAATAAATAAATGGGATTGAAAGTTGCCTGGGAGAGAGACTGAGGTTCTGAGATATTTTTAACCCCTCCCTCCTCCCCCCGATGTTGTTTTGCTTCATCTCTGAGTGGGATCTGCTGGTTGCTGGGTGCTGTTGTGTGCATCTTAGTCTGGGCTAATGAGACTTTCATGTGATGGAAATCTCAGAGCAAGTGCAAAGATAGATTTGACTATTGTGTTCTGGGCTTGTGTGCATTGTGGGGTACCAGCTGGGCAAGGGAGGCTGATTTTAAGGGCTGGTTTTGTTACAGCCTCACAATTTAGAAACAATCAAGCAGCATACTGATAATGAGAGTTTTTAAAAGCAGTCTTGGGGTCTGCACAGAATTGAAGTGGTCGAATAGCAAATTGCTCTGCGTTGCTTTCTCTCACATTGTCTGTGGTAGTTCACTTATTCATGATGTGCACTGAGTTCAGGGAAGCCATATGCCCAGCCTAAATCCATACAGAAAAAGCAAGTTAGTCTTATAAGATCCAAGAAGGAAAGAAAAGAATATTTGCCTAAGACTAACATAACCTTTAGGATAGGTAGAAAAGGCATTGCTGGAAAGCTTTCTGCCTGATCTCGTTGTGGAATGTTGCAGAGACCAGGGCTCTGTTCAGTGGGATAGATGTGGGCTCTTGTCCCTTATAAAGGACATGTACCTGTCAGTAGTCTTGTAGTCCATGTGGTTCATAACCTAAGTTGTCTCTGACTAAAACATAAGTCTTGCTTGGTAACAGTGGAGGATTCATGTCCTTAACAGAAGTGGGCTCAAGCTCAGAAGGTGATTGAATCAAAAAGGAAGCCCAGTGCCCAGTCTTATATGATTGTCATCATATTGCAGCCTTCAAATTGACATATTCTTTAATTTTTCAAAATAGCCCTTTAACTGAATTATCAGCCATTGATTAAAATACACCCTTTGCCCAGTACAGGCATGATGAGACCAATTCCACAATACTCTTGACATATCAGTTTCTTATGGCAAAGTCCTATAACACTCAGTAGGAATTAAATCATCAGGATTTTATAGAAACAACTTTGAGAGGGCATTTAATCCATTTGATAATATTTTGATCTCATGGATAGATAGCACTGAATATTTGAATACATCCTAGAGATTTTTCAAGTATCATATTCAGTTCAATCCTATAGATGTGTGGACATCCAGGTTTTCTTTCTCCTATACCTGTAGACAGCATGGATATCTGTTATACACAAAATAGATATGCAAGTGAAAAAAATAAATCCAAGGGAGGAGGGTGCCTTGTGTGTAATTTGTTACTTGAAAATTACACTTGTGTAATTGAATCTTGCTGAGACTCCTTGACTGAACACACCATGCATTTCTACCTCCATTTTTGGTGGTACAGGACAAGTGCTAAAATTCACTTTAGGGGTAAGTACAGAATAAACCGAATTTCTTGCCAACTTTGTTCCCATGCAGTTGACTTATGCCTGGAAGCATGAGGGTTATTTCCCTAGCATTTCTTATCCTAGACAGTGCAACTGTGGATGTTCTCATTATGCATATAAATGCCTAATCCTATTTGGAATTACGGTGAGGTCTCGGCTTTCGTGGAACCTTGTGGCAATTTGTTGCATGGGGTAATTATGCAGTGTAGTTAAAAAATAAATAAAAATCTTCTGTCATCTTCAAATTCATTCCCCCTTTCAGCTTATAGAGACTATCCCTCAAGCTGGTAATATATGCATATATATTTTATGCAGGGTTTTTCACAGAAAGACTGCTGATCATGATAATGGTTTCTTGGAAGAATGAGGATTGTGCTTTCTGATCTCACTAATTTCTTTCTAGGCACCTATTTCTTCATATTTTGAGGATATGTGTTTGCCTCAATATCACTGCCACATTAAAAAAAATATAGATTTAGCTACACATTTGGTTTAGGTAACATGATCCTGGAGTTGCAAGTTATTAAATTAAAAATGAAAAGGGATTTAAAAGAATATGCAAAAAGGTTGATGCTGCTGGGCAGTGTATCTGGGAACATGATGGATTTTCCATCAGTAGGGGATGTTCACATGAAAATTGGACTGTGTTTTAAGATGAGCCATATACCAGACAAGATAGAGGGACATGATGCAGACACTGTAGTGTAAGACTCTATGAGAGTGCTTTATACATTGTGTCAGACTAAAAACTAGAGCATCTCCTTGTATTTCTAATGTCTTAATCTAGAAGAAATATTTATCTTATTATTTTTAATTAATTTAGCCCTAATTCCAAGTCGTCGAGCTTTTTTTTTTCCCCAGTTGTTACTGGCTTGCAAATTTTTTAGAGGTTTTTTGTCATATAATATTATCTTAAATTAAAGTGTTGCAGAAGATGTTGTTGAGAATATATTCCCCTTGAACTGAGTAGGATGTTATCAGACTTTAAGTTTTCTATAGGAAATGAGTCAATAAACCTGATGTTACAAAATAGAAAGCAAGATCTTTTCAGGGGCAGTTTTCACTATTCTTATAGAACTTGAGAAACTGGGTGTGAGTCTCTCTTGAATGTTATGATGTGACTCAAAATATTTAGGGGTGGCTGATAGTTTCCTGTTGAATTGTAACAGGTTGAGAAATGTGACAAAGATGGAGCCTGTGGAAGGAAGTGGAGTTCTTTTTGCCCTTAGTGATTTATGCTATTTGACGTCTTCAATTATAATTCAAATTTGCAATTTCCTCTTAATTGTTTTATAGAATCATTATCTGCAGACTACCTTTTTCATGGCTACATGTAGAGCAGCTCTCTGACTCCAATCCTCACTTTAAAGTTTGCCCTTTCTCAGCTGTACTCTTCTCTCACTTTATCTGATTCCTGCCTTAGTATCTGCAAGGGGCTGGCATTGTGTGAAGCTACAGGAACAGTGCAAAGTTGCCACTCATAAAGCGATTTTCAAACATGAGAAACATAGCATTCAATTTTCCTGTCCAGAGCTGCATCCTTAAGTTGGCATTGATAAATCAGCTCTTTATTTGGTGTCACAGAAGCCAAGTCCAAGAAGATTTCCTGATGCTTCTGGAACTCTCCCTCTCCATCTGTGTGGTGGAGAGACCTCTTCATGCGGTGAGCCATGAAAGGGCTGCACCACAGATGCTGGGGACTGGCACAGAGCTGGTGATGGAAACCAGCTCAAGCTGGTGGGCACTGGGACACTTCACATCAGCTGAGGGTCAGCCGGGAATGGAGCACCTTGTTGGGGCTGGCATTTTGGACACAGCTCTTTTCTCCCACAATTGCTTGGCACTCTCTTATTTAGTACTACCTTTCAAAAACAAAACAAAACAAAAAGAAAAAAAAAAAAAGAAAAAAAATCCCAAACTACCAGTGTGATGGTCTGCCTCACCCTGTCCTCCTCCTCCTCCTCCTTGCCCAACTCGATCACGCTGTGAGTCTGCAGAAGTTTAGCAATAATTAGTGCCAACCTCTAGCTGCTCACTGCTTGCTGGGAATCCGGGTTGTCAGCTCCGCCTGTCACAGGGCTGTGAGGAAATGAAGCATCGGGAGGCACAGAGATGTGGGAAGGAGGAGGAGAGATGTCCCCGCGCTACAAAGCACATTGCTATTAAAGTGTCAGTTTTTTGGTTTACTGTTGCAGTTTGTGTGAAGAGTTTATGGATCAGCAGATAACAGTAATTATCACAGAGACTTTTCTGCTAAAGTCTAATCTAACCTTTTATAGTTTTGTACCACAGGGCATCTTTCCCCTCACTCCTCCCCCCACACCCTTATTTTTTAAGAGCTTATTGGGTGATTTTATTATTTTATTTTTATTTTTATGTCCTCTAAATCATCAAAGTTGACATCAGACACCTTCACAAACACACACACACACACAAAAGGATGCATAGATTAATTGAATGAGGGGGAGGATAGTAGGGTTTTATTAATAATACCAATCTAGAGAGTTTATTGTAACAAAACCCAGGAACAGATTAACTGCATTAAAATAAAAGGGAGGGGGGAGTAGGGAAGAGTGAAAAAACCCAGAAATGTTAGTCAAGGTGAGATGCTATCCTCAAATTTAAAGCACTTGAAAATTTATTGAATAACATTTAAGCCTTGCAAATACTGGTCCCAATCTGGAATCATTCTGTCAAAGATAATGCCTTTATTCTCAGCTGGGGAACAGAATAGGAAGACTTATCCCAAAAGTGGCAGAGTGAAGAAAATTGAAAAAAAAGGTAAAAATCATCACCAGCATTGCTAAAAAGCCTAGAAGAAGTACTACAAGGCAACTTTTAAACAGTCCTTTTAAAAAAAATGAAGTCTCTGGGATGGTGTTGTAAACCTTGCTGGGATATCTCATGCTTTACTTTTGCTGAAACACATTTTTTTCAATGAAAATACCTGAAGTGCTTATAAAACATGGTGTGTCATTTTAATAAAGGGATAAAGATTTTCATTATTTTTACTTCTGCCTCCACAGACTTTGCTGTGCAAGCATTACAAAAAGGTCCTGATGGAGTTAAACTCTCACTTTATATTACTTTTTCCCCCTGTCTCTCACCACTTCCACTTCTCCAGAAGAACACGAAAGGAAAGAAGTAGCTCTAGAACTTAATAATGTAAAAGAGTAGGGATGCATTTTCCTTGTCCCACCCATTGTGTTTTCCTTTGAAACACTTCACAGTTGTCAACACAGGGGTTTATTTTATTTGTTCACTATTTCATAGTATGGTAAAACTCATCCCAGAAAGGAGTGTTTATTTCTGTTTGCTTGAGTATATGTTTTTGACAAGCTACTGAGTCACAATTGTAATGTGGTGTTTTGGAGACAACATGCCAATTATCAGAGCCCCAGTACAGTAAGGATGTTCAGACATCTAGGACGAGCTGAGAACTGCCCTAAATAGCTTTCATGTCCAACAGGGAAGGCTGGAAATACTTCATTTTGACATGGAAGGCACAATGGGCAAGACATGAGGTCAAGGTGATGCTTGCAGCATGAATGAGATTGACCATCTTAAAAACAGTAATGCCAAAGATGGTCAGTGAACAGCATGATCCACAGCTATCTGAAACTCTTCAGGTTCAGAGAAGATTATAGCCTAGGTCTGTCACTTTTTCGGGACTTTTGAGTCTCTGGTCTCTTGGCGAACCAACACACTTGATTTAATTTTTCATCACATTTCTAAACAGGCAGCTAATGCTGATAAGGGTGAAAGGTGTTGGATTGGAGCAATATATTTTATATCTTTTTCATTACAAATGTTAAACTCTTCCATTTGTGTATAAGTTTTCTTCCTCTTATGCTGCCAGTGCAAACTTAAGGACTGGGGCAACAATTTACTATTTTAGTGGTGAAAAGGAGAAGTAATTCAAATGCACGATCACTGACCCCTTGTAAGAAGAAGAAGCAATAGTTAATGAATTACACAGAGGGAACTGAGTAGGAAAATGCTAAAACACCCTTGAGGGTTAAATTATTTCATGTCTAAGGTACTAGCCTGAGATTTGGGAGATGTAGTCCCTCTTTATCCTTCCTTTCTATTTATAAAATAAGGGAATGTTTCAGAACAAACATATGTGTATTTTAGTACTCTGAAGACCAAGGTTTCCCTGGACAGAAGAAATCCATACAGCAACCCAGAGAGCTTCTCTATTTTGTGTTTTCTCTTATCTTCATGCTGGACAGGTAGGATTATAGGTCTCCAAAACTGTTCTGTTCCAGTACAAAGTACCAACTCAAGTGTAATTTCCTGCAGAGACATCAAGGAAGAGTCATGAAAAGGGAATACCAAGGCAAGCTGTAATCTCTGGAAGACCATGTGGGGGAAAAATGCCCTCTTTTAATTTATTTATTGTTAAAGAAATATAATGGCACAGGGCAGCAGTCACTTTTCACAGTATAAAACATGCTGGGGGATGTGAAGGATATTTTTGTTCCTGCCTGAGGAGCAGTGTGGATAGCTACAGCCTTGGTGGAGAAAGCCATCACTGGTGCAAAACACTTGCCATGTCCTACTCCTCATCTAAATGATGGGAAATGTGCTCAGTGTACAGGTTTTCCCGGTGCTCAGCACATGCATTAACTCACCTTGGAGGAATATGAGGGGCCTAAATGTAGTTTATTCCTGAATGCCAGGCATTTCACTTCTTTACCTCTTCTTCTCCTGTTGTTAAAAAAGTTCTGGTTCATCAAAATAAAACAAACAAACAAACAAACAATCCCCAAATTTTCACCTTCTTCCTTAAAGTGTGTGAGTCCAGCAATTTTCATCCTAAAACAACAGAAGAATGGCAGGAGCAGTGAACATGAAATGTAACAGTTCACTTAGCAGACGAGCAGGCTCCTGGTGTTTGAGGTCTCTGAGAAGCCTCTGTCAAATGGCAGATGTGGCACTGGTGATCAGGCTTTGCTCTTGCTGGATTTAGCACAGCCAGAGGATTTGGGCTGTTCTAGTCAACTGTGAAAATAGTTTCCTTTTTCTGTTTTGTTCTAAATCTGAGGAGAGAAGAAAATAAAATACCCGTCTTCCAGATACACTGAAGGGCAGTTTTGTTTATGTCATAAAGGGAAATATTTTCATCTGGAAGATCCTTCTCTGGATGCCTCAAATTTTGACATTGTTTTTATAATCTCTGTCCCTTTTCTTTGCCCCTTGGCAATATTGACTATTGTTTATCTTAGCCATTCCTCAGTCACCTGAATATATGTTTCAAAGATTGCATTTCTTCCCCAGAAGTAGCTCTATTCTATTTTCTCTAAAAACTGGAAGGAAATTGCTTCCAAGAGGGTATATGGCAGCTTGGATTGCAAAGGCTACCGGCATCTTCTTTCTCCAGCTCACAATACATAGCCAGAGATGCCATTATTGCTACTGGACTTTTCATTTCTGAAATTAACCATGTAACCAGAGGCAGTAGCTCATTTCATGGCTTTGCTGGGAAGCGAAGGAGCCAGGGACAGATATCAAGGCATTTTTACTTTGGCTGCAAATTGATTTTAGCTCTTGCTCTGGAGTTTGCAGCTGGCCTTTGGCATCTAGAAAAGCATTTGTTGAGGAACATCCAGCACAAATTAAGGACTCTAATTTTTTTTTTTTTTTTCATTTGAACATTCTCTTTGCAGGAGTATTTTTTACTCTCAGAGAATGCAAAGGGAGGATGACTTCTCAGACCTCTTGTTTTCTTCCTCCAAAGCCACTTACAAGCCTTTCAGCTCCCTGCAGTGGCCTTTTGGGGGTGCAGACTTTTGACCTCCTTTCAGAACTAGAGACAACAGAGCTGCCTAGAGGTGATATCAGAAGCATGGAATAAATGCTCTTGTTTATGGTTTGACACTCACAGGGCACCTCAGGTTTGATGATTGCAGACCTCAGAGGGCCTATGGAGGTGTTTGAGTCTAAGCACTCCAGTTTTGAAAGTTTTGCCCCATGAGATTTGACAAAAGTGATGCTGCCAGGTTGGTGATGGGAGCAGACAAAAAACCTAGGAGTCTGACTTTCCAGATGCCTCCCTTAAACATCAGTTACATTCTCTCTCTTTGGCTATGGTACAATTATTATGATCAAGGCAGCCTGCAGGATCATGGAAAAGTGCAGGGATTTTCTGCTGGTTTTGGTTGTGAGAAATTACATCTTGGGAAAACCAGTGAACTAAGCAGGTCTTTTTACCCCCATTTAAGAGACCGTGATATTTGCTAACAACAAAGAAATCAAAATCACTATTTCTTCCCCCACCCCCCCCACCCCCAGGAAAACTGGTTTCTTTGAAAGTTGAGATGTGGGACAATTGAAAAATAAGTGAAACAAAACATTGGGGAAAAGAAACCTGAGAAGCTGAAGGCTTTGCCCCAGAAATATTTTTATATTTATATTTTTTATATATTTATAAAAAAAAATCCATGACCAGAAATTCCACATAAGTTCTGTTTCCCACTGCTCTGAGGAATCTGTGATTTCAGCTGCTAAAGGTTAAAAGCTAGGAGAAATCAACCCTATAGTTTGCATCTTCCCTCTCATTGTCAACTCTCTTCTCTAGCTGGTGTAGGAAGCCATGCAGCATCTTTCTGGGCAGAATGGAGTATAATATTCTATATATAATCACACTGGTTTAGGAACCTCCCTCTGCAATGATATTTAGGAGCTGGAAGCCCCTTTAAATACCAGTGCCTCTGAGGACAATTCAGTCTTCAAAGAGCAAACAAACTAGTTAACTGTTGATTTTGTGTTCTCAGGCATCCCATTGAACACCTTCCTTTACATCACCCCTCCTTTACACCTGCAGCCACTGAGAAATGGTCACCTCGACCCTGCTGCTTCTGCCACTGCTCACACCCCATAATCCCTCCTAAGCTTGGCATGAACTTAACCACAGTGTCCAAAAGCTCACGTTTCCCCAAGACAGTTCATTTACTGACCCCAGAGGAAACTCATTCTGGTATTGTTGCCTCATACAGGGGCAGATTCCAGGCTTCCTAACTGATGCACACCACAGGTTTTGTCTAACCCTGAGTGCAGCCTTCTGCCACCATCACCACTAGCCCCTCTGGAAATTTCCCCTGAGATACAGAGAATTCTTGCTGTTAATAATATTGGTGTCAAGAGTTTGGTTAATTCCTTCTGTCTGCGGGACCTTACTTCAGTTTGAAG
Organism: Cinclus cinclus; assembly: GCF_963662255.1. Lineage (NCBI taxonomy): Eukaryota > Metazoa > Chordata > Aves > Passeriformes > Cinclidae > Cinclus > Cinclus cinclus. The sequence continues at coordinate 78,493,880 of NC_085084.1, read as the reverse complement.
AACACTGGAAAACAGCACAGAGTCCGTAAGTGTCCTGGAAAAGAACAGGCCTGTTACAGTTTGGTTAGATAAACAAAGTTATTTGAATCCTTTTCCACCAGCCTAAAATTTGCAGGACATAGATTTTATTAAAAGGGAAAAAAAATATAATTTCTGTTTGCGTCTTTCAAGTGTCTTTTTGTAACAATACTACACTGAGGGAAAGGGCTTTTCCATCACTCCACACCTCATGATTAGTTTGGATTATCAATACATCCTGATTATCTACATGGAATTGCTTCAAGAATTATCAGAGGTGACATTAAATTGATTAATCTAGTAAAGCTTTTCTTGCAATTAGATTCATCCTATTTCCAATTACCTGAGCACTTGCCTGGTATTTTATGTGGTGGAAAAGGAATCACTGAGATGTTCTTGTGTGCTGGGTGCAGTTTTTCCCCCTTTGTAGAGGAGTTTATCTCAGAAATGGAAAATCACAGTTCAGTGCTGGGTTTCCAACAGTGAGAGGTCACTACTTCCAGACCTTTCAATGAGAGGGGCAGAGTTGATAAAATTACCTGCTCCGAGTAAAAGTTGTAGAACACAGTCAAAGTTATCTTTTGACAAATCAAATTTCCCTATGGTCTTTTTTGGTAATTTCCACTTGGAAAATGCACCATTCTCTAGGCTTTCTGGTACAATGTTTTGAAGATGGTCACTGCTGCTTCACACCAGAGAAGTTCTGTGTTTGACTTGCTGGTTTATGATGCAGGTTTCTGGCTGCTCCCAGGACAGTGATTCCATGTGAATCACCCTTTTCTGAATGCTGTGCCAGCCATCCATAAAACATGAGCAACAACATTCCCAATGTTTCCATGCTTTAATCTGGTCCCTCTTGACAGTAAGTTCTTTGACTTCAGAGTAGCTGCACTGATTTACACCAGCAGAAATTCTGCCTTGGAAAGTTTTGACATGTTTTCCAGCTCTGTGGGTGAAAAACATGCTAAGTTTGTCTGGAATTAAGGGTGAGGGTGACTAGCTGGCTGTGTAAGAGCAGAGTTCTTGTGAGATGCCCTTCTCAAAGGGGGGAGAGCAAGCTGTTTTGCCACAATCCCATGCTGTGTGTCTCGTGTACAAAACAGGACCTGATAGAGTGAGATGCTTATCAGCCACAGTGAGAGAAGAGGAAGAGCAGTGTAAGCAGTAGGAGGGAGTCTTCACAACAGCTTTAAAGGAAACACATTTGAAATATAATGAAAGGTCTTATTGGGCTGTAAAAAAAAAAAAAAATAGAGAAAGGGAGAGGAAACAGCAACCAGCCCTGCTGTTGTATTGTCTTGTTAACAGTGTGTCACCAAATTTAGCAGAAGGAAGCTTCTCCCACACATCTCCCCTCACACAACTGCAACTGTCACAACCTCCCGAGCTCTGAAGCACAGCTTTGATCCTGTGCAACTCTGCCCCAGTTCTGCAGCGCACAGAAAAGAGAAGAAAGGGGAATCACCTAGCAGATTTTCTGGGGGAACGAAGAACACCGTTGCCAAGACAGGGTTAATTGCCATGACAACAGCACTTCCCCAGCATCTTTCCAGTCTCTGTCAGAAGGGCCCCCCTCCTCGTGTCCTCCTCCCCTCGCTGCATGTGTTGTGTTAATCTAATTTGTTCAGCTCAGTGGCTAAACAAATAACTGCAAACCTGGTGCTCATTCAGATGCATGGCAAGAGGGGGCAGCTCTCCGAAATGATATTTACTTGGTTATCTGATGATACACAAGTTGTATAAGAAAGGACAAGGCCTGGGAGGGGAGCAGACGGAGAGCAAGGTGAGATAAAAGTGAAGGGGCTCCTTAAGTGCTGGCTGATTTGTGACTGTGTCCTGCCGCGGTTGGGCAGATTGTACAGAGCAAAGTTGGTCACTGGAGCATGATGTGGAAAGGCTGTAGAGGAAATCTGCTTCCAAGGATTTCCACTGAAGTCCCAGCAGCAACTGAAAAAACTGATACAGAAAAGGAGAAAGGTTTTCTGGAATCACTGGGTCCCAGAACGGTTCTTAGAACAAAATCTATTCTAGTCAGGATCTGGGTCCCTTTATAAGATGTCTGATCCAAAGAAGTGTTTGCCCTTTTCAATTTATTTCCTCATTTAATGATTATGCTTGTGACCATGAAACCTGATTCCCTCCTCTTGTGGAATTTTTGAGTTCTCAGCTACCCTCAGGAATGCTTAGCTTCTCACAACTGTAATTTGGTTGCCTTAAAATTTGAGAAGTCTCTATGAAAGGAAAAGTTTCTTCACAAAAAGTGTCCTCTACCTTGATTTGCAGAGAACATACATTTTTAGGTTTAGCTCAGAAAATCAGAAGTGAGCTACTGGGTCCCATACCTACACATGATTCAAACAGTCTGTGAATATACTTCTTACATTGTGCAGCTTTTCTAAAATCATAATCTTTTGGATAGAGGAGATCCCTCCTAAGAAGCAAGGCAGAGAGATGCAGGGCACCTACATGGAAAAGCTGTTTTGTGAATTGCTGAGAGTCTTGAGCATTTGTTTCCAGTGTGGAGGGTGCAGGCATGTCCTCACCTCACCAAAGCCTCTTCTATGTATTTATTTGAAGCAAGGTTTTGTGAATTTCCACATAGATTCAATTGAACCAGTCACATTTTCAACCAGACTGGGGAGCCATACTTATAACTAGCCCATCCTCAGATTTCAAATTATTTTCCCATTATGTCTGTGCTCTCTGGATTCAGGGCAATCTCAGGGACAGGGAACAAAACCTTGAGAATCCCCTACTCTGCAACCTCTGCATCAGCTACCTGCACTTTCCGTGCATTTGTTTCTCCTGCTAGCACTGCCTGCTTGGTTGTTATGCTCAGGATGTGCATTTACCAGGGTCCCAACAGGTGTTGTAGCACAGTCTCATGTATTACTAGCAGTAAATAGCAGACCACTGCTACAAAATGCTAAATATGTTTTGTTTCCCTTTGCTTCACTAAGCAGAAGGAACACCTATTAGCTCAGGTCTGTTCAGACCTGTAGGCAAGGACTTTCTTAATTTAACGTGAATTCTACTCCAGTTAAAAATGATGGGCTGTTAGAAACATTGCACATGCATGTAAGATTCAATGCCTCTCTTAGGGCTAACATGTCCACACTGTTACAGTAGTCTTACATTTTAGTAACAAGATCATCCATTCTGACATTTTTCAAGGAAATTAAAAAGCTTCAAAACTTTTAGCCTTGGAATGGTTGCTTTTCAGTGCTTGTGGCCTGTTTTTTACCTTCCAGAATTACAGCACTGCTCTCTGACACCTTACTTTGTTTAGAAGAAGGTCTGTTTCCAGGGGAATGATACTTCAGCAGTCCTCCTTTCCTCCTCTAAGCAGTTTCAGGTTGTTTTTCAATATCTCCTCTTTCAGTATTTCACTGATTATGAGAGATTTGGGGAAGATACAAAAACTTTTCTGTAACTCTCCTGCTCCCATTACTTCTCTGTAGTATGAGATTTTCCATCTCTGGGTTCATATAGACAGTGGTGACCAAAACATCCACATGCTAATCTCAGAGCCCCGGGCCATTTTCCTTACTGTTGCTAAAGAACACAGCTCTGCTGGCTGTGCCCCGAAGCTCTTATAGCAAGGAGTTGAATTTTGATACTCTCTTTCCTTCTCTTGCCCTTTTTTTTTTTTTCTCCCTTGCCTTATTTTCTAATTATATTTATTTGAAATTGAATTTTAAAGGTTCAGTCCCCAAAGCAGTGAGATGTAATTTCTGGTAGATATTAAAACTGTATAAAACTGCTCATATATCCCCTCATGAAGAACAGCTGGTACTCAGAGCAGAGGAGAGAGAAAGAGACTGACTCTACCTTTCTTGCCAGCTATGCAAAAACCACAATAATAATAAATAAAAACTTATTATTTTCCCTTGGAATAGAAAAAAAAAAAAAGAAAAAAACCACACACAAACCCCCCCCACAAAACCAGCCTGAAGTTACATGAAGCATAAAAGTTCGCTGTGTAGATTATAAAAACATATTCAACCATATAATTCAAAGTATTGCTATTGAATTCAGTACCACAATGCTGCCTTGTGCTGGTGGAAGGTCTAGCATGGAGCAACTCAAGCTGTTCCTGTCTGAGAGTGCAGGCTAAGAGACAGCCATGGGTCCTCACTGTATTTTGTTCACTGTAATTCAAGACCAGTTTTCTATCCAGGGTTCAGGTAGCGATGCCTGTATTTTTAGTTCATCTCTTCCTCAAGGAAGCATTGAAATAAAGGGATGCAAATAAAACTTAAAACTGTATTGTGTTAACCTGCATGGAGATGATAATAAGGCCTAGGGTTTACATGGAGACAAAATAGACAAGAACAGGAAATACTGGGACAGAGATAAATCATGGTGGTGTTAATTTGATCTACCTTCTGGTGCATTCAGTGTAGGCTTCTATTTCTCAGCTCCCTTCATAGTTAATGGAGAGGTAGGAAAGACAGATGGTGAGTTTTAGGGCATGGCTAGTGTTGGCCTTGAGCAGATACCTGTGTTTAGCTGGATAATTTGTACTCCAGACTGGTGGGGCTCTTGGTTCCATCCCCAGTGGCCACGAAGAGAGCCACGGATGTACAGGCTGTGCACTCTCATTGCTGACAGGTAATTACATTGGCTGATACAGCCAGTGACTTCCTCAGTGTTTCAGAGGCAGACACAAGAAAGGAGCTCAGGTCTCTTGAATTTGAATCTTGTGTTTATCCTTCACCTCCTTTAACAATGGAGAAATTATTTTCCTTGTTTGGAGGAGTGGTTATCCTGTACATTAAACTATACTTATGCATAGTTTTGGCATTTCCCCCCATTTCTATTGATTTTCAACTAAATTAATGACATTCAGTTTTCATTGAGAAAACAATAGGAAAACAAATGTGGCCTCAGTGGCCAAATACCCTGTTAGTGTAAGGGCTGAAGCATCTCCACTGGCCCTAGTGGGCCAGGGGACCATGAACATGACTTGGAAAGGACAGATTCCTAGAGGGCTGTGCAGAGGGCTATTTACCTGATCAATAATTCATTAAGTACAATTTGTAAATAACTGAGTGGAAAATATTCTTTCTTTTCTTCTAATCATCCCAACTAATCTGCTGATCCAGAGAACAGGCAGGTTGACAGGGAATGTTATCTTACACTCCAGTTGTAGGAGGAAGAGGTCAGGCTTCTTTTTCAAGTCTCACCTCGTGGACTTTGGAAGCATTTTGGTCCAGGTGGTGTTATTTGAGCTACTCATTTGGCTCTAACCACAGCCTGATCTCCTTTACAAAGTGCTCCCAAATCATGGAAAATCTCATATTTTACCTCCTTTTTTTTTTAAATTTATTTTTTTTTTTTAATCTCAGCTCTTTATTCTCATAGAGAGGCTGGTGGGAATATCATATTCTACCCAACATAACCAGATATTAACTGGTGGAAAATTCAAAGGTACCACTAGAAGAGTCTCTTTAGTGTAGTGGATAAGAGTGTACTCTGTCACAAATCCACTCTACACCCAAAGTCACATCTCTCAGTTCCTGTTTCACCTTTCCTTTGCCTCATCTATTTTGACTAAATGTTCTTGGATGGAATAGCTCAGTTACCACTGCCATCACAGTACTGAAAACACAGTCTGCCCCATATTGCCCAGGAATAGTAAGAGTCCCTTCCTCCTCCACATATGCATGCATTTCCTGCTGAAAATGTCAATATTCTGCAGGAACTTGTCTGTTTTCAGAGCAGTCTTGTAAGATTTCATTACTGTAGGACAGAAAACAGAGGAGAAAAATGAACTTTTTAGCTTTTCAGCCAGCAAGCTCTAGAAGGAAGGTAAGGGTGACAATTTTGTAGCTCAGTGTTGAAAACACATTCTCAGCTTTTTGACATTAAGCTGATGGTCCCAACTTAGATCAGAGGAGAGTAATAGAATTTGAATAAGATGATCTTCCTGACATTTCTGTGGTTCCGCAAAAACACCATAACAGAGAACAACCTTGCTGTTTGGCATGTCAGTTCTTCTGGCCCAGCAGTGCTACTCTTTGCCCTGTCTTAGAAGGAGCATGATGATTTGATTTGTGTGGTAGTGTCTTTCTAACCTGACACAGAATTGCAGGATCATTTAGGTTGGAGAAGACCTTTAAGCTCAAGTTCAACCATTAGCACAGCACTTCCAGGTCCACCACAAAAACATGTCCCTGAGCCCCATATTTACCCATCACAGCCATAAAGAGCAGCCTGTGCCACATTTTGCCCTTTCCTGGGTCCCTGGGAGAGATGTTTTCCTCTTCCATCATTGAAGACAGAATAGAAGATGCAAGGCATGAAATCTCATATCTCACCCTCTGCAACCAAACAAGACTGAACAGTGTGCAATGTACTTATATTTAAATGTGTAGTTCTGCACAGATGAACAAGTGAACAGTGGCACAGATAAGGCATCATTTGCCCTCTGGATTCTGGTCACCTGACCTTCCCTTCTATCTGATCTAGAAACACATAATAATACTATTTAATTAGAAATATACTGGATAAATTTGTTATCATCAATAATAATACTAAAAATATCAACTTGCTTCTTTATTCCCTTTGTTTTCTTGGAGAAGTTAAAGTGTAAATTAATACCAATTTAGGTTTTCTGAAAAATCTTGCTGTGATGCAGATCTTGCAGTGACCTAAAGAAGCTTACACTGGTTTGAACTCTTCAGCCCCTGGTAGAAAATGTTTAATTACCTTTATTTTGCCAAAAGCAGATCTGTTTATCCTGCAGTTCTTGGAGATCTCTTGGACTCCCTCTGGTGGCTTATCTACTACGATGTGAAAGGAGAGGAAAAGAAAAGTTGTTTACTCGGTGCATTACATGTGGGCACTGTTTGTGCTGCCACTGTGGTTTGCATTAATCTCTCTTAGTATTTCCTAGGACTGTGTCATCCTCTCTTTGCCTAGTGCTTTTCAGTCAAAACTCAGTGAGGGTGTGATGGGCTCAAGGTATTTTAATGCCTGGTTAGTGGAAATAACAAACCTAATCCTCAATTCCCCACAGCATTAAAAGTAAAGAAATAAATGTCACCATGCACATGAATGCCCAGATGTTTACATCAGTGCCTGGGGAAATCTGCTGGATAGCAAGCCTGTAAGGCAGGACTTAGTTTACTCCTACACTGCACAATTTCTTACTCACTGCCTTTTTTCACAATGGGGTATTCCTGTGGTTTGAACCCCAAATGAAGAGCATTGCCCATGTACACAGATAATCTGGGAACTCATCCTGACTAAGAATACAGACAAATACTGTTTTATTTTGCTTTTCTGAAAGGAACTTTCTGCATGGAAACAAAAAAACCACCAGTGTTATTTGCTGCACAGCTGTTTTGCTCTGCTTGATACTTTTCCTTCTTAGTTTTTAAGTCAGCTCTTTGTTGTTGCTTTTGCTTTTGTTCTTTTTGCTGTTGTTGTCCTGGTTCATTGGTTTTGTGATTTTTTTTTTTTTCCTTCTGGCTGGTTTCACATGAAACTGGATGCAGTTTTCTGTAAAACCCATCCTGTGTTGTGCATCTGAGCACAGATATGGGTGAGTCTGGCTTGAGCCTGGACACTAACTCAATGCATCCAGAGAGATATTAAAATATTCTGGTGACAACCTCTCTTCAGTTCCATGAATGCCAGTTCAGTCTTATCCATGATAGAAGCCTTTGCACATCTCAGAAACTAGGATAAGTTTTCCTGGTGCAGACACAGATGCAACAGTAAATCTGTTCACAGTGCAGAGGCAGCCAAAATCTCCCTACATGGCCTCAGTGAGATATCAAGCTGGCTGGAGTAGCTTCATCTGCATCATGGCGAGGATCCGGGATCTTCTGCTTGTAGTGTTGCCCACAGAATTTTCCAGCACAAATCAAGATTTTTCCATGTGCCTACTCAAGCGGAGTTTCAGTTTTATTTAAATGTCCAAAAGATATATATTTACATCTGAGATTGTTATCATCATCATTTTTTGTGGTCAGTGGAGGGAATGAACAGCCTGTCTTTCTGTAAAATAATCATACTGTGCACTTGGGTCCAATGACAATCCATTCAAAATGATTTATTTGTAATGGGATAAATATCTCAAATTCAGACGTCAAAGGTTTAGATGTCATGAACAAAGTACCTCTGAAGGGCACAATGCTTGTATTTAGGACAAAAAGTGATTTTTCCCTTTTGATTCAGGATGAAGTAGAAAGCTTACAGTACATTTTTCACTAAATCTGCTCTATATTGCCAGAATTCAGTGTTGTGTGATGCATCCGTGAAATAAGAGTATGAGCTGGTAAAACAACAAATGTTCAGGGAGCACACTGAGAAGGAAGATATTTGCTCAGAATGTGGCTTCTTTGATGATCTGCTTAGCATGTCTGTGACAGCACCCTAAGTGCTGAGAAAGGATGGTAACCTGTTATAAAGGACTGTCATGCCCTATGGGACTTGGGTTCAGAGTAACTCACCCACTAACTGACACTTGTAGCACTTTGAATAACTGGACAGTAAATTACTTACATATATTTCCTTAAAACAAGTATTTGCAGACATGGATTGTGCACACTGCCACATGTATGCAATGCATCTGATCCAAGTAACCTGTAATACATTTTGTTACAGTAGTACAAAAATTTTGTTTGTTTGCTCTTTTCCAAAAGTCGAGAAATAAGCACTGCAAGTGAAATCCATGATTACATTATGTGAACCCTTTTGAGATCAAAATTGGGCAAAGAACTTCATGGAAGGTATTGGGAGACTCAGCAATGCCTTGACTAGCTTTGCTGTCCAGGTGTTTCAGCTTTGTTGTGTTTTCACCAAAGGTGCTGCGTTCTTTCATTAATGGAGCTCCTGAAGCAGTTATCCATTTTTGTACTTTGGTCTCACTTCACAGAAGTCAGTGCCACTGCACTGATCTATGACATCTAATAATCCGTCTACTGCCTACAAAGAAGATGTCTCCTTATAGGCTTGATCTAAAGCTCCTGAAGACAGCGGGATGACTTCAGGGGACTTAGAAGCAGGCCCTCATTAAGGTGCAGCTCATGATAAGCAGACCTAGAAATACCCAGCTCTGACTTCACATTATCAGGAGCATTGCTGGGAAAGAGGTTGAAGTTTATGTCCTTGATTACTGGTAATCAAGGTGGTGCCCCTTTCTGTCATCACAACAAACTTTACAGCTGTGTGTCTCCTTCCAGAGGAATAACCTCACTCCAGGTCAATGAAACAATGCTGGAAGGAGAATGGAGAGGCAACCCCGTGTTTGTAATCTCTAGACAGAGAAATGGATGCCAAAGTGTTGGAGTCAGCTGGAAATACTGCTTGCAGCAGCTCCTGGTCACTGGCCAGTTGTTAGGTTACAAAAGGCCTGTGCTTCACACAGTTTGCCACCTACAAGGCTCCCTGCCTCGCAGCCGGTGGGCCAGGGAACAAAAACAGCTCCCTGTACCAAATATCTGCATAACAATCAAACAGATACATGGAAATGCCAAAATTGCATGTGCAGATGCAATCCCTGGGAGCAGGGCTGGGGAGCTGAGGAGCAGCCACCCTCTCTGCCCCACTGTCTGCTACAAGGCAGACCTTGTCTGGTGAATTTTAAAGCATCTGCTGCTTTCAGAGAGGGAGGTGTAAAGGGATTAATTTTTTTTCCCATTTTGGTTTGCTTTTTGGTTTCTCTTGAAAGCATTGAAAAAGGTTTGCCTTGATACTCACCGCTGAGGCATTCCCAGTGATTTCCCCCATGGCACTTGCCAGTTGTCTTTACCTACCTCTCTGTTAGCACAATGCAGGGGATCTCTTTGGTGTTTGGGGCTAAATAAAGAATAAAGAGTCCAGTCTTTTCCTGCATGGCTATCAGAAAATAGATGGTGGGCAAAATACCTCTATTTGCACAGGTTTCTCTTTATTGTGCTGAGTGAGAGATACAGAGGACACTTAGTCATTCTGGGAATTACTGACTTAAATCCTGCTACCAGGCGTTCAAAATGATAATCCAAATGGTCCATTCTGGCTTGAAACACAACACCCAAGACCCATAGCTTTAGTACATTAGAGATGGTAGGTCACAGCATACTCTCTTGAAGACTTCAGATCATTTGTTATCAGATTTTCTTTATGCAGTTTTGCATTGTTTCTCCAAATGAGCTTAAAATGATCCCTTCTAATTTTTTAAATTTTTTTTTTTTTTTTTTTTTTTTTTAGTCAACAAAAAGCTTCCATCTTCCCCAGTCTGGTCAGATGTCCCTGGAACTACTTGTCAGTCTTTTAACAGATCTGACTCAATTACAAATCTTTAAGGAACACCCCCAAATTGAGATGGTTATGGCCTTAAACTATCTTGCATGCATTTTATTACACCTCCTATCACAGAGAGGATTTCAAGGGTCTCTAGATACATTTAAGATGAGCATCACTACTGATTCAGGAATGCAAATAATGTGGGCTATTTCTAATTATTTTTGTCTTTTCAGAACTGTTTAAGTGTATCTCATATGTTCCCGAAGCAGACTTCAGCTCCAGACAAAATTATTGTCCATCTGAATTGTGTTTTTATGACAAGAACCACAAGACATAGAGCACCTCAGGTAGCTCAGGTAAATGGTAACTGGGTGCAATGCAATCCCTGGAAGTGAAATTCAGTCCTTTCAGTTTTGCAGAGAAGGAAGGAATTCAACCACATGTGAGCAAGGCTTTCATGCTCACATGAACAAGTCCGTGGCCTGGTTTAGTTTTTAGCAGATATATAAGAGGTCAGAAACGTAGTTTTGGGAGATTTCCACTGGTTCATTTCTTCCTAAAGTCAGAAATTCAGATTGCAACAAGGTGTGGGTAGGGACACAGCTTTATGGTCAGGAGCATGAAGCCATAGAACGCGAACCTTGACTTGCAAATGGGCTGTGTTACATCAAGGGGTGAAGAGAAAGCTCAGCTTAAGACAGGCAGCTTTTCAGTGTTTTCAAAGCCCATTTCAGGGGATCTTGAGAGAATGAAATTTTCCTTTAAAATACCTTGCAAGGATACCAGGATGTAGAGCCTTCTGCATGCCTCTGCACAGAAGAAGGCAAAGGAAAGGTTTATCGAGTTCTTGGATTTCTGCTCCTGAAGGACACAGCCATAACTCAGTTCCTCTCTCCTGTGCAGCTCTGTCACTCTGTACATGCAGATGGAAGCCTCTTAATTCACTGTATGCCCTTCTCTCCCTTTTTCTGGTGCAAACATATGCGCATTTACATGCTCTGCTTTCCTGCATCCTCCTCACAGCCCCTGCCCTCTCTCCCACCCACACGCTATAAAAATCTGCCAGGGATCCAGTTAGTAAAAGGTGAATTTTTCCTGCCATCTGGGTGTTTGGTGGCACAGATTCTCTTGGCCTGCCTACACACACTTGCGGGCGCGATACGCCCTCCTCTTTCCCCTTCCTCTTTCTCTCCCCCTCCCACGAGCTGGCAGTAAAAACAAAAGGGAAATCTTCAAAACCACAATGTCAGCTGCCTGTGTCAGTGTGGGTTGAGAGGACGGATCACAGCGTACTCATCTCCCAGTAGGCATAGGGGACTGTATTTCAATAAATTTACATACTACAGAAGACTCTGTAAGAGATTGCTTTGGGGAACTCTCTGTTGAGTTGCTTTGGGGACACCAAGCCCTTGACTGGCTCAGGAAGGGTTTGATGCCACCTGCTCTAAAACTCTCATGTTCTCCATATCCTTTTCTTTTCAATGCTAGTGTCCATTGCTTGTTTCAGAGCACAGTTTTGTTTTCTCCCAGTTTGACGAAAGGCAGTTTATTTATAGATCTAGAAATGTTGGCTCTGGCCTTGGTCTCAGGGAAGAGCAATAATAGCTTTTCTCAGTTAGCTCTGGTTAGCTCCTTGCTCCTGACCTTCTTGGGTCTCCTTAACATCATTACCTGCCTTGAGTAGATCACTCAACCTCTCTGTGTTTCTTTAATCTTTGGCTTTTCCTCTGATTAAATCCAGTGGAATTATTGTAACTTAGGAGAGCAATCTGTGAAAAATATATCACTGAAAACAGCATTTATGTGTTCATCTCAGTTTTCTTCAGCATTATGTATAAATTTTTCCTGTGAAAAGATAATATTGAAACAGTTTTTGCAACTGGCTGTTCAGTACAGATTACATCTTTTTGTTCAGAAGAGAAGAAGAAATTTTCCTTAGAAATTCCTACATTTAAACATTTTTGAATTGCATATTTCTACAAAGCATGTATAGTTGTTGGCCTTTTTTTCTTTTTTCTGGCTTCAAGGGAAGTGGCAGCTGTAGAAATACCAACATTTCCTGGGTTTTTTGAATCCTTGTGTGCTTCATGAAAGGTTGCTTCCTCTAGGACCATAGTTGGACTGATAACGGACCCAAATCCCATCCCAGAACAGCACAAAACGTAGGGTCTGCCTTCCAGATGGTAGTTGCTTTTGTTTATTGGAGGGATTTGGTGTAATTCCCAGACTTTTTAGGGTGATCACCTCCAGATAGCACAGGGAAGACCATGACTACACAGTCTGCTATAGGATAACTCACCTCTATGCTTAATATCATCCTTCTCCATATTCCTACAAGCTCAGACCCATTTCATGAAGAAGCTGTCCTACCATACTCTTCAAGCAGATGAAGATACCCTCATCTAGAGGCTGGAATTTAGAGCTGGGCATAGAAGGTTGGTTTGAGGAATATAAAGAGAGAAGAGCTAGTCAACATTCACCCACTGCTGATATCAAAGAAATGGTTTCAAACTCCCTCTTAGGCATGAGCTCTCTGTGTGACAAGGCAATTAGCCTCCCTATGGCTCCGTTCCCAGTCTATGCAGTGAGGATACAGTACACAGCAAAGCAGCAAAGCACGAGTGCTGGTGAGATGTGCCACAGGAAAGGGGACGGAGGCATTTCTGAGAAGGGATAAAACAGGAGCATGTGGCAAAGAACCACAAGAAACACGCATCCAAACAGAGGTAGCAACCTGCTGCTGAGGTGTTTGCGTGGCTCTGGAAGTGTACCATGTACCCATGGAAGGGCAAGAGGCTCTGAAACAGGTTGTTTTAATAGTTCCTGTCAGAGAAGCATCGTTTAATGCAGTGAGGGAACAGCTGAGCAGCTGCATTTAGAGAGAAGCATCGTAATCTATTGCAGGACTTGGGCCACCATTGATCAATATGGCAAAGTCAATAATAGCTTTTGATTCCAGCATATTAGGCTGACTGTCAAATTCATGTTTATTAGAAGTTTTTACAAATAAATCAGCCTCGAAGGAAAGAGAATATGTGTCAAAACTCCAGGTGGAATGCTGATTTTTCTTTTATTTTTCCTCTTGGGTTTATTATAGAAAGATAAAATAATTTGGGTTGAAAAGGACCTTACAGATCATCTAGTTCCAGCACCCTGCCAAGCTTCATAACTTTTTAAGAAGGAGAAAAAAGCCCCACCTTTATATGTACAGAAATAAATTCAAATAAAATCCATTAAATTTGAGTTTTCAGTTAAGAAGGATGAGGATTATCTGAGGTTTAAACTTGTAATGACCAAAGCCTCATATCTAATTTTTTTCATCTGAAACTTCCATGTCTGTAAATAAGTCAATCTCTTAGTACCTAAATCTCTGCTTGAAAAGAAAGAAATACAAACCCAGAGTACTTTAGGCATTCTATATGGCATCAAATAAATGTTATAACTATAGCACAAATTTATTTTAAATGTGTAGAAAACATGAGGACTGTTATATAAATAATAATATAATTAAAACACTAAAGCAAGTTCTAAAAGGAAAAAAAAAGTATAGTTTTTATATCCATTGCATATGTTTCTACCTCAACAATGAATTTAGAACATTTTTACTTAAGGAAAATATTTTTATATTACTAAATATATAAACACTTTAATTTTCAGAGATGTAATACTAACCGGGTAAAGTGGAAGTGCAGAAGTGAAAACACAGAACTGCTTGAATTTAATCTCCTCTATTCTTTTTAATCAACCATGTCCCAGAAAACTTCCTGGGAGTTAAGCAGCACCAGTACAGAGACAGTGTATTAAAGAGAAGGGGGAATTAAAAGGTATAAGGAAAGGAAAGAAAAAAGTTATAATAGGAGCTCATTGGAATTGACAAGAAAAAAGGGAGGGTTTTCCTGATGTCTGGAAATATACAACACAGAAACAAGGTCTGAACATAGCAGTGAAAAAATTGTTTGAAAGACACAAACAAGAGGTATCTGTCCTGGATGAAACTAGAGTGGTGGGAGCTCACAGATGCAAATGAAACTCATGTGACTAGTGGAAAAATAGACACAGCAGAATTATGATTTTTAGTTCTTGTTTATTAATAATCAATGGAGGCCAGCAAAATGAAATCTCTCCAGTAAAAGAGAAAGGCTGAAGGAGCAAATAGATGAACAAACTTGTTGGAAAGCAAGTAAGACTTGTGTGTCAGAGCTAGCCTTGAAGGAATATGTAAGAAGAGCTACTTGTGTCCTTATCTGAGTCTCCTCTGAGATGTTAGTGCATCCGATGCATTTTAAAATTTGATGGATTTCTGTGGCCCTTATCTTCTTTGTTCTGCTGGTGCTTTGCCCTTCTGCTTTCCTTTGATCTCTGCTTAGGATCAGTTTTTTGTAGCGCTACTGGGGCAGAGTGTGTTGGCCGCCGTGCTAGTCAATGACCCAGCAAGCGTGGTACAAGGACATTACATGGAGAGGTGTTTTTCAAGAGATGCTGGATGAACAGGTTTATCATAATTAATGAACTTGCAGTGAAGGAAGCCTTGAAATTTTCCTGCTCCAGTCCTTTATCCAGGCCTTCATCATGTAATTTGCTAGGGTTATACATCTTGGTAGGTTTGTGCATTTTGGCAAGAGCTGAAATGTTATACCAGAGAAAATCAGGCTCTCACATGTCAGTGGTGTTTTTAGCGAGGGACTAAAACTCTTTGGAGTAACATTATAAAGCTGTTCATTCTTAAGAGAGAGAAAGGCTTTCACCAGTGTACATCGGCAGTGCCTGACTTCCTGGTGGATTTCTTTAAAGCAAACCTTCTGAAAGTTTGAGAAACAAAAGCCTGGGAAGTTGCTAAACTGCTGATTTCAGACTCAAGAGTACAGCCAGGGGAAAGATCACTCTGTAATTGCCATGGTTTTTATACACTTTCCCCAAACATCTGTTACAGGTCACTGTCAGGAACAGGTTATTTTGTTACAGACTTTTAGTCTGACCCAGGATGACAGTTTTTACGTTCTGATTAATAGCCTTAATCCAACATCACCCACAACTCCTATAAATCCTCTTACCTCTTCTTTGGCTCTTACCTACCAGAGCCCCAGTAGTGGGAACACTACAAAGAAAATGTTCCTTTCCCTTGCAGCAGAATCCAACTTTAAATCCAACACAGTCTACTGAGTTTATCATTCATTTTTCTTTAAGCCATGCTTTATCTGTTTTCATTGCCCCTCTTGGATGCAGAGCACTATGTGAAAGGAAAGATGGTTGAAACCTAGAGTTAAGGGCCAAGATGGTATTCATACCATCAGCAGAGGAGCACAGAGAGGGGTTTGCATAACACCACAGTACATTGTGGTTTTGTTCCCATGTTGTCATCGTAGCGTAGCACTATCCAACAGAAGATAATTTCCGTTTTTTTATTTTTGTTTCCTATTTTGTTGTTGTTGTTGTTTTTGTTTGTTTTTTTTTCTGTTTGTTTGTGTTGTTTTTTTTTTTTTTTTTAGGAAACAAAGAAAGATCTTACTTTTCAACCTGCCAAACACATGTAGCAAAAACAGGAAAGAAAACATGTTCATAATCTTACAATGCTTACAAGAGTACAACAGGTATTTTCATACCGGAATAAATGTTATATTTGCAACCAAGGCTTATTGCTGTACCTCTCACAGGACTTTTTGAAGTTTGTATCTTGTGGGCATAAAATTGTTTCCTGTAACACTGGTGAGGCAAAATGGCATCGTGTATTTTGCTTTTTTGCAACTTAAAGAATTGTTCTCTGTATTTTCTGCATACACATGAACTTGAAGCCAAATCCTTTCTGAGTTAGTCTTTCCAAATGATTAACAGGTCTAGTGTAGGTTGCACACTGGGATGTTAAACACAATCTGGCACTTCTTTTTTTCTTGTTTTAGTTGCAAATCTTTTTCATCTGATATTTTAGTGGAAAAGAAGAAATATGAAGTTTTGATGGTTTCTCTGTGATGCTGATGTCTTGATTGGTATATACTCATATGACCTTTCTTCTTTTCTCCATGTTCTGCGGCCATCTACAAGCAAAATGGCCTTTTTTGTGTATTTAGTGTGACAGAGTCTCTGCTTAAGGTCCCCAACTACTAGCCTACAGGCAAGAATAAGAGAGAGAGAGAGAGTCCCTCTTTGTGGTAACTAACTCTTTATATAATGAGCCCTTTGCAAATTCTCCTTGCATACTTACTGACACCCCCGCAGTTACTTAAATGGGCATTATTGGTCACTAGGTCCCAAGGTCATTCAACAGAATGGGGTTGTTAAAAATAGGAATGAGGGTTCAAGGCACAGGGTCAAGAGAAATTAATTGAAAAATCTTCCACAGGCCTGACATCATCTGTGGAATGGCAGTGCCCAGACACCTCCAGCTTCTGTTGCGTTTCTTGCGAATGTAAATGAATGGCTTCCTTTGTGGCACTGGGGTGGTTTCCAGGCTGGCTTGTTCATTTTATTATGTTCTTTAGCCTTTAATTTTATTTTTTTTTCCCTGCAGTTCATCTTCTTAAGCAATCTTTGCCTCAGTGCCTTTTAGTCTTCCATCCTGCCTTGTCCCCAGCTTTAACCTTTGAACCCTTAGGACAGATCCAATTAAATATGAAGTTCTGACCAGCTTTGTGGAATCAGGCTCCCAAATGAAGGAAATGCTGTTTCTTTTACTATCCAACTTCATGAAAGAGTATACCTTAGTAGACTGTGGAGAATGCCCACCATTCTGACACATGAAAAAATATTTCACAAACCAAAGTGCATTATTTCCCTTGCAGACAGAATTTCTCACATTTGGAGATGGGTTGGTGTTGCTTTACCTTATAAAGGTAAACAATCAAAAGTTGTTGCCTAAAACGATCTATAAATCTGCTTCTTTCACCAGCACACATTCTTATTCTAAGCCTCTGAGCTACTGCAGACCATGGCAAAAGGTGAATCCTGAGGAGAGTTTCCATGGGTCACTAGGATCCCTCATTTGAGAACTAACCACAGACCAAATCATGGGAAGTCTAGATGATTTGAGGAGGGTGTCTTCTGCAGGGTGTCACAACTTGGGTTTATAAATGTATATAATGAACACACATCTGACCTAGCTCCCTAAACTCTGTATACAGTCAGTGGAGAGAAATAGGTAATTCCAGAGAGTGATTCTCCTGACATCTACATTTAAATTAAATGGATTGTCCTCTAGAACTGACTACTTCTCATGAGTTGTGAAGGTGACCTAGATGACTATCTCAGATGTAAATGCCAGCACTGTAGATGGCTAAATCTGTACCAATGAATTTACTCCCAGTGTTCTGATGAAGATATGCCAGTCCTGAATTGCTTCTGGCTGTTTATGCTTTAGAGCAGCCTGAGATCAGGACTTGCACGTCTGGAGAACATTTCTTCTCAATGCTATGGGTTTGTTTTGTTTTGTTTTATTTTGTTTTGTTTTGTTAAGAAAAAAACAAGCAAAAGAACATGCCTTTTCAACAAATGTGACTGAAGGTATGTACTTTTCACACTGTGACTTTGAAATTTTGGAACAGAACTGGAGTCTACTCACTCTTTTTCCAGTATCATAAACTTAAAATTAACCTCTTTCAAAACATATTATTTTCAGAGTTTGAATTCACAATAATTTAAATTTGAGGTTCCTCATAGAGCTAAACAGGTTTTGGACTGTGAAGACTCTAAGAGGTGTTGGATTCATTCCCTCCTCTGGTCAGAGAAGAACTTTACCAGGCCAGAACTCACACTGCAAATACCAAGTTGCCATCTAATTAGGGTATGGTGTTGAATTTGCCAGTCACAGCTTTTATCAGTCACCTCCTCCTGCTCTGATCTGCTGTGGAGGATCACTTTCTCTTTCTTCTTTAAGGGAAAAAAAAATCAGGCTTTGAGGGCTTAAAACTGTTTCTGCTGCACATCTCTAAAAATAATATAAATCAGTGCCAAGGGACCACTTGTATTTTGGCTGTATGAGGAACTTTAACAGCAAAAGAAAAAGGGGAAAACTCATCAGTGTGTAGATCTCAAAAACTAGGATGCTGTGTTTGCAGCCTTTCAGAAAGTTCAGAAACCCATTAAAAACTTTATTTTTTATTTTCTTTCCTTTGGTTTTTTTCTCTCTGGTAAGTTATTCAGCCTTAACATGTCTCATACTTTTAACCAGGCTTGTAATATGGCAAACAGGATCATCTCAATATAACTGCTCCTCTAGAAACAGGTGTGAGGCAATTGCAGGAAGATAGACGCAGGATTTTAGTTCTTCTTTGGCCTCTGCACTTCCAGCTTACAATATCAGATATAGACAGCCATGGTAACATCAAGCAGCAATAGGTCACAGGAGGGATAATCTGTGATATCAGCAAGCAACAAGAAATGTCAACAAGAAAGACAGCTTGAGAGGTAGAGAAGCAGAAGGAAGTCATCCAGCATCACCAGGACATGAAGAGTTAAACAGAGGTCTATTTGCTTCACATTTGACCTCTTCAACATCTTGCATTTTATCGGTAGCTGATGTGGCCTTTGAAATTCACCTGGTAGAACTGAAAGTCTCTTCCAGGCATTTTCTTTATAGACTCATTTGTAAACACACATTTAAAAATTTCACACTGTTAATGATTCCCCTGATAAGCTGCTTGCTGAGGCAGCAGAGGATATTTAATGAATTTGAACTACTCCTCTATCCAGCTCCTTCCTCTTCCTCAGATGAAATATTGGCATTCAGGGTCAGCTCTGACCCATGATCTGGGTCTATTTAGAGACAACTGGTGAACCAAGTTCTCTCCTGTTGCCACACCAGATGAAACAGAGGAATGAATATTCTTAACATGAATGTGTCCATCAAGCTTTAAAGCACAGATGTTCTTTCACACATAAACTGGAGATGGAGAAGTAGTGATAAAATCTAAACAATCCTTGAAGCCTGGATAGCCAAAACCCAGAAGGATCAAGAACAATATTAAGGTTGAATTAACTCCCTGGCCTGTCTCTTACCTACAAGACAGACTTACTAACTGGATTTAGAAGTCAAAGCCACTCACAGAGCTTCTTCTCACACTTCTCTAATATCATTTCTCCTGGCTCCTTGAACATCCCCCCTTCATCATTTTTTTTATTCAAATGTACCAACCATAAATCTGTTTAAGTAACATGATAATGACCAAAGGAATGGTTATGATGTCACTAAAATGAGCTATATATAATCAACCTAGTGTATTATTGGGAGCAGACAAGACAAGGAGATGGGAGAAAAGAGAGAGAGGAAAAGTGCTTGGAGTTAAATATCAATGTTTATTAGCTACCTTCTCAGAGGTGCTCCTTTAAACATTACTGATTTGTTCCCTTGCAGTTCTTCTGACCCTTCACCTTCTGTTGCTGATGCATTACAAATTTAATTTTGATAGCAGAAGTATTTCACACACAGTCCCTTTGGTTTACACTACACTCTCTGATCTGTTTCATAGGCATAGCACAATGGAGATGCTGGTAAGAGATATTAAAGTCAGGAATTATCAGCTCAGTAGTGTAATATTATTTCAATCTCATCCTCAATAGATTGTCTGCACAGTGACATGCTGCCAAGGTGGAATGAATGAATGAACCCGGGGAGGTTCATTTCATGGTGAGCACTGGAAATGAATTAAACAAAGGGCAGAGAAATCCAGTGTTAAGGAGTAACAGAGATGTTGAATTTGAAGGGTTTTCTTCACTGTCCTGCCAGAAATTGACCTACTGGTGGTACAGGGTTAGAGTTGTGTCTGGAGGGCACATGGCAGGAGTTTAAATTCTTGAATAGTGGAAATGGTCTGGGCTGGCTATGTGAATGAATTAATGAGAAAAAAACACATAATATCCCTGTTTCTCCTGTAAACTATTACTTGAAGGATC
This sequence comes from Cinclus cinclus, assembly GCF_963662255.1. Classification (NCBI taxonomy): domain Eukaryota; kingdom Metazoa; phylum Chordata; class Aves; order Passeriformes; family Cinclidae; genus Cinclus; species Cinclus cinclus. The sequence goes on along the minus strand of NC_085084.1, from coordinate 78,473,744 downwards.
TGAATTTTGTTCAAGGAAAACAAAACACAATGAAATCCTACACACAACCCTCCAAGTACTGCAGGATTGTACAAAACACCAAGTCACCAGTGTTTAAAGGTAGGATATTAATGAATGTCCTAAGCTAGTATGTGGGGGAAAAAAAAAAAAGAGGGTTTGTGCCACAATCTTTCTTAATTCTTTGCACATTTTAGGTTATATGTATTCCTCTCTTTCCTTGTTTCACTATGTGTCCCTTGGGGTTAGACCCCAGTTCCTTCCCTAGTGAGAATGCAGTATTTCTTAACACCTGCCAGACATTTCTGAACATTTTAGGGGAGTATGTCCTTATGCACATAGGCAGGGTCTGACTGAATCATGGGATCAGATCCAGAGAGGGGCAGGTGTTGGTGAGGCACAGGCTAATAATCTCAGCTGAAGAGTGGTCATGACAATTTTGTTATCTCAGCCTGTTCACTGAAGAAATTATATAGTACTGCTATGGAGATCCCTAAGCAGCTCTGACTTAATCTAAAATTATAAATCTGGCTTCAAGGGGAAGCAACACACTCTGTGTCTGTCCTTCAACTTTTGAACTCAGCTGATTTTGGATAAATTAAGCAGTGGAGGTAAAAAGACTCAAATACATTCTGCTTTAATATGAATTTTGCAAACAGGTAAAATGGTGGGGAAAAGGTACCACCACTGCTTCAGCTGAAGAAAGAGCTAATTGATGTTGTCCTTTATTAGACATCAGAGAATCCAGTCACAAGCAAGCCATTGGCAAACAGTCCTCATTAATTTCACAAAGTCTGAAATAATTTGTTCCTTTTTAGGAACTAGGTTAAAATACTGAGGAAGCACCTTCTAGCTCTGTCTATCAATAAACTGAGGTACACTACAGCAAATGATCAGCTTCAACAATCAACCTTTTGCTAATGACCAGCATAGACAACTGATTTTATGAGTCTCTAGGCAGCACCTCAAGACTGGCTTTACATATGTACTTGATTGTGCATTGTGATGGATTTAGGCTGATTCTCACTTCAGAGTATTTCCAACTTTCCCTCTGCCTGTCCCACATCTTGTGCCTCTCAGCACAGTTCCCACAGCCCATTAGAGAGAGTTGTCCATGGTTCAGATTGCTGCACTCAGCCAAGATCAATGCAAGTCCCATTCCTCTTGTTTCCACAGTCTGCTCTTTGCACCTCTGCCCTCAGTTGGAAACACTCATCTATCTGCACACCACAGACTTGTTGTTTTGACTGAGATCTGGCAGGATCAACATGTTAAAGATGTATCTGGTGGAACCTGCACCCAGAGAAATGCCAGGTGGTGCTTCATCCTCTGTAGGCAGGGGAATCAGCTAGGAAAGGACTCACCTGATTAGGTCTTGATGAGCTGCTCTACAAGCTTCAGACAAGAATGCCTTAATCCTGTAACTCATCCAAAACTAAGTAAACTTACACAGCAAGCGTTAGTTCAACTCCACACACACTTTTGTATCAACATGGGTTCTGTTCAGAAAACTCGGGTGAGTGTTTTCATTTTTTCATAGCTATACAACCAGTGAATATCGCAGACTGCTCCCCAGGCCCCATGAGAAACTAGTAGCCACTTCACTTCTATTTGATGGTTGGAGATGAAGCACAGACAGAAGCAAAACTACTGGTACTCTGTAGCATGAAGATGATGGTCCTGAGTCACAAACATCTCAGGTTGCAAAAGGAATAAGTAGACATAAAATTTTCTTTTGCTCTACAGCAACTTCTTTCAGCCGCTTTCAAGTTAAATGTTTTTAGGCAAAAATATGAGTAGAGTCTGAAGATAGCTACAGGATCTCTCAGAATTATCTATGGGACATCACAGTCCGCTACCTTGGTCATGTCTTCATCTATTCCTACAGTAGTTCAGCTTTGCTTCTAAGAGCCAAATGTTGCACAGAATGAAAGAGTTCTACCCAATGACAGATTTTTGAGAGTTTAACATGTTTTAATGATTTAGAGCAATGTTAAGATCTCTCATAAGAGATGAGATGAGATGAGATGAGATGAGATGAGATGAGATGAGATGAGATCAGTGTTAAGATTCTCCCACAAGGAGAAGGGTGGGGTAGGTAAATCCACCCACATGAGAGAGACTGAGTGCTGCCAAGTGCTCATTGCATTTGTCTAGATGGTAGGAAGGCCTTTTACCTGCTCTTTTCTTCTTTTGCTGAAGAAGGATTTGAATCTTTGCCTTCAGTCTTCCTAAATGAGTGTCCCAATGACAGAACTTTCATACCTGCACCCCTTTTCCCTACAAATGTTTTATTATTTATAAAAGATTAAACTATTCCAACTGTAAGGACTGACAGGCTAAGGTATGTAAGATGTTAAAGCCTTAGGCAAAAGTTTCTGTCTTGTCTGCTCTCCAGGCTTAAATCCAGGGATCTCATGCTAGTGCCCTAAATATCTGTCTCTTCAAGGTCTCCCTGACTGCCATCCATTTATTCTGGAATTCTGGAGTAAATAAAAAGAAACTAGACATCAGACACCAAATATGAAAATCCCAGGGGAGTTAAAACAAAACAATACCTGACTGATTTTAGACATTTTCTTCTCTGTGTTACTGGGGGGGGGGAGGAGGAGGGGGGGGAACGGAGAGAGGGAGGGAGGAAGAGCTGTTTGTTTTTCAATCAATCCTGTTGTCAGAAAATTAAAACTGTTGCTGAATTCTGTAGCAAAGACTTTAAAATGCATGCACATATTTTGCTTTGCAGAATACACACTGACTTTAATAATTTATATCTCCAGAATTGTTCTTATTTATGTTTAACTCATCACAGTTTGAGAGGACTTTTTATTAAATCAAATGGTGTAAACTCTTTTAAGTTTCATAGATATTTTCCACACAGTTAAAGGACAGATTTCAGGGGTTTAAACCTCTCAGTTCTGTGGAGACTTGCCAATGGGAGCTATTTTTGTGCCACTAGAGCCAGTCCAAAATAAGAAGGACTAGAATAATACTCTGTTGCTTTGTTCATTTTTGTTGCCTGCTGCATTATTGATGCATGAATGGAAAAGAGTAAGAAGTGGTGAGTTAAACAGGAACATATCAGTTGGGGCTGGTCTCTTGCAGCCTGTCCTTCTGTCTAGGACTTTCAGCATCAGTCACACACTTTCAAAGAGTTTTAGAGATCTATTCAAGGACAACCTACCACTGGATAATTAAAAAAAAAAAAAAAAAAAAAAAAAAAAAAGAGCCACCACTATTCAGCACTTTTAGTAGACTTCTGGAGTCACAGTACTTCTAGGAAGTCATTGGATAAATCAGATTATGTTTCATCTTGCAGACGAAGCAGATACATATTTTTATGCTGACAAAACCAGTTACAATTGGTAGTCTGCTGGTGCCTAAGGTACCACCTCTTTCTCCAGAGTGAGAAATCTTCTTGGGCTTGGGAACCTCAGAGGAGAAAATGATTGCAAATACCTTGACCTTGAACTCAGTAAGATGAGATATGGTCCAAACTGGCTTGGGAAAACTGAGGAATGTTACTTTGGACTGTACAGAAACATGGGAGATTCCCACATTTCACAGGGCTCAAAGAACTGAAATTCAGTTTGTATTTGAAAGAAAATATCAGAGAAAAAAAGCCAAGCACACAAAACGGAGAAACCCCTCAAAAGTTACTTCTCTAAAAACACTTTCTTGGCAAGGTGAGCTGGACACTGGTAAGCTGGATGAGGGGGGTTTGAAGAAGACTCTGCTGCCAGTTGTTGATTGTGTGATGGAGCTGATGGGAACACTGGCTGAGCCCCTGCCCTCCTCGTGTTCATTAGCATTCACACCATTCACTGGCTACCCTCTTGCACCAAAGACACTTTCTGAGGCTGCTAATTTTAATGAAAGCAAGTGGGGTCACTTTCCACCCTTTTTCCTCATCTCGACAAGGCTTGTCCCCTGGAGAGCTGAGAAGAAAGGCGCTTTCTTGTTGTCATCTGTGCAATTATCAGCTTTGAACACGATGGCAATTTGTTGTTGTTGTTGATTTCCTTTGTTATGCAAATGTACCAGCTCATTCTCTGAGTGCTTTTTTCCCCCACGCAGCATAAAAAGGAATATTACACATTTAATTTCATGTTATCATTTGTTTCCCTCTGAGATTTCCTCCAGCCATTTTTTTGGTCTTCTTCAGGCTAGTGGGAGCTAAGCAGTGGCATTTGGAATTCTGACTTTGTCACTTCTATTTACTTTTTATCATAAAGGAGTATTGTCAATAGGTCTTATGTGGCACCTATAAAACCCATTTAGGAATTTAAATCTCCACTAAAACACAGAATTTATGCTTCCTTTTATGATTTATGAGTAGAAGTCTAAATTCTGCTTTTAATAGTCTACCCATTTATATTCAAACAATCAGCTTACATGCTGCATGAGCCTTAAAGTTGTTAGTGCACAACTAAAGAGAATAAAAGCAGGAGGATGTAGACAGAGGCCTAAGCCAGGAAGTTCAGAATAGAATTCAAATTAGGACTTCTCCAGGGCTTTAAGATGCTGTATCTCTCTGACAATTATTATGATTCAACTCCTGTATGCATCCTGTATTTCACCCTTTGGGAAGAAAAGCAATATTTGAAATCAAGAAGCAGGAATATATTTTTTTTTCCTCTTTTATTTTTTTTTATCTCATAATCAAGCTTCAACTAGTTCACTCACAAGTATAAATCACTTAAGAAGTTGAACACTTCTCTGACTCAATTGTTCAAAACTTACTAGTCCATACAGCTAAGATGGTAGGTGTTCAAAACCAGACATTTTAATGCAAACTGTTCCTATTCATTTTCAGACAAATTTAATGGCTGTAATATGGGGGTTTTTTTGTTGGTTGCTTTTTTTTTTTTAATCAAAGTGAGTAATAACACTTGTCCATAATAATGCTTACAATAAATGAAAAAGACTGATAAGTACTTAGGTGTTTTCAGGTTTTTTTATTAATTGAATTTCTTTCCTCTGAATTTTGAGAAACAGTAAGTGGAACAGGACAAAGCTCTTACCTTTTCTGGCCAATTACTGGTAATTTGCACTTATCAATAACTGCAGATTCATATCTCTTGATTTACATATTTGGAAGGCTATTTTTTGGATGTCAGTTTAATTTGTCTTCCTTTTGATCTCACTGGAATAAAAGTAAAAGTCTTCAGATAAATGAATGACTCTGGAGTATCATTATCATAACAAAAATTACAATATGTCTAAGACATACATAAAATAACCCATACCTCTTAAGGGTTAAAGTATTAACCCAAATTTTTCCTACAACCTGACATCTTTTGCTCTCATGTTATCATCATTGCATGCTGAGGCAATCTCAGAAATCGTACATCAAAAATGGGACTCAGAAGTTATCTATTTATGACAGAATATCTTTTGCTGATGAACTCTGTTGCAAATGATTTTATGCCTGGTGGGTTTTAAAGGAGTTCTCACAGATCATTATTGAGGTTCTGAGGAATGAATATGAGAGAGGATGCATCAAAACGTGGCCAGTTTAAAAATATCTTCTACTATAAGTATTAGTGCTGTCTATTGATGAGCATTGTAGTGTTCATAGCAAGCTTTATCTTCACCGTAGATTTAGCAACATGCTATGCTGGAGCTGAAATAGGTTTCTTGATGCAACTGTGGTTCATCCAGTCATCATACATAACAGTCTGGTCTGCCTCCTATTCTGAAATATGAAAAGCAGAAGCACAGAGTAAGATAGTCCCCTAAGTTCCTTTTAAACTCCCTGCATTTCAGGCCATTCAAAAAAAGTATTCATAAATTGCATATGGAATATTGTGCACAATACCTTTTGCTATTAACAAATATATGTATATACACATATATGTTATAATATTATAAATAATACTATTTGTGTTTTTTCTTAAGAGCGAGCATCAAGGTCTAGGGTGAAACTAACATATTGTTTATTTCACAGCCTTTTATGCCTTTGTTTAAGGTGAATTTGGTTTGTTGCTTTTTTGTTCTTTCTATCTTCTCAGGAAGAAATGTAGAACTCATCATTTTACATATGTGTTTTCATGCAGAACTTCTAGTGAATCTGAACCACCGCAGACTTTCAGGTGATCTCCTTCCTTAGGTGTGGTGATGATGTATGCACCAGGTGAATGAGTCTTACATTTCTGGAGAGACAGATGCAAGGCATAGAGGGAGCACACTGACCAGTCTAATCCTTGAAGGCAGCCCAAAATTATGTTTCCTCTTAAAGAAAGGGCAATGAATTTACCTGTAATTTGGCTAGCACAAGCACAGAACCTTTCTTCAACAGAACTTAACTTACTGTTAGTAATCTTTTTGTTTCAGGTATAACCATGAAATATTTTCTATATAGACCAAAGCTAGTCCTCGCTAAGGAAGAACCCTTCCAAATCCCACATCCCTGCTCCTTCTTATCATTGGATTTCTCTGCCCTTTGTTTTTTCATTTACTGTGCTCACCATGCAGTGAACCTCCCCAGGTTTATTGCTCTGCAGATCCCAGTCAGGCGCTTTTCCACCCCTTCAATGGAACAAGGATGTGGGTCACTCCTTCCAGGACTCACAAAGCCTTAGCTGAGGTTAGAATTTTACCCATTTCTCACTCCACGTCATGTGGTAGGTATCAAAAATAGACAATGACTTCTACCCTCCTTTTAGAAAGAAGGGATTCTCACAGCATAATCAGGTGAATCTTCCCTGGAGAATGTCTACTTTGGATCTATATGATCACTCTTCCAATTTTGAGTGCTATGATAAAATGTCTTCACAAAGGACAAACTACTTCCATAGCATCAGTCAGTATCATTTAGACTCCAGTGCCCTTGCTGACTAGGTTTATAAAAATGACATCTACATCCCAAACCCTTGGAGCAGAAGAAGCAGATGCTTCTGTGAACAGCCTTTTTTTTTTTTCTTCTTCTTATATTATGCTCATAGTGATAAACAAAGCCTCTTTTGAAATATTCATGCTGCTGGCCCACCTGGGGTATAAAATATCCAGAAGGTAAATAATGAGCTAAGATTTCATAAAATATATCCCCAGACTGAATGGATCACATCAACTGCTTCCAAAGTTCCAGAAAAACAAGTCCCTTAAACTTACTCCTGCCTTGTATAACTATGTGTTTGTGGGAAAAGGTGATTTCACTCAGTGTCACAGGAGATTGCAGATCTTTGGGGTTATAATATTTTTGGGGCATATAACCACGACATATTTTCTATATAGATCACAATTAGTCCTCACTATGCAGGTGTTTTAGCATGGTGCTGATCTTGGCCTTGTTTTCCCTAATTTTCTCCATAGCTATTAAGCTCAGAGTAAAATCTTGATCAGACATTGCTTACATGGCTTTTTTTTCAGAACTGGCATATGTAGTGCCTGCCATAGAACAGACCATGGACAAAATGTCTGCTATCAAACTACTACACAGACATAAGAAAAATAAGAAATTACCAATTTTTCATCAGTCCCAGTGTTCAGTCTTCAGCAGAGATTCTATTCAAGGCAAGCAATCAGAGCCAGCCTCTATCTGCAAATTATTCCTTTTGTAGTCCAACAGCTCATCCTATTGGTCTCCATTTTACACACAAAATGTCTGTGAACAATTAGTCCCTTTATAAACCATCCAGTAATGTCCTTCCACACAATCTCCTGTGGTAAATTCCAGAGGTTCACCACTTACTTCATAAGAAACTTTTCCTTTTTTTAGTTTTAAACAAACCCAACACTACTTCCATTATTTCCTTACTTCTTTTATTGCATGATGTGTTGAACAACATTTCCACATTCAGCTCACCCACTGCTTCCACCTTTTGTAGATATTTATGGTGTCACATCTTAGATTCCTGAATCGTCTCAGTCTTTCAATTTCCCTTCCAGAGGCAGCCACCCCATCACCCTGATCATACACTAGCCCTTCATTTCACCTTCTTTATCTTCAGAATGTTTGCCTTGGGGTGTGTAAGCCAGAAAAGTACACAAGGGTGGTCAAGATGGGAGTACACAAAACCTTTTAGATACAAAAATATGTATCATGTCTTGCTATCCACACCTTCATGATGGTGCCCATTGGCTTTTCCAGTGGCCACTTCACATTGAGTTAAAGGTTTCAGACGCCTGAAAACATGAAACCAAGATTTCTTACCTGAGCTCTAGTTTCATGTTCAGCTTTATGATCCTTCAGTGATTGTTTAGGGATTTTTGTTTTGTTTTCTTCTTTACATTAGTTTAGGTTTATCCACATTGGAGTTTACTTGTTAGCCATTTGTACACTTTTATGAGATCTGTCTGCAGCTCCTTGTCAACAGAAAAGTGGTTATCATATCTACAGAGTTGGATATTCCTCTGTTGATTTTTTTTTTCCACGTCATGGAAAAAGATGTTCAATAAAATTGCTTCCAGGACCAATCCTTATTGACTTGTCCCTTGAAAGGTGTCTTCTCTTTAATATTCGTTTCCTTTCATTCATTCATTTACAGCCCCTGATAGAACTTCAGCAGATTATTGAGGTGGGTTTTCCCTTTGCAGAAGCCAAGCTGCCCAACAGAAAATATAGTTAATGTACTGTATGATTTTATTGTTTACTATAGACTCTGTCATCTTTCAAGGGAGGGAAGTCAGACTCACCAGTCTGTAGTTCCCAAGATTTTCCCTAGAGTCTTATACACTCTGAGTGAGGTCAGTCTTTGAATAGAAGTAATAGCCTGTCAGTATTGGTTTTGATAGCTAGGTTAGGAATCTCCTCCCATAGACTTTCTTGCACAGTTAGCCCCTGAAACAGAGTGAGAAAATGTGCTTCCATTTGAAAAAAAATCTAACATTTTACACCTCCTCATTTTTTAATTTTTATTTTTATTTTTATTTTTTAAATGAGTAAAATTAAATCTAACATTGATTTTATCATTAAAAATAGAGTGAAACCAATGTAGTTTTGTACCATGCAAAAGGTAGTGGGAGGAACACAACAAAAAATATACAAAAAGTCCCTTCTCTCACTACACTAGATCATCATGTAATAATTTGCTCACGGGGTGTTTATTTTGGCTTTGTAGGATAAGGATGTCATTCCTTATTCTGTTTCTGCTTTAGAAATAGCATATCTAGGACTTTCAGACTCTTAACACAAATACCATCTCTGTAATAAGAAGATGTGAAATATGAATGAGTCTTTTCAACTGATTACTACTACAGGGATGAAGAGCTAGGACAGTCCAGCAAGACAGAGATATACCAGTTCTTTGCTAAGTGTCTCATTTTGCTGATTCAAATGTCTCTGTAGTCAGGGTTGTTTGAACAGAATCAAATTTACTTGTAATGAGCCATACAATGATTCCTTTGTCTTTTTTTCTCCCCTTTTTTTTCCTCTTGTCTTCACATTAATTTCTACAAAATAGCACATCTGATTTTGTAATGTGCTAAGCAACTGTTTCTCAATTACGCCAGATTTTACTGCTCCTCAGTTGACTTTTAAAGACATGGCAACTTCAATATTATCAAAGGTTCTGCTCACAATAAAGCCTACAGTAATTCACCAGTTTCATAAAAGTTTGAGTACCAAATTACTCCATGAATACTTGAGTAAGTAATACTTTCTACCAAATTCTTAGAGTTGCTTCTAGAACATCATAGATCCATGGCAATGAAATCCAAATTGCCCACCATGGTAAACTGATAATTGCTGCACATATCTACATTCTTTTTTATAAGTCTTTTCTTCCTAACTCTTTTTTTTTTTTTTTTTAGTGTGTGATTTTGAAACTGTACTACAACTAGCAAGAAGTGGTGCATATATCTTTGGATTTGAGTAGAACAATAGAGGGATATAGGAGTTTCAAGGAGAGTAATGATGAAATAGGAACTACTTTATTTTTTATTTTTTTTTAAGAGGGAAAAAGTGATATTTGTTCTTTCTTGTGGTTTTCCTGAAACCTTTGTCCTTTCTAAAGCAGCTGTTTGGGGTCTCTTCTTTCCATAAACCCTCTCTGTCCATCTGTCACTCAGTGTGTGTCTTTTCCAGAACAGCTCATCCAGTTTCTAAGTCTTTCTGTCCTGCCCTCAGCCCCCTGCCATGACATTTCCCTATGTATGAGGGACACAACTTTATTCCTATAGTTTCTATCTTTCTTGTGCATGTTGAGAATCTGCACTGGGAACTTTATTCCTTGCAGAGGGACTTCAAAGCACTGTGAGATGTTTATATATGAGTCAAGACTCACACTCAAATACTTGAGAAATATATATGTGAAGGAAGATGGGAGAAAATGCAATATAGTCACAGATCAGAAAGAAAATATCATCATATGTGAAAATATCTCCACATGTCCTTTATTCTTGTCAAAGTCAGTAGAGATAATAGATATTATATATTTAAATTTCTGTGCATGAGAGGCTATAGAGATTCATGTCCAAGTTCCTGCAGCAGGTGGACAATCCATGTGGAACAGGCTGTACATGTATGAACTGTTTCACCACTTAACAATGACCACCAATAGCAACAGTCACAGATGACTTCCTTCTCTCTCCATCAGGTATCTCTATCCTGAGTAAAAGGAGTTCTTTCCTCAAAGCCAAAGTGTGAGATGTGTTACTTATAGACAGAGCTGTCTTGCACCTTTGAATTTCCTGCTTAAGCTGGAAGGAAACATTGCCAGCAACCCCAGCAACTTATGCTAGTAATTTTTCAGAGCCACCCACCTTCAAACATAACACTTTCCTTCTGCTTTCCCTAATATTAAAATACTTTCCTATGACAAAGTGGAGGGGTAAAAGAACCAGGCGTTCTGATTATCTCCAGCAGTATGATGACCTATTCATTGACATTGAGGATCAAGGCAATATGCTCTGAGCTGCAGACTCTTCCCAAACACCAACAGCCATTCATCATCTGTCCTGTAGCAAAATACATGAATCTGGCATGAATCTCCACAGCTGGATGAATGTGGTGGCATACAAAGTTCTGCTGGGTCTCAAATTGGTTTTCAATACATCTTTATGAATCATGGGCAACTGGAGAATCAAAAGTTTATGTTGAAAACACCAAGGTGAATAAACCACATAATTTTTGTCTGTTTATTGAAGGACTAAATTCAGTAGAGACCCAAGTACTCTAAATTACAGCCTAAGACATGTTTGGAAATAGTTTACTTTACCTTCCTCATGGCCTCTTCCTTTTCTGGGACTAAAAGGGACTTGGTGATCAATATCAGTACCTGTGCAGCTGTAAGCAGAAATTAAAACCCTATGAAGCCGCCACAGTGAAAGACGTTTGTCAGTGAAAATGCAGTACAAGAATACAGGTTTTTGCTGTTCCTGGATACACATAAACCACTCAGCTGTCATAGGAGTAACCAATGCAACAAAGTGAAATTCATCTCCCACAGCATAAGCTGTATAATGAGAGAGCAGATTCCTGTGAATTCTTTACATTAAGAGTTTACATTAAGAGTTAGGTATGATCTGTCAGAGCTCAGATGGTGCTTTCAGTGCAGCTGAGTTCATGTGACTTTTCAGTGCTAAGACACTTCTGAGAATATGACAGGAACTTCCACCATCATGGACTGGCTCCAGGCATTCCCTGTGGAAGTCTGCCAACTCCCTCTATGGCCATGCAGGCTCTAGTTAAGACCTTTGCAGTGATGAGAGTGCTGATGACCATTTTGACCTTTCTTAAGTTATTCATTCCTCCTTTCAAAGTTACTTTTTCCTCATTTTCTGTAGCAGTTGCTCTTTTGGTTTAATTATATTAATGTTGTGCAGTGCATCGATTGCCCAGAGATGGGTCCTTTAGAGAAGAGTGCAAGAACAAGAGTTTGCAGCAAATCCTTTGTAGTAGAAATAGATACAAAATTCCAAACTTTGCCCCAAGGAATTGTCAGTGTGACAATTTTCACTTTCCCTACAACTCATGAAGAAGGTGTCTTTTTGATGCAGCTAGTGGCTAGAGGAACTATGATCTTTGTACACATTTTCTCTGCCAAATACAGAATTGAGGCAGTCCCTACAGCAGAAAAGACAGTGTGGTTTATAAGCACTGCAGTGAGGGAGGTGATCAGGAAATGACAAGAGTGGACCTTTCTTAAACTCCTGTCTGACTTGTCAAATGCGAGAGAAGGAATGAGATGCAATAATGTCTGAGCCTTGACTAACATAAAATGAGAAGGTAGTAACACCTCCAAGCAATTGTAATTGCTTAGGTTTTTACCACTGAGATGGAGACCCATTTAGGGTGAAGTTTCTGAGGAGATTTTCAGTATCTGAAACTCCTCATCAAGCTAATAAAAGTAATGTGAAAGCAGTGAATTCCTTTAGTGGTCTGGTGCTTGGATTCAAAGCATTGACAAGAGGCAAAAATCTCAAATACCTTCCTATAATTTAAGGGAAGACAACAGTTTGTGAAATTATTGCCAGAAAAGGGGTCACTAGTAAAGAGCTGAATATGAAAGTGTTTGTTGTGAGTGTGAAGCAAAAGCCTCAGTTGATGGTCTCTAATCTAAGACTTTTTCTTCTTTTTTGATCTGACTCTAGATTCTCCTGCTCTATTCCCCTACTTACTGCTTGAAATTTCTCATGATAAACCACTTCCCTGGTTGCAGAAATGTCATATTAACAGAGGAAAAAAGGTTGAGAGGACTGAAAAACTAAAGGCAGACAGTTCCTACTCCCTTTCTTCCCTCACCTCAGTATTCCTAGAAATGTTTATTCAGGTCCAGCAATAATCACGCTAGGGCTTATGTAAGACAGCCTCTGAGAAGTCAAAAGACTGTCACCCTTTGCAGCACTAAAAACACAGCAATACTGCACAGTACATATAGGTTTTTTTAGGAGTTCAGGTCTTCTCTTCAGTTATTAGCTTTCCATGGTAAATATAGAAGCATACAGAAAGCATCTCCAGGTGGAGTTCATCACAGGGAGTCTCAGGCTTCTCTGGCTCATATCCTACTCCTGTGCAAAGAAGACAGTAAATTATAATAGTACCATGATGGACAACTTGGATTGGGGTGTAAGGGATGGGGAGTGGAATGAAATCTTCTGTTAATTTGAGGAAACATTGCAAGTCCTTACCTAGTAAAGTTCCCATTTACTTCATTGACTACACCAGGTGTCTCCCAGTGATAGAATTTTAGATATTCAGAGAAGACCAGACACTTTGAAGACTTAAAAGAGTCTTCTTCATGTAGCAAAAAAACTGTATGACAGCTTAAAGCATTCTCATGCACCCTGAGAGTGCCCCAGTGTTTTCTGACAGCTGACAAACTAAAAAGGACTAGGCTGTCAAAGGCAAAGAATGGGTCTCCTCCTTTTGGCTTCTGTCCCTCTGGTCTATTCAATTAGGATTGATCAAGCTGTGTCAAAGGTTCCTCCTCTGTTTCAGTGGCCACCAAGAGCTTTCATGATGACTAATGATAGGCTATCCTTAAAAAGAATAGGAGAAGAAATAGAAAGGATAATACAAGTATTTCTTTTTTTCCTTTCTTTCTTCTATCCTTAAGTTCCAATTAGGCACATTACCTTTAGGGTACACTAAATGTATTTATTATAATTGTCATTGTTCAATGATACACCAGGCCCATCTGCCTTCCAACATTTGCTCTCAAGCAGAAACCACCACTTACTCAAGCAAAACAAGATTTAATCATATTTAGTGAAAGACAAGGTGGAAGATAAATGTTTTTCTTCCTCTCAAAGATATCTAAAATATTTGAATTCAGGTATGATTAGCAAAGGGAAACTGGGTAACATTGCAGATAAGAAACATACATTTCTTGGGTATCTTGCATAAGTTTAAGAAATTATGCTGAACTGCTCCATCTCTGGTACTAGAATTGAGGAAATGCCCCAGTCATCCTTTGGTAGTTCCCACACCTGTTTACATTTCTCCTTAACTTTTTTTCTGGAATTTTTACCTGTTTAATACTAATATTCAGGTACCATTTACACTTGAAGTTATTTGCCACACTTTTCTTTAAGAGCTAAGGTTGTTGGTACATGGCAGCCATTTCAAGATTTGTTTGTCTGTCAGTCCTAAAATTGGGTGTGATTTGAAACACATATTTCCCAAGTCTCAAATTAGACCAGCACCAGAAAGACAGAACTATCTGTGCCAAGCAGTTTAGATGAAGGTGATGGAATGACACTATGAACAGAATATAAATGTATTATGATAATTCTTACTATTGCAATAGCAATATAAAAACTGCATCTATCTCATTATCCTAGAAACTAGACAAGGACTGTCAAATGCTCCCATCAAACATCAGTTATATATAGGATATAGACCTCTCTAGTTAAAAATCCTTTATTAATTTCTAAGGGTTATTTTTTTTCCTAAAGCTAATATATAAAAGAAATAAATGGGGAGATCCTAAGAGATTTGAAAAGCAAATAAAGCCTGAGAACCTAAATCTATAAAATTGGAGTAACAGAGGTCTAGGGATTTTCCTTTCAAGTCCATACAGAACTTCCTGATTTTCACAATCCTATTCATGTCTAGTGTAAAATCTTTGGAATTTTCTACTTTGTCTTAAGAGCAAATTGTTTGCCTGGGCATCTGAGTGAGTTCCAATCTCAACATGTCAGAAGCTAATCATGGCTGAATATTACTGTTCTAAAGATGCCTGATCTCTGTTTCCCACATATAAACTCTTTGTTAGGAAAATACCACTGAATTTCCTAGTATGGTCATGCTAAAGCATTCATTACAAAAATGTTGTGAAATTCATTTTTTTTCTTTTCACAGAGGGTTATGGCATATTCTGTTGGTTGAGTTTCACCTACTCCAACCTGAAAGAACAATCACTCATTTATTGCCAGAAGGTTGTATCAGATTTACCAATCTTTTTGTAATACTTAATAGTTTTCCAAAAGGACTGAAATGGAAGGACTTCCCATCTTCCTGTAAAACTCAGAGGACACCCACTTTCTATCTTTCCTTGAAACCACTGCAAATATGCCCTTAGATGGAAAAAAAATCAACTATTGACAGAAACACATATGAAATTCAAATATTGAGGTTGTGCAGTATTCTGATTCTGTAACAACACAACACTGCATTTATCCTGAATCTTCATACTGAAGGGTGCTAAACCGTGATGCAAACACTGTAATATTAGCACTCACAGCCTTGAAGCATCAACTATTTTAATTGTTCAGCCCATGAGGAAGTGAGGCAGACACAGACTGAATTAATCCAGGTTCACAGACAGTCAGGAAGGGTCCTGACAATTTTGATAATCAAAGGCTACAAGGATCACATGCAGAGATGCCCTGGGAAGGTGAGGGGAAGTGACAACTACCTAATTACTTAGACAGATCATCACTTTAATCACTTACTGTACATTTTACTGAACCCCAGAAGTCATAAGAACCATCACTGGTGAAGAGATGCCATAACTGCATACCAAAAACCAAAGTCTCACAGAGCTTTCCATCTAAATCACTGGCTACTGATACTAAAACGTAGCTCACTGGCATTAAAATGAAGTCACAAATTCCAAGCTAATAAGATTTTCTGCCATTATTAACATTAACTCCTCACAGAAACAGAACTGCCAGCCCCACCAGCAGGAGCTGAGGAGGTGGTGTTGCAAGACAAGCAGGTTTTGGGAGCAGCAAAAAGTCATGGAGCAAGGGAAAAGAGGAGGAGGAGAAGATGGTGTCAGGGAAGTCCATCTTAAAAAGAAAAAAGTGGGGAACAACATGTCCAAATGCACAGATGAGGAGTGGGAGGGGAAGCAAAGACAGAGGGAAAGGAGTTGAGCCCAATTACATGATCACAAACAATATTTTTGCCACTGAAGAAGCCACCACTATCCTGGCGAAACAGCAGACAGACAGCCATACTATTATCACACAGCACTAAAAAGGTCTGAGCTGAAGGCATCTGTACAACCCAGTGGTTGTGACTTGATACATAATACACTGACTTCTCAGAAGAAAGAAAATATGCAGTAATAAAAAACACTTCAATCTAAGGGAACAAGCATTTCACGAAGAAAAAAAAAAATACCAGAAGTTGAAATTAGATAAATGGATTTTTTTCTTTTATAAGCAGTGAGTATAATTGCCTATTGAAAAACAAGTGGTGTATTTTATAATACTTTCTTCAGAAAGAGTACAGAGATCTTTTGGAAGACAAATTTCAACTTAAAAAGTCATTGCACTTAACAAATAAGGAAAGTCAGTGCCCAGTTATTTGTAGAGGGTCAGACAAAAAAGAATGATGGAGGACTGTTGGCATTGGTGCTATGCCTGGCACTGATGGAGGCGTGGAATGACACCAGTTGCTCTGTGCTGCCATGTTTTAAACAAATTTAGCAAGAGGTGCTTGAAAAATTTTCAGTTATGGCTGAAAGATCTAGAGGTCCTCAGAAGTAAATGCATTTCTGAATTAACACATTTACTTTCTGGAAACATAACAAAACTGTTTTGGTCGGGGTCCTTTTGGAAAGGTGTGGGAAGAGCATCAGGCTTTATCAACAGACCAACATTTGTAAGTCATATGTCCACACGAGTTGGCAATTATAGCAGAGACATCCTATCTGTAGGTTTAAGTTACATTTATGTCTCTGTTACATGGTTGTCTAGAAAGATTGATTTCTAGCTACAGCCAGTGTTATGGACTAACTCTAGGGTTCACTTTGCCTAAATAAATAAGTAAATAAATTAATAAATATTGCTTGCTAGCTCTTGTGGCAGCTAACACTTCTTGGTTAGTCTTATCTTTCCATTTCTAGATGTCATGGACCTGCACTCTGAATAACGTCAAATACCTCTAAAATATACATCACAAAACTGTAGATCTGTTAAGATTTCTAATCTTTACCGGTGAGAATCAACTTTTCATTGCACACAGAGAAACCAATTCCCATCTCCTCTCCCTCCAGAAATTAGACTGTACAGTGGAAAGGCTCCAAGTCACTGCTGTTTAATGGCAAATTGGCTGGGGGCACCAGCAATACTAGTTCTAAAATCATTAAGTGAGCTACCACCAATACATCTTTCACAGTCAAGCTGCAGATAAATGGATGGTGAAATTGTCAAAGATGGAATTCAAAGTTACTGATGAGTTCTATCCTAATCCTTTGATTTTTTTAAAATAATATTATTTAATATTATTTTCTTCAAGTGCAATGTACTTTTTTTTCCAGGTGGAAAATAAAGGGCTGTGATAGGAGAAAGCAGAGAATAATTTTACACTCTAAAACAATCAGCTTCTCTCCCTACTCCTCTTTCTTCAAGACCAAACTCCATTAGTAGTTTGCTTTGATAGGAAGGGGTAAGATTTGTAAAAGTTTCTGAGATGAGGAGAAAGGAGACCTGAAAGAAAGAAAAACAATGCATGTTTTTGTCAAGGGGAGGGCAGTATGGCAGAGACATTTGTGGCTCCCAGAGTATTGATCCTGAGACAAAGGTACCCCTTAGAATTCCCAGGTTACAAACGAACATGTCTTTTCCCAACTTCATGCCCCATTAATTGAAATAAGCTCTCTCCTTGAATCCCAGCTTTCCTTCAGTTGCAGGTCAGTAAAAAAACGTTGACTGAGGGTTGGGAAAAAATCCCTTCCAGGGGAAATGTGGCATGCACTCACGTCCCCTCAGCTGCTGTGGATAACAGTCCAAGTGAGAAAGACGAGCAGATTTTTGAATGGGTGGCACATGAACCAACGAGTCCCTGTGTCTCTGGTGGCATGGTTTGATGACAGTGCCTGTTAGAGGCTTTCCATACAAATTGTGAAATCACATTAAAAGGTATCTCCTGCTTGGAAGAGGTTGTTCCCTGCTACATACACAGTGGAATGAAAGGGAGAGATTCAGATAAAGCATTCCTGTGCCTTTCCTGTCTTCCTGTGGATGGAACTAAGCTAGGTTTTCTCCTTACTAGAGAGGCCAGGAAAGATATATAAAAGCAGATACCTGTATTTCTAAGATATCATCAACTTTAGAATGCAGTAAATGTTCTTCAATGGAAGTACAGAGCATTATTTATTGATTAGAATGTTGCCTTTTATGACTAGCTTAGAGTTAGGCTTAAAATCTGAATAACTTAGATGAGACATTCTTCCCTGAATATTCTGAGTCTCTCAATCCAGGAAACTGACCTCCTCATCTTGTTTAATCCCTGGGAGGTTCATAGGAAGAGAGTCATTGGTGATTTTATGCTAAAAAAGTGCTGTACCTTCAGTATTTTGTTACTCAATAAGGATATTTCATGGCCAAACACATGGGTGAAACTGTGCTATGCATGAGTCACAGGTGTGGAAGATAAATATCTGAGACTGTCAACAGAGTGGTCATTTCATATCCTTACAGATATTAACTCCCACCATAGTTAAAGTCATTGCCTGTGTAGAAACACTGTTTATTGGCAGGAAGCATGTGGAGAATCTGAGTCATTTTACAGACTCCTGGCATATGTAGGGACCATCAGGGATAGCAGAGCTATTATAGATGATGCTCTTCCAGCACAAGAAATTTTTTATACCATGTACTGCATATCACAAGTTCTCTGCATCAGAAATCTTTGATGGTGATTTGTGACTTGTTAGAAAGGTTTCCTTATTTACTGCAGCAAAAGGTTTTTCAGTCTTCTCTAAACTTCAGTTTATTTCTGACCCAAACTCTTTCAAAGAGGTATCCAGATTCTCAGGAATATTATGTTAAAATGTCAGAAGTCTCTTTGTATAATCTTTTATTATCAGTCTTTGGGTGTTTAATATTTATTCCACATGCATTTATTCTGTTTTATTTTATTGTTAATGGTTGGAATCAATGTTATTAAGATCTTTTCCAGCCTAAATGATTCTATGAATGTATTTTAATACTGCCTTTATGATTAATTGCAAAAGGACATTATTAGAGTGCAGATTCACCTCTTTCTTCCTAAGTCAACTCCACCAATGTCAGGGAAACAAGTGGTTCTTCTTTTACAAGAAGATAAAATTATGATAAATGTAATATAAGGAATAATTGAATTAGTGTCATAACAGCAGCATAGACCTCAATTAGAAAAAAATATTTCCATTGTGATAAAGTTCTGGCCATAAATTTCAGAAATCATACATTTTTGTAGCCTTATATTTCTTTGCTCAGGAAATGTCTGTCACTGAGAACCTGAGGATGACTGTAGAAATGAAAGGTTTCTCTTCATAGAAGAGCAAAAGGAGAGGAAAAAAATAAAATAAAAAAAGCCTATCCTGTAAATGAGATCCCATTTTCAGGAATCAAGTTAAAAGGTAAAAGGCACTTTGCTCCTTGACTAGTAAGTCAAGGTGTTTTGTTTAACATGACAAAAAGCAGGATGTGGTTCTACAGATCTGTCTTACCTAAGAAACATTTTCTTCCATTATTCAGAAAGGAGAAAGAAGACAGAGATTAACAAAATTTGAAGGGACCAGATAATGTAACATTTGAACATGTTTAGACCATTGCTTAAAATGGAATAAAGTGATAGGTAGGGATTTGTACTGAAGGTTGTCAGTATCAGGTAGTTCACTTTTGAGCAAGGTCATCATTATTATTTAGTTTTATCTGAGAAATAAAAAGGGGAATGAGCTTTTCTCATGCCAACATGGCATTCTACATATAAACCAAAATCCCAGAGGGTTCGGTAAAGAGTGGATTAAGCTGCAGAGAACAAGTATGGTGTCAAATGAAGTCTTAAAAATTTTTTTTGCAAGTCTGTGTGTGCACATGTATGTGTATTTTGGGACCAGATAGTCCCAGTGGTTAATTACAGTGTTAGCTGTTCATGGAAAAATAATTGTAGTGAAAGATGGCAGACTTGAATGCAAAGAAGAAAAGGAAAAATAAAAACATACTGTTGATATTTCATTTTCTTGCACACACTAAAGTACATTTACAAATTGGAGAACAGCTTAAGTTACTTCAGAGAGCAGGCAAGTCCATAGCTATTGAGATGGGCTGGAGTATTTCACAAAATTACTTTAAAAATTGTCCCCTTTGTCTTCTATAATCTTTTCTTAATTTCTTTCTCTTGAAAAAAATATACCTCTATATATGTATTTGTGATGCTTCAGTCATGTTTCATCACGATAATAGTTATTTATATAGCACTGTCTCTTTCAGCTGGCAGACATGGAAGTGATCCTCTGGGTAGTACTGAGAGAAGACCAGGCAGGACTGTACCCCCTTTTTATCATGGCATTGCCATACAAACACACCATACAGCCCTGGTATTGCTAGGAATAAGTGTCACTAGTGCCTCTTATTTGTGTTTATTATCATAACTGCTCATTGTATTGCCCATTATGTTAATGAATTAGAACAACAGACCTAAATGTTTGTTGTTGTATAAAGCTCATTAGTCTCTGAGAGGAACTCAATGCAACATGAAGGTTGAGGAGCTGGGTTGCAGGAATATTACCAATTAAGTCCTATATGAACACGCAATTAGGTAGGATGACATGCTTGATTTACGTTGCTTTATGGCTAAGCTGGATAAACAGCCTATCGCTGAAGACAAGAAACCTGCTCCCCCTTTGCTCATCCCCACCCTGCTGGAACCTATTCTAATGCTTCCAGTGGGAGCTCAGCACACAAGAACAGCTGGGCAAGGTTATTGGTGCCATCCTGGAGCACATTTAACTCTTTGTGCTGAGCTAAAAGGATGGGGGGCAGAACATCCTTCTCTCGTGTTAAACTGCTTGCCCCTTTCCCTCTGATGTTCGGTCTTCATGAGGTGTTTTTCCACTTCAAGCCTGCAGTGTCAGTTTATAAATGGCTTTATCCCACATCATATTTCTTCAAATAGAGCACTGGACTTAATTTAGATTTCTCCATCAGTCCTTTCCTTCCCTGAGAGCACACACAAGTATTTATTATGCAGTACATAATGCAGCATACACCGTTGCACATCACACACACATACATTGTACATCAACATGCACCATCAGGTGTGATTCTTGTGAAGCATCACTCTTCCTATTTTTCTCTTTTCCAGGTATATATTTGTGTCATTATACACATTTATCACAACTGAGGGGAGATGCAGTTGAAAGGCACTTTCAGAAGTTGTCACCTCCAGCTTCTCAGCCATAAATTGTTACCTCCCAGCTGAGACTTGGTAACTGATCATATGAGCACTCCTAATTGTTTCAGAGCAAGGTGAAACTTCAATAATGAATTAAACTATGGAATCAGCAACCATTAAATAGCGACATGTTTTTTTGTTGTTGTTGTTTGTTTTTTTTTGTTCAGTGTAAGGCATTTTATTTCCAATATTAGAGGTTACATGAACAGGTAGAAACCAAACAGGAGCCAGGAGACTGCTAGTGAAAGACACAGGCAGCTGATCAGCAGTATCTTGTCCTGTGTGAAGCACCTGTCTCTCACAAATGTGTCTTTCAAAAAGCCACGTCTCCCCAGTCTTCTGGCTTATTCTGTGCTGTCTTTGGCACCTGCACAGTCAGTTGTTGACCTCTGTTTTCAATGACTCTGGCTTGGCACTGAAATCAAGCCGTGGAGACAGTGAGGTACAACTGAGAGACATTTTATGATGCTGTGTCTTACTGCCTGAAATGCTGCACATGGGCAGTCTAAATAGTAAATCTGCACAGAGGGCTTGAGTTTGCTTCCCCATTTACAACTCTTCTAAGCAAATATGGCTTGGCTACATACTAGGACATTTGTTGTGTGAGTATCTAGTGATTCAGAAACCAAATTTACTCTTGATGTTATATTGACTAGAGCAATATTAATGTGCTATAAATTAGATTTGGTAAGAGAGTAGGGAACTACACACCTTTTCCCTCTTATTGCTCCTGTGCATGCAACACTAGTGTACCATTTGCTGTTTCACATGTGTGGCAGGCTTTGGCATCCTATTTTTTTGTTAATACTGGGATAGAGGAATCAAAGTCTTCTCTGTTCTAAATTGTTGCTGCATATTACATCCCTCTCATAGTCTTTTCACCAAATCAACATGAAAAAATGGGATTGCATTGCATTGCTTTAAAGTTCTGTTACTTCTGGTGAAAAAATACTTAAAAACAAAAAACTTGGACTCATCAATGGGAAAATGAGTCTGCTTTAGAAACTAGGGTAGCAATCAGCTTGGAATTGAAGTGAATGCTTAAAAAGAAACCTGAGAGGCACGAAATGTCAGTTTTGAATGGAAAGGAGAAGTGACTGTTAAGGGGAGACCAGGAAGATCAGAAGTATGATACATTGGGCACACACACCCAAAAAAACAAACAAATACCCACAAAAACCAAAAACAACTCCTGAAGGGAGAAGAGAGGAGCGAACCTGCAGTTACAGGAAGAGTTGAAAGGAAACAGTGACAGGTAACTCTGATGTGCTCAGAAAGTCTCTTTTGGGATTTTTCATGGCTCTAGACTGGAGGCAGAGGAGGAGGACCTGACAGGAGGCAGCTGTACATCTGTACAGCCTCCATTTGATACCAAGAGCATTTCTGTAAGGATTTCTGAAGATTTTGCTGCTGCCCATTTTTTCCTTTCCTAAATATCCTACCTGAGCACGGGCTTTTTGATGAATAACTTGAGATCATTTGTTTTGGAGACCGGGGTTTGAAACAGGCTGCATTTCTCCAGACAGACACATCCAGGTTATCTCAGATCCATCCTGAAGGACCTATCTTTAACACTGTGATTATCTAGTTGTCTTCTCTCCCACAGTCCTCCTGGAGCTTTTGCAAGAGTACAAAGTGATGTGCGTTGTTAGGTGTAGAGGCAACTCCAGAGCTCTCCATTAGAACCTTCCTGCCCACTTGACTCCAGTCAGGCTGCCTCAATATTCCAACACTCTGCTAGTCATTTTAATATGGATTCAAACAAGTTATTCTTGATTGCAAGTTTCCTAACAAGTGTGAAATATCCCAAGGTCCCTTGCACTTTCCTCCATTTTACAAAGGTGTTTTCTCACACAAGAAGGCAGAAATAGAGACACTGTTCTCTGGTACTTCATGCAAAGCAGTGATAAAAGGTGAGAGGAATGGTTATTAGCAGGAAGGAAAAGGATTATTTTATTTTATTTTACTTTCCATCTCTAGCGAGTGTTTGCTGGAAGGATTGTTCCAATCTGCTCCTGTAGCTGCTAGATCAAGTGTCCTATTCCATCTGCCTGCATTGGTTTTCCTTGATTGAATGGACTGAAGGTGAGAAGCCTCTAATGTGGGCTGATGAAAGTGGAGCTGGCACTCCACAGCAATGGGATAAAAGTGGCAGGTCTGATTTTTCAAACTTGTCTGAGAACATCATTCCACTTTGTCTCATTTTTAACCATCAACTTCAAAGACAGGGGAAAAGCAAAAAGGAAGGGTAAGATTATTAAGGGCTAATTCTGAACAGTGATCTTCCCAAGCATAAAAGCTCTATGGAGGTAATTTACTAGCAGGCATTTTAAAAATCAGAATTTGTCTTCTATGCTGTCATGTGCTGATAGAGGAAGACCTTAAAAAATAAAATTAAAAAATTAATTCTCCCCCACACCTGGTGCCTTTGGAAGACATTACTCTGTTTCTCTATAAAGGGGCAGGAATTTACCATCATCTCTGTTTTTGGGTGCCATTCATGGGAGCTTGCTGAAAAATTTTGTGAACCAGCTTTTTTGGGGGCTTAAATATTTGTCATCTTTCCTTAGACTTTGTTAGCTACTTGATGCTTCTGCAAAATTTAGGTCTTTCTTGTCATGCTAACAAGCAATCCTAAACCAATAGCTGTTCCATGTCCTTGTTGAGGGAGCTGTCCCCAGTTTTCTAGGACAATTGTTCTAAGGAAAACATGACTAAAACCCAACTGGAATGGAGTTAAGTTATTTGCAAAGTCTGGTTAATTATCACAGTAGGAACAAGATATTCACTGACACATGCTTCCTAAAAATTCAATGTGAGAGAGAAGTGAAGGAAAAAGAGTGCCAAAAGAGTCCTAAATATTAAAACTGATGCTGCATATTTTGAAATCTAGGCTTTCCTATTTTCTGGAGATCAGAATCATCTGAGCTAGAGGTGGATCCTAGACAGACTTGTGGCTTAGTCTCAACTTATCTAACTTTAGACAATAACTTGAAAAACTTCTACTGGTTTCATAATAACCAAAGTCTGTTAAAGGTGGGGGAGGGGTTATTTTCCAGAGGGAATACAACCACTTAATATTTGAATTGTTATTTTTTTTCTACACTGACCATAGTAATGGCTCAGGACAGCCACACTCTAAACTTTGGTATCTCATTTAAATACATGGAAGGATCTGGGCCACTGTGTCCCATCAAATCACTCTTGAAGCTAGATGGACTTTACCCTGATTGTTATTTAGAACCAAAACCATTTCCAAATCACAAACCTGTGCAAACTGCAAAGCACAAGCTGTAATTTCCAAGCTGGGCTGAGCAATAGGTTCTTCTGTGGTACCCACCAGGGAGAATACCTTTTAGTCATGGTATAAGTATGCTGTTGGTGAAGTAGAACAGCTTCGAAAGGAAAGGTTGTCCTCTTCAAAACCAAACTAACAGCGAAGAAACTCACAGCCTTAATGCATACCGATTAAAAGGAAATCAGGATGGGTAATTAACTCTTCTCTCAAGTGTTTGTACAATTCACTTTCCCTCTGCTGCATTTCCTGAGCACTCCTGGTGCTAAACTCTGAAGACGTTGAATAATGACTTAGGCCACTGAGTTAAAAGTTTATTTTCTTAAAAGATCTGTTCTCCCATTCAATCCATTTCACACATTGCCCTCCACCAAGCAGAACAATAAAATGAACTATAATCATAAATCCACGGGTGTTTTGAGGTAGCCCATTCATAGTTTCTCAGACTAACAATATGAGTCAGCCTGCAGTACCAGGGGAGATGTTAAATTTGCGTTGTTAAATTTTCACTCTTACCTCTATGGTTTCTCTGAATCCTCCATTCTCTATTTAATACAGCCTGCTAATCTGTTTTTTGTTTATTTTTCAAACACAGGCCTTCTGCCTCCTACATCATTCAGCATCCCGCCCACCTCCCCTCCCCCTCTGACTTTCCCAGAGCAAACAGCGCATTCAGATCGAACCAGATTGACAGGTGTGTGACAGATGGATGGACAGAAAACTGGATCGGTCCAAACTCCTTGGCACTTGAAAAATTGACAACACAAGCAAGGCAGCGTAACGGGGAGAGATAGATTGGCAAATGGAATAAATGGTCCCCGGAAAGTTTGTGATTAATCTTTGCCCTGTCAAGTAATGGCCTGATAATGCAGGAATTTAATGGGAACGACTTCTGCTAGTTCAGAGGCATCCATTAGTGTGGAGTAAAGCAGGAGACAGTAGTAGGCATTGTTCTTTTTCATAGCCTTTGCAAATGAGAGATTATTAAAATTGTGCCATCTGCACCCCAGCTCCACTCTCCTAAATTACAAGTCCACACCTTTACACTCTTCTGTTCATAAGGGGTGACACTTGTGGGTTTGCAGCTCCCTTCCTGAAAATATTCCATTTTATTTGATCTGTTACATGCTTCTCTTCTCCAGAATGAATTCCAAGCTACCTAATGAAATTGGCACTGGAAGAGAAGGATTTTGTTAACTAAAAGGTGTGCACTTTTCAGAAAGTGATATCTCTCAGTCCTGTCATGAAAAAAGTAGGTTTTCCTATCTTCATACATCATTTGGCTCTGCATCAGTTTCCCTATATATAATAAGGCTGTTCCCCAGCAATAGGGCACTGTGGAGCATTCTGCTAGGCAAGTCCAGAAGGAAAATTCTGTGTCTGAACACATGCCAATATTGTCTCAGATCTAAATTGTGCCTCACATGCTATGGGTGTTTGTTAGTAGCATGCTAGCTTAAGGGTAGGTCTGATTAAGGTGACAACACATCTACTCTAGTATTCTGTTTATAAAAACAGTTGTAGTGACTGGGGACATAACACAAGAGTAGGCAAGAACACTTCCACTGAAATTTGTCTTGTGAAGACACCCTGTTCTGAAGGCATTTGGCTTAGTAGATACTAATTGGCCTGTGAATCTGTTTGGTTTGTTTTCTTGAACTTTTCTGAACTTCATTGGTTGCCTCAGCATCTCCTGCAACAAGTGCTTTAATTCTGTACCACTTCAGGGGGAAAAAAATAGCTTTTACTTTCAAAGTGCTTGTCTTCTCACTTCATTAGCTTCAAGTATTCAGAGCAGGTGGTAACATTTTTGTCTTTCACCCTTCAATTCCAGCCAGGGGCTTATTGCACAAGATGTCAAGAGGAGAGGGAAGGAGCTGTTAGGAGAAGGATCCCAAGAAAAGAGCAGGCAGATGTGTTGCATCAGTGGGGTGGTGTTTACTCTCCAAGAAGCCTGGTACAGGCTGAGATATCCCAGGCCTAACTGATATGAATAACTGAGTCACCTTCATGTTGGCAAAGAGGGGACTGGCTGAGGAGTGAGAGGGGAGCCCAAGTGCTCAGTCACATCAGTGCAGCTGTAGCACTAGGGGAGGGAGGATGCAGGGGGGCGGAAGAAGCTCATTATGACTGATAAATAGAGGGCTCCTGTTGTCAGCAATGTCATTGCATTCACCTTTTTTATTTTTTTCTTTTTACAGTCCCCTCTTTCCAGCTGTGTAATTAATTATTGGATTGGAAGTGCTTAGTTTCCAGTGATCTACAGGTTGACCTTGCACCTTCCCCCACCTGTCTGCAATTGTTGTCATTAGGTCCAGCTCTCACCAAAGACACCTCCCTCTCTAACCATCTCTGCATCAGCCCCCACGGTAGCAATAGTTGATCCTGTGCTTTCTTCCCCATGCTATTTTCACAGTCATAAAGAAAAGAAAGCAACAACCTTCTTTTTTGCTGGCATCTTTACACTGACTTTGCACTAGGATAAATGTTGGCACAAGGTGCACGTCCTCATCAGCCAAAGGGTAGGATTAAGATCGCAGGCATTTTAGTTCCTGGAAGGAGACATGATCATATCATCAGATTTCAGACTGCCCAAAATAATGCATGCAATGCAAACTAGATTTTCTGGTTCTTCCGCAGCCAGTGATGAGAAAGGAGCCCCTACTCTCACACCCAATGCAGGTAACCATTTCAGCATAGGATAAATGTCTTCCAAGAAAGATGTTTTCCTCATTTAGGCTAGGAGGACTATAGAGGTTAAAGCAGATATTTTGTGTTCAAGGTAGCTAAAACTAGGCAAGATGTGTTTCATCCTCATTATGTCTGTCTTGTACTTATAAATGAGATGAGTAGAATAATTTCTTCACCTCTCTTTTATATCTTTAAGCATATATGTAAAGGCATACAATGTTGCAACAATTTCACAGAAAGTTACAGTTGTTAATGGGAACTGAAGAGCTTGAACTAACAGGGATCTCATGGCTTCAGTCCATAACAGAACTCTTACTTTTTGCAGTATGTGAATAAAATATCATGAGCTTTACAATCAACACCCTGAATGAAAGTCTGGGTAAATACACTTGGTGACCTCGCTGGCAAATCTGCCCGACAATTTAGCAAAACAGACTCGGGCTATTGATCAAGTTGGCTGGAAGGGAACTTTTCACCTCAGGGTCTCTGGACTACATTTGACTTAGGGCAGTCCAGAGCAAAAGTGGCTGTTATCAAATGATAGGAGCAAGCTGAAGGTCTCAACCTAGTCTCTGGAGAAATAAGTCCAGGGTATGGAGATCTCAATCAATTTAAGTTATACTAGGGGTTACTGGCTAGGTTCACATCACAAGACCAGTCTTCTCTTGGTTTTAGGCCTGAATGCATAAGAACACAGTTATTTAATCTTTTAGTTTGACATAAGATTTGGAAGAATGTCTGAAAGACCATTAGGGAATCTTCCAGTCTATTGCTTCATTGTTTCAGTTTCTACATAAAAGCAAATTTTTTTTAAACTAAACATATCCCACCACTGACAGTCTAAAACTTTCAGCTTAATAAAGCATAATAACTAATTCAAGACTCTATTCTCCAGTACCACCTTCTCCAAGAAGAAATGCACCCAACATAGGAGCAGGATTACCTAAGCAAGTTGCAGGAATGTGTCCATAAGTGCTGGGTCAACGACTTTATTACTCTAGTGTACAGCTCTTATGATTACTATAGGCTTTGTCATATATATATTCTCCTAAGCAAAACCCCACCTTTCCTAAGAGCTTTACCGACTCAGACCAAAACTCCACTTTGTCCAGCAGCATCTCCTGCTGACTGTAAGTTAATGTTCAAATACAGGTGTAAGAGGAAGGCAAAAAGAAATTAATTATTAATTAGTTTCAACACCTTTGCAGTAAATTCAGGCTCAGACATTTTCTATGGTGAGACATTTGCAGTTAGGAGGGTTGGGTAGATTTTATTTTCTTGAATGCTCCATAGCTTTTGTATTTATGGAGGTATTTCATACCTGTATCAAGGAACAAGTTGATTCATAAACCTAAGTACTATATAATCAACTCCTTTTCCATATTTTGAGCATACTATATGCTAATTCCACTACAATTGGAATTTTTTATGGAAGGTCTTCCCTCTCTCTTTTCTTCTCTTCCTTAGAGAGATTCCCTTCCCTTCCCTTCCCTTCCCTTCCCTTCCCTTCCCTTCCCTTCCCTTCCCTTCCCTTCCCTTCCCTTCCCTTCCCTTCCCTTCCCTTCCCTTCCCTTCCCTTCCCTTCCCTTCCCTTCCCTTCCCTTCCCTTCCCTTCCCTTCCCTTCCCTTCCCTTCCCTTCCCTTCCCTTCCCGGAACTTCCCTTCCCGGAACTTCCCTTCCCTTCCCTTCCCTTCCCTTCCCTTCCCTTCCCTTCCCTTCCCTTCCCTTCCCTTCCCTTCCCTTCCCTTCCCTTCCCTTCCCTTCCCTTCCCTTCCCTTCCCTTCCCTTCCCTTCCCTTCCCTTCCCTTCCCTTCCCTTCCCTTCCCTTCCCTTCCCTTCCCGGAACTTCCCTTCCCTTCCCTTCCCTTCCCTTCCCTTCCCTTCCCTTCCCTTCCCTTCCCTTCCCTTCCCTTCCCTTCCCTTCCCTTCCCTTCCCTTCCCTTCCCTTCCCGGAACTTCCCTTCCCGGAACTTCCCTTCCCGGAACTTCCCTTCCCGGAACTTCCCTTCCCTTCCCGGAACTTCCCTTCCCAGAACTTCCCTTCCCTTCCCGGAACTTCCCTTCCCGGAACTTCCCTTCCCTGAACTGAACTGAACTTCCCTGAACTTCCCTGAACTTCCCTGAACTTCCCTTCCCTGAACTTCCCTGGACTTCCCTGAACTTCCCTGAATTTCCCTTCCCTGAACTTCCCTGAACTTCCCTTCCCTGAACTTCCCTGAATTTCCCTTCCCTGAACTTCCCTGAACTTCCCTTCCCTGAACTTCCCTGATCTTCCCTGAACTTCCCTGAATTTCCCTTCCCTGAACTTCCCTGAACTTCCCTTCCCTGAACTTCCCTGAATTTCCCTTCCCTGAACTTCCCTGAACTTCCCTTCCCTGAACTTCCCTTCCCTTCCAGGAACTTCCCTTCCCGGAACTTCCCTTCCCTGAACTTCCCTGAACTTCCCTTCCCTGAACTTCCCTGAACTTCCCTGAACTTCCCTTCCCTGAACTTCCCTTCCCTTCCCTGAACTTCCCTTCCCTGAACTTCCCTGATCTTCCTTTCCCTTTCTTGAACTTCCCTGTCCTGAACTTCCCTTACCTGAACTTCCCTGAACTTCCCTTCCCTCCCCACTCAATGTGTGAACCACAGGAAAACCAGACTCAGAACAAAACTCCAGAAAACACATATCAGTCCACAGAGGAGAACAAACAAAACTCCGAAGTCAGTTTCTGATACCAATTTTCTTATGGTGCTGCCTTCTCTGCAGCTATGGGATTTGGGGGAAAGCATCTGGCAGTGGGTTCTCTTGTGCCCTCTCCGTTCTCTCTGACTGCTCTCTGCATCTGAGTTAGATGGTGTTTGTATTTTTCCTCTTCAAATATACATCAGCATTTCAAATGAAACTTCCGACCACTGCCGTGGCAGCCTTTTAAAAGGGTACAGCATAAGATTCCTCTG
Organism: Cinclus cinclus; assembly: GCF_963662255.1. Classification (NCBI taxonomy): domain Eukaryota; kingdom Metazoa; phylum Chordata; class Aves; order Passeriformes; family Cinclidae; genus Cinclus; species Cinclus cinclus. Next base: position 78,443,765 of record NC_085084.1, on the reverse strand, counting down.
TCTCCTCTCCTCCTCTGGAGAGCAAAGGCAAACCAGAAGAGGGATATTAATGTGCAAATTAGCACAACCTGACTGGCTCCAGATTGCTACTTAGAATTTGCATATTAATAAATGTTTTTGTGACAGCATTTAGCAGATCAAGAAGGGCAGAGATTAAAAAAAGTCAACAATATTTTTAAGCTTTTCCTTTATATTTCCTTCTCCTCACACTTGCAGCCTCCTGTATATATCTATATCTCCTTATACCATGTCTGTATGTGCTTAGGTTGCATATCTATAGGTCAATGTATGTAAATCTACCCAACTCTTGACAGATGTGAGATTTGCAGAACTGCCCTGCGTGAAGTTGGAGAAGCAGTTCTGTGCTGGAAGGAGAGCAGGCAGCTTTGCCTGTGTGTGTATTTCAATAAGTGTGTTTTATACACACACACACAGAGTTAGAAAGATAGATGTAGGAAGTGGACAGTCTCCCTTCCCCACCCCCCTTTCAAATCTTTTTCCAACAGGCGCTTTTATCCCATTCAGCTGAATAAATTGGGACTCTTGAAACTGTGATCTTGACAGATGTGAGCTTTTTTTCTGAGCTGCATTGGAAAAAGATAGATAGTGAAAACCTCCAGGGCATTTGGGCTTAGTGGAGCCAGTGAAAAGGGTTATTTCCAAGCGTGCTGAATAATGCATCCCTCTGAATTCCTTAGTTCCCTCTTTCTGTCCTCCTTTCTGTCTTTCACTCTCTCTTCCTTTAAATGCTTTGTGGATGAAATGTTGAATGCCCTCCCAGAGTTCTTCCACCACCACAGGAAAGTTGCGATCAAAATCTTATCAAGCAAAGGGCCTTTAAAGTGTCTCATGTGAGTAGTCTGTGGGGGTCAGAAAAAGAGGGGGAGAAAATGAACAGACAGGTAAACAGAGCAAGTTACATGTACATAACTGGTGCACTAAAGATATATTTCCCCATTTCAGCTAATTAGTTGTCACATCAGTCTTAAGCAGAGAAACTGGCTGATAGCCAGACCACATTTTTTCCAGAAATCTCTGTGTCAAGAACATATGTTCAAAGAGACTTTCACCCTTATTAGATTCTTCTCCCTGTCTTATTTTTGTTTATCAATGACATGTTTATCAAACAAGAAACCACTTGAAATTATCTCATTGTCAACTCTTTGCTTTGTTCTCCTTAACCTTCTTTATCCTTTCCCAGTTGGATCTTGAATTTTTTGCTAGTTGGTCAAGGCAGGATTGCAGTTTAGAGACAGGAGAAACTCAGCTTCTGATTTAACTGAATTGAAATGTACAATTTCTGTATGAAAAAAGGTAAAAAAATGTAATTTCTTTCAGGATCCATTTGAAGTGCTTTGTTCTTGCCTTGTTTCATACAAGACAGATGTTGGAAAGTTATGCAATTATTGGTTGGAGTTTTTTTCTTAATAGCCTCCATTTTAGGGCTTTTTTTAATTTTTTTTTCTTTTTTTAAAACAAAGGCATTTTGAAAAAAAAATAAAAGCCCAATTTCCAAACACAGAAGTTTTGTTTTTTCCTTTGGCATTTCCACCATAAAGCACTTTGTCTCTGACTGCATTGAAATGCAGTGTTTTGACATTTTGCTATGTGGATGTCGGGCTAAGTGTCTTGCCTGAAACCACAGAGGGAATTAAGACCACATCTCTTGAGCCTTCGGTTAGCCCTTAACCACTGAACCATCCTTCCTCCTAGCAACCCCTAGGAATTTTTCAGCAAAAGTGAGCCCATGGACAACAACATGGAGAGGGACACATCCTTTTATCAGAGGCTCACAAGCAGAGACAACCCCAAGTGGTTTGTGGATAAGGGTAGGCATGAACCCCCACGATGGAGTTGGCATCATCTGTCTTTTTGCAATGCCTCTACTATAAAAACAAAGATTTAAGAGAACCATAACAGTGGCACACACCCCCTTGGGCCACACATCAGTGAGTTTGCTGGCGAAAGCAAAGCTGCCGTGTCTCTGCAATGTTTTTGTCAGGATTATCTGACTCCCAGTCAAGGTGCAAACAAACCTGAGGTCTTCTGTCAATAGCAGTGTGCGAGCTGAAAATCTCAATGTCTTCTGAAAGAAAGTTTGGGAGCTCTCCCGGAAAAAAAAAATAGAAAACATGTGGGGAAAGGTTTCTATATCAACATTCAGAAAGTCACAAGGACAGTCATAGTGAAATGAAGATGATGCAACAGTATCTTTTGATGTGTCTTTTCAAGTATTTTATTTGGCTTGGTTTTTAATATCTCATGTAGCCTTTACTGCTTCTTTTGGGAGCCTAGTGCATCATCTCATTCCCATGAGTCTTCCTCCATTTTACCCTCTCCTGCTGTTACACAACCATTCGTTGCAATAAACCATCATTAGTGTAAATTATTTCAGAACATCCTGGTTCTGGTTCCGGTTCTGGTTTTGGTTCTGGATAACATTTACATGGTTGTGTTTAGTCATCCTGGTGCTGCTCTCCTCCAACCCAAAATCTCTCAACACCTATCTGAAAAGCAGTTACATGTAACCAGCTCCTCAGAGATGAGAAAATCGGACTCCACCCATCTATACAAAGCCTCTGACACAACTGTAGATTCAGATGACAGCCAATGACAGCCCTGATTTCATTGATCCTAAGTCCATCTATTTCACTCAAAGAGAATTCACATATTAACCTTATCACCTTATCACCTTATCCTTATTCCCTGTTTTTTGCTCCATCCCAGTCTCAACATCACTTTCTAGTTTTCCCTCTTTCCACAGTATCCTGAAGCATTTTGTTCCAGCTGCCCTTCATCAGCCTGTCATGTACAGTAGCCCATAAGAAACACCCCAAAATCTTCAGAGAAAAGTCTTTGCTCTTCACACAGCTTCTCCTTTGGGTGGGGGAGGCAGAAAAGAAAGGGCACAAAACATTTCTAACAGACATGAGTTACATTGTTTTTATTTATATGACTGGAAGGCAGTTGAGGGCTGAAGATATAAATAATATCTTTGTGCAGCAGAAGGAATGGAACCCAGTTTCCCATATTATCCAATCTCCCTCCTTTCTATCATCACATCCTTTTTGTAGATTCCCCTATGTCTAATATAAAAAGGTGAACGCACTTCAGTTTTCTCTCAAAAGAGGTTTACAAAGCTTTCCTTCACTCAGTTGTCTAGTCTCATAAACATCCACAGAAAGTAATGTCTTTCTTTTTTTTTTTTTTTTGTCTTGAAGAATTCACTTTCACTCTGTCAAATTTGGTTAAAATTGCTCAACTGCTATAAGAAATATTGGCAGAGAAAGAATGGGACAAGGAGATAGGTAATAAATGTAGGATGGTTCTGTAAATTCTGTTTCCATAGGAAAACTGGGTAAAACAGGATGTTCAGGATTCAGCCTGGTCCTGAAATGGGTTTGATCACTGCCTCTTACTGATTCCTTGTGTGGAAGGCAAGTGTCAGAGCTTTCCCCTGGGTGTGCTGGATGGGTTCATCCTTCCTGGATGTGCTGAGGGCAACAGCACAAAGTGTTGTAGCCTTTGTCTTCAGGTCCTTTTATGAAGTCATAACATTTAGATGCCTCTATGTCCTGAAACATACAGTATTTCAGTATGTCCTGAAATGCTGCATAAGATTCCTCTTCCCAACTCTTTTCTAACTTTACTTCCCCCTCTTTCTTTCTTCTTCTATCCTGAGACAGTGTCTCTCTTGCCTCTCTCTGGTGTTCATCAATAAATATTCAATTAATGCTTTCCTATGATATAGATCTATGGGTGCCAGATAAGAACATCTTCACAGGATGAGTGGTGCTGCTAAGTCTGGCAGCTAATTCTATGCAGATGCAGAAAGTCTGCTGGAAGTGACTTTACAAAATGGAGTGCTTAAGTATCCCTGTTTTATTTTTTAATGCAGATGAGAATTTAAAAGCCTGTGTTTTCTACAATTAATTTTATGTACTATTCTTTTCAATTATTTATGTTCCCTGAATGATAAATGGGCTGGTGGAGAGGAAAAGAAGACTCAAGGTAGTGGGAATATGTAGAAAGAATCATTTTTCCTCATTAGTTATTTATTTATTTTAGACTGGAATAGCAGCCTCAATGATAATTAAGAGAATGTGGGCCCTAGATCAACAGGTGATAGGAGATCAGTTTGTCACCTAGCAAGGCTCAGAGGAAAAAGACCAGAACAGAGGATGGGGGTTTAGTTATAATTTTGCCACGGATTTATTTAATGTGTTTTGCCAAATCCCTTAACTTCCCCCCTTGCGAATAGGAGGAGATAGCTGTTTTCTGCAAAATAGAAGCAGATAGCACAAGTAAGCATAAATTCCATAGCTGATGAAAAAGCTAAACTTTCATGGATTCAGATAGACTTCTCTTACCTTTATCAGTGTTGATCCTGAGCCCAGGTGAAAGCTGCATTCATTAGAGTCGTGTTCACCCAAAGCCAAAAAAATAACCCAGGGGTAATTTTTGATGTTGAAAGAAGGAGAGAAGTGTTACAGGATGCATCCATAGCTTTTGGACAACCTGTGTCAGTGCTTCATCACCCTCACAATTGAGAATTTCTTCCTGGTATTTAATTTAAATCTACCCTCCTTCAGCTTAGAGCCATTGCCCTTCATGCTATCTCTACAAATCCTTGTGAAGAGCCTCTCTCCAGCTTTCTTAGAGTCCCTTTAGGTACTGAAGGCACTATAAGGTCTCTCTGGAGTCTTTTCTTCTCCAGGCTGAGTAACCTGAACTCTCTCAGCCTGTTTTATGGGGAGAGGTTCTCCAGCCCTCTGGTCAATTCCGGACTCTTATCAGCGCTCACTCCAACTGATCAACATCTTTCTTGTTGGGGGCTCTGAGGTGGGCAAAATAGACCTTTTATTTATTTATTTATTTATTTTTCATATTTTACTCCTTCGTGCGAGTTCTTGGCACAGCACTTACACAGAAATACAAACATACTGAGAACAATAGCCTTCCTCAACAAAGCAAGCGCCTGCTCAAATCAGTGGGTGTTAGAAACCTCTGGAGGGAGAGCCTGACCCACTCCGGTTTCCAGTCCATTTCCGAGGGTTTTGGAGAAGCAACAGGATGGCATTTGGGGCCTTTGAGAAATTGATTCTAAAGATGTAAGGGGATTATTTTAGAGCAAAGGGAGAAGACCCCATTAAAATAGCACTGAAATGGAAAGGAAGCTGAACAAATGGAGATGTGTTAGGCTGAGTATTGTTTGAAGTGAGACATTTTCCTTGAGATATTGATCGAGTTTTTATGCTGTTCTTAACCTAAATCAGATCCTTAAAAACAAAGAAAAGCAACCCTGAGTAAAAAACATACAAAAAACCAAAACCAACAAACAACAAAAAACAAATAAAAATATATATAAAGGGTTATTTTGGGACTGAGAAGAACAGCCAGGATTTTCCTTCCACACATTTTGCTTCCCTAAAATAGTAGTACTTGCTTGTAAGAGAGACATCTTGGCAGTAATGTATATTATTTTCTTTTGAGTTCATTTATAAGGTTAAAATCAGAAAGTTTGTGAGTTCTGGATGGAATTTTTTTCTCCTTTCTAAATTTATTTCAGCATAAAAGAGTTGAGTTGGAAGGAAAACAATGGAGGTAAAAATTATGCACTGGAAAGAACTAGGGATGAAGCCACTTGAAAAATTGCCAACTTTCAGAGACAAATTCATGCTAATTTTAGAATTTTCAAATACTTTCACAAATGTATTTTTATTCAAAGTTATACCATTGTGCTTTCATGGTTCTTTAAGAAAGCAGGGCAAGGTGGGGGTGCGAGAATGGTAGATCAGAGTAGAAACCTTCTCTCAGTTTGGGAAAACCAAAAAAGCAATTTGGTCAATTTTACACAGATTAGAGTTTATTAAAGTAACAATTAGAAAAATCAGCCATTAATTGAGAATTATGCTGCAGATATAAACTGCCTGGCCCTTTACAGGGTGTCCACAGGGACATCTGGAGTAATCTCTTCTACTATGACCTTCAGAGATGACTGAAATTACAGCCTTTGATATACAAGAACAGTACTTTCAGCAAAAATGAAAAAAAAAAAAAACCACACAACCCCCCCCCCCAAAAAAAACAGAAACGAGAAGTTAAAAAAAAAAAAAAGAGAGATCCATCAGACTTATAGCATAAATATTTGTCTTTGTCATAGAGGCTGTTAGATTAGTTCAGCTTCCATAATCTATTTAATTATTGTCTTTAATGGGACAGCCATTAAGCGAACTAGTTACTTTCTGTAAACATAATGAGAAGTATCTGCATTTTTTGCACCAGCCTGCCACCTTCTGAACCGAAATTGTGTACTCATCTCAGTGACATTCCACTCTTTCCATAAGAGATGCTGTTATGAGATGGGGAAGGGGAAGGATTTCACCACTCCATCTATTCCGCTACTGAGCTCCGTTAGCAGTGGAAGATAACAGCTGGAGAGGAACTGCAGTCTTTGCCCTACTTTTCCCTTTTTCTGAGTCTATTGCACCATTGCAGTGTAATTTGTGAGTTTTGTGCTGAGGAACACTTGGAAGGCAGGGATCAAGCTGAAGCTGCGGGTTCATTTTTCTAGTGGCAAACAAGATGTGCTAATAAAGCACTATTTCCCTGCTTGTCTCTGTGGCTGGAGAGGGACCTATTCCACTGATCTAGTCAAAGATATCATGTTGTTTGGAGACTCTATTGCTTTCTAGCGAAATAGTAATTAGGCAGAGTGAACAATTACCAAAAGAAAGATGAGAAATGTAAACAATTTCTGAATTAAGAGAAAAATCCATAAAGCACCTTTGAAACACCATTTTTTTTCCTCAGAGTTGCTTTTTAAAAAAATATTTTAAACTTTAAGGAAGGGGAGACTCTCAATCTCAGCAGAACCTGAACCTGACCTAAATCCCACTACACCACCTAATTTACTTTTAACTTGTGGAATTCATTTATTTCACTTCTTTCCCAGTTTTTTTTTCTTGTTGTCTTTGTTCTTTTCTTTTCCTGCATATTTTTCCTGTTTGTTGTACTCCTAGAATAAGAAGGGATCTGAAAATATTAAATTCTTAGGAAGGGTTTTGACCCAGTGGTTGCTAGGTGATTAGATGTTTTGATGACGGGAAGTCATATAAACCGATAGCAAAAGCAGTATCCAAAATACAGCACAAGCAAGTGTGAAAATATGTGGGTGATGAGCCTCTAATTTTACACTCTTCATCTTTCCACATGAAGCTCTGAGTTTACAGCTTGCATGGATACTATCTAGATTCCTGTTGTATGAGGATGAGAGGTGCTGGAAAGAGGTAAGGCTATATTCAAAAATAAATCCATAAACTCCCCGTAGCTACCAGTTACAGCAAAAAAAAAACCCCAACCATTAGAGCTCCAATGAGGGTGGAGAAAATTGGAGAAAACAAGCTGCTCAAAATGGTGCCCCATGCCCCAAAGAGGCTTCAAATGCACTGATAGGAAACAACATTCCAGAAATAAGCCTTTTTGTTTTATTTTTTTCTCCTTCCCCCTACCCCCCGCGTGTGATTAGCTCATCCTAATTCACCATTTAGGAAGCAGGAAGTTATGAGGTAGAAGAAACACTACAATGCCAGTCTGCTATTTCTTGCTGAGTAGCAACAGGCTGCAGAGTGGACATACAGCTTTTTTTCTGGATGTGGCAAAAGGTTTCTTTCAGCCCCTAATTTGCAGTGTCAGAGTAACCCATTATCAAGACGATTAAATTTAAAGAGACTGCAGTAAATGCTAGCATACAGAAGACATCAAGCATCATTAAAATGTAATTGGAAGCAAAGCTTAATGAGGTAAAAGAAAAAAAAACACCCAGAATCCTTTAGGGTTTTTTGCCCCCCTCCCCCTTACTTGCTTTGCCTGAGCCAGCAACTACTGTATTGAAAATTATAACATGCAAGCTGCATTATTGTTTGCTGTTCTTGCGACAGCTAAAAAGGCACAATGTTTAGTGTAGCTTTTCAATGAGTGTATAAAGTTATATTTGCTGTAATTTTAGACAAAAGGTGGAAATGCTTTTGCTTTCTAAAAGTCTAAAGTTTCGGGTAGGAGCAAAGCTAATCTTGTTTTGCTCATCTAGAGCATACAAAAATGCCCAAATGGAAATGTGTGCCTACAGTTTTGCACTGATCAGTAGACAGCAGTGTTTTGAGGCAGCATGATGAGACAGGGGAGCAAAAAAAATTGAAAAAGATTGAGAGGGGAGGAGCAGTCGTACCTGGTAAGACAGAATGAAACTGCAGTGCCTCTGGTCAGGATGTGGATAGTAAATGTAATGTTTGTATAGGTGGTAATAGCTCAATAAGGCAGTGGGCTGGTTTCCCAGGTCCTTAAAGGCTACCTGCTCCAAAACATCTGCAGTTCAGCTGGTACTATTGTGATATGTGCCGGCTGGGCTCTCTGGAGAGGGAGTTGTTCCATTCATCTCTGTCTTGCAGCAAGATTGAGGCCAAGCTTGAACTTTGTAAAGGCTGAGTTGGTGTGAGTCCAGTTTTATTTTTTTGTTTGCTTTTGTTATTTGCTTTTGTTTCTTTTTTTTTGTTTTTCGTAAATTTTTCCCCAAGTCATTAAGTCATCACATTTTGTACTTTTTTTCTGGAGGAGGGAACACACTGGCTCTGTTGGCAGCATATCACTATCTGGGCTTGAGTTAGTGGCTGTTCTCCTTGTACATAGGTGCATATTTCCTGGAAGCATCACCATTTCAACTCGAGGCCCACACAGAAGTAGGTTAACATTACAAGTATTTTTCACACACCATCTGATCCAGCTAGGGTGCCAAGACCTGGCCCTTAAACTAGCCAGATACATTAGTCTCAGTTGTATCCATGATGATTTTTGTCATTTTTTGTTTGATGTTGTCCTTTAAATCAAAACTCTTCAGTCTCCAATGGTGACTCTAGAAAGGAACTTAGTACCTTTGTTAGAGAACAGAAAACCTGACCTCTAGAGAAAGCTGCCTGAGCTATCAATATAATCCCAAGCCTGCGGTGTGTGTTTCAGGTCAGTCCTAACAAACACCATTCACCATCCCTGGTTTCATTTACAAAAATTCAAATCCAAACTTATGCATTAGTGTTTTTTTAAAAAAGACTCAAAAGCAGCAAAGTGACCTCAGAGCTTGGAAGTGATTTCCAAACAGTGTCCACACCAGAGGAGGCTCTGAGGTACAAATGCCTGGGCTCATTTGGAGCCAGGAGATGTGTCCACACAGCAGAAAACCCAGCTGTCCTATCACTTTATTCAGAATTGGTATTTGCACCAGACTCCACTGTCCTCTTCCAGGCAATCAAAAGAGCTGGCCCTGAAAGTTTCCAGTGTCCAAGCATTCTCTGAAAACTATGCCCTTCAACTTTTGTCTTTGCTTTTATTGCTGTTCTTATTCATTGTCATATATTTTTTAATTTAAGTCCTCCAGGGAAAAGACACTGCTCCTTATTAGGAGCTCACACAATGTATAAAACAGCAAGGCTCTATCTTTCACTCTCTATAATCAAACAAACAACCTGAAGAAATAAATTTTGTCAAAACATGTCAACAGAAGTTTGACTGAGAAGCACAGCTCACTACAGTAAAAGTGGTGTGCCTGATACAAAAGATTACAGATAAATCACTGCTTATTTTTGTTGAATAAGATCCTCTTGCTTCCTTGCACTGTCACATTTATTTTTAATTGCAGATACAGTGTCAACTTAATTCAATATGGGGAATGATTAGTAGAGTATAACCTGCAACAACCGGACAGGTAGAGCACTCTTTAGGATCTTAGCTGGGCTGCAATTAAATAGAGGTCGAGTATTTGAATAAGCTTCAGATTAAATTTTCCCTTCATTTTCTGAGTTGCTCTTATTGGCCAACTATTTTACGCTACCTAAAAATGCAAATCTTCAAGTCTCCAGCTGCTCAAACAAGACCTTTCACTGACACAGTGTTGTCTTTAGATTGAAAAAAATGCAGAGTCGCAGGAAGCTGGTCATTGAATCTTTCATTTTCCTGCCTTTACTGCAGGGGAATATTTGCCTTATCATATAGAATTAAAGGGGAAATATATATATATACACACACATATATATATATGTGTGTATGTATGCATTGCTAGACTCTTTTGATTTAGTACTTTTTTTTTTTTGGTATCACAATGTCTTTGAGTAAGATCTCCACATGTTGTTTTCTTCAGTGAATATATGTGAAGAGTCATTGCCCTTTTTTTTGGCCCCAGATGTATGTCTATAAGAGACTGAGTCAAGTTTTTTGTTATGTTACCTTTCTTTGACAGTTTCTTCTAAAAAGTTACTGGGGGTATGGAAAAGTTAGAGCAATCATCCATTTTATAGTTTCCCAAAGAAAAAAAAGGAAACAGTTTGATTTTTTGTTGTATTTTGGTCACGCCCTTCAACAAGGTTGAGATTGTGATGGCAACATTTATAAAGTAAGGTTTGGATTATTTGGATTTGGACAATATTAAAAAGTAAAAAGAGGATGAGTTGACATCTTCACTACCTGTAAAGGGCTCTCTGTTTTCAACAAAATTTTAAGAGGATATTTTGCATCTTCAAGTTGAATGTGCTTTTGCTGCATATAATTGAAGAGAGTCTCTCCTTTTCTCATACAAATTAGATCCAAAGGATTTCTACAAATAATACAGCAACGTTCTGTGTCCCAGTGTGCTGCTTTTACACTTCATGCTTAGTTTTCTTTGTAGGGCAATCCTCACTACACTACGTTTCTTGCCAAAAATTTGAATATTATGTATTAGAAAATTGTAGCTATTTTTTCCCCATAAAAAATGTGTTTGACTTTTTAAAGGGAGAATTTGAGGGATAGAGCTGAAGGTTTGTTACCTTTTCAGAAGCAGCTGAAAAGTTTTAGGATATTTCTACTTCTTATTTCATGTCAATTTTCAAAATTTTCATTAGAAAGAGGAATTAAGGGAAAAAGAGAACATAAGTTTGGATCAACCTCTGTGGCAGAGAAATAAGCACTAAATTTAACTCTGTAGGCATAAATTATAATAGGTTTTCATGTGGTACTACAACATATTAGATACCTCAAACATGAGTGCTGTCAGTTTTGTACAGAGTCAGAGAAATTATTTGGTGTCATATGATAACATTTTACAATTTTATAGGGTGAAACTCCAGATTTCAATTTCTGTCCCTGTGTACTATGGGAACTCTTGGAGGGTGAAATAATTTCACTCCTAGAATTCAGAACCAGAGGTTTTGCTGTAGTTCAAAAGTACTTTGGGGTATCTTGGGATTTTCATTTTACCAGCCTAGTTCTTTATAAAGATTAACCATTGTACACTTATGATTTTGCAATGGCAAGAATGAGCTTCATACCACTCAGTTATAGATAAAGTCTCAGCCCTTAACAGTGGCCTATCAAAACTGAAGTTGTATAGTAATACCTGGGACTCTGGGTAAACCATCTAGAAATATTTAGAATAAAGATCAGAGATGAAGGAGATGAAAGAGGACAGCGGTTAGGAGCAACTCTTGTTTTCCTTTCTATGTACCCCAAAAGAAACACAAAAAATACCTCCAGAAAAACAAAAACCAACGCCCCCCCCCCAAAAAAAAAACCCAAACAACAAAAAACAAACAAACAAAAAAACTCCAAACAAACCTCTGTATACATTTTATCATAGAAATAGATTGCCCTGCAGCTGCTCCACTCCAGATATATTAACAGCTCTGGGATTCCAGAAACCATTGTACAAGCATAAGCTTAAAGCCATCAGAGTGACCGCAATGGACTTTTTCATTAACAACAGGATCACAGAGCAAGGACTTACTCAGGCAGAACAATTAAAAAGCATGGGACTGCAAAAAAAAAAAAAAAAAAAGAATGAAACTTCAACTCTGTTTCTGTCTTTAGGACTCTTTTCCCTTTCTGTCTCTCTCTTTTTAACTCCTTCCCTCTTTCACATTGTTGCTCCAATCCAGGGCTCCCAATGGTCTGGCATTACATCTTCCCTTGAATTAGCATTCCCATTCCCTCGGGAGGGCTGCTGTGGTGATGACTAAGGGAAGGGGTGATAAATGTTAACAGAAACACTTTTGCAGAGTGCTGATTTTTCTGTTTGTAAAGCATGCACCTGCACAAAAGATGCCGAGTGGAGAAAATAGCTCCATCTCGATGGGAGACAAGTGCACCCGGAGACACACACTCACTTAACATACATTACAGGGATGCCCTCTAGTAGTATCACACTGGGACTTGCATGGCAGAGCAGGAAGGGGGAGAGGGGAGGAGAGGTGCAAAGTGGCGAGGATGTTTGCTTTGGGATTTAGGCTATAGCTCACGTTTTGTATCACGGGCACACAGCCCCATCACCCCTTCCTTTCCTGACCTTGTGCATCTCCCTCACTTGGTGTCTCAGTTTGTCAGCATCAGTGTGGTTCATGAAGTGGGGGTGGAGAGCTGGGGCTAAGGGAATTTGAGTCCCTGAATATCAGCCACACTCTAAGGATGCATCTTTTCAGGCCAGTTCAGTTAATTTCTGAAATCCTACATTTTTACATATGGCATTAAAGAGGAAGAAGGGAGCCCATAGGTGATAAATTAGAAACTATTGTGCTTCCAGTGCCTGTGGGGTTTATATATGGAGATTAAGATGTGCAACCTAGAGCCTTGTCCCACATGAAACCCCACTCCACTCCCGCCCCACACCACAGGCAATAACACAGAGATGTATCAATACACCTCCCATCACATCACCTGCATGTTGAAAGAAAGGAGAGTGGGATTGTGTCCTCACACTGGGGTGTGCTCATCTCAAGAAGCTAGAACTGCAGGAGTGATAACTTCTTAAATAAATATTGCAGATTCTGCTTTGGTATTGGAATAAAAATGATAAATATGAGCAACACATCCACATTTGATGAATTGCAGGGCTAAATGTTCTCATGCATATGTCTGAACCACTTCCTGAGTCACCCATTCTTGGCAACATCTACTTTTGGGTTCTCTATTATTCATGTCCATACTGTATTTGCAGCATTTTTAGCTGAATGGACAAAGTAAGGCCATGGACACTTTCTGGGAGAAAGGTCAGTGCACTCCCAATATTGTAGATTCAGAAAAAAATAAACTTGTTCAAGCCAGTGGTGGATGCACAGAAACTTGGGAGAGGTATGGTTTGCTTATGATTATAACTATGATAAGGATTTGGTCTAAGAATATTGCATTACAAGAATTACATCACTAGGCTGTTACAACTTTTGATTAGTTTGGAAACCTGTGTCCAATTATTTTATGTTAGTAATGACTTTTGGTCTTTTTCTGAAATTCCTATTGTAAACAATTATATTATAGAATAGGGGGAAATAGCATTCTTTATGTGCAAAGTTGAGATGACAGAACAAATTCAGAGCAAGCACTAGTTCATTGAAGAGTTCCTGACCACAACTTTACTTTAGGCTCCTTAATTGCTATGCCTAGCACATTCCTTCAAAGGTTCTTGGGAAAAGTTGCATGGGCAGATCTGTGAAAGCATTTGAGGATGTCTGAGAAGTTCTTGGGCTTTCTAGGAGTCTTAAGAAGAGACGCCAGAGTTCCAGTCTCTAGGCTTCAAACTGCAGAACATGCAGTTGTGAGATGTTGGTATAGACATCTAAACACCCTGGTCAAAAGGATATTTGTCATATTTGTCAATCTTTGACAAATATCAAGCACTTTGAGCCAGAAAAGCCACTGACTTCATCCAGAGAAAGGAGGGGAAGAGAGGCAAAGGCAATGTTTAATTAGGAAGCTAATTTCATGACATCATGCCTCCTGGCCTTTATTCCATTAATGAAGCTGAAAGTAGGCCACAAACTATAGGGATTTATTCTTCCCTATTGGGACCATGTTATATCTGTCTGTCTGCTTGCATGGAAAATGCAACATCATTCCCAGTTGTTAACTTATTCCATAAACATTCACCATTCACTCTTCTCTTCCTGTACTCTCATTTGTACTGCATGCCTAATGTCCTCTGTAAATTGCCTTCCTCTGTATACTAATGTGGGCACATTTTTATTTTTTCTTATTATATTTTCTTAGAGCAATGGGCATAGGAAGAGTGGAAACAGCCACCTCTGAGGATTTAACTGTGGGCTAAGCTCAGAGTATAAGGGCTGTCTCCCAAGATACCAAGAGGTGCTGAAATAGAAATTGTGAGATGGGAGAGAAGGAATTAATGTTGGTTTTACCTGTACCGTGGGATGAATACTGAGGATCTGATAACTCAGCCTTTCTGTGCAGGGGGAAGAGGGAGAAGAGGACAGTGAGAATTAGCTGGAAGTATGCTTGGGATAGTGCAGATTAAAATGCCTCCAGACCTGGCCCGTGCCCTGACTCCAAGCTCCTGGTGTTTTATGATAATGAATCTGTAGCCGTGCCTGTCTCCCCCTCTCCCCAGCGTCTGCTGCTCCCCACAGACAAGGCAGTGGAGCAGAAGGCACGTCTGCTCCATGCTGCTACAGCTCACAGCCCGGGGTCCTAACGCAACATGCAACAGATGCCAGGTCTGGTTCCTGCTGGAGCCATCCTCTGTCAAGACTTTGGGAAAAGAAGCATCTTCAGCCCTTCTGCCATCACTGTTGAGCCACTTAGCTAAGTTAGAGGGAGCAGTGTCTGAAGTCAGCCCCGTATCAATCACCACAGCTCCCAAGACAGGACAGAGAAGGACATGTTTGGATAATATAAGTAAATAGCTCCAATGGCCAGCTGCCACGAGCAGGGGCAATGTCATCCCCTGCCCTTATCTGCATGTTTGTGCTGTCTCTGCTGCACCACCGTGGCACTCATCAGGCTCAAGGGCTTTATCACAGTCAAAGAATCAGACACTATCCAGAGTTGGAAGGGTCCCACAAGGATCATTGAGTCCAGCTCCTGAAGAGTTCCTGAGGTGAACCAGCTCATGCAGCTGACCATGCCTGGTGTGGGACCCATGTAGTGTCAGACAAGCACCAGATGCCACCCTGAAAAAGGGTAGGAAAAATATTTGTCTACTGCTGCCAAGAAATTCTGTCCCATCAATCTGCAGTGACATTGAAGTCTTGGATCCCTTTCCCAGACTGCACAGAAACCAAAGTGAAGGCTGGGAAAGTAAAAAATGCTGTCATGAGAATACAGTATCTCAGCACTGAAAACTGTGGGTTATACCCAAAAAAATGAGTCTCTTAGCTTAAGCATGTACCCTTCCTCAGTGTCTGAACAGCATCAGCACACATTACACCAAGCTGCTCCAAAGGCCTGCTCAGCAATCAGCTGGGTATATTCATAGATGTTAAAGCCCTGAGGACTACTGTGATAATCTGCTTTGACCTACATAACACGTGCTGGAGAAATTCACCCAGTATTTCCTGGAGTGAAAGGAATTGTTCTTCCCAGAGTAATTTCATTCAAAGTAGGACTGAGTTGATTGTCTCTGTGTTTGTGTGAGCTTGTGTTTAGCTATGCATTATGTTGTGTCTCCCTTTAATTCTTTCTCCATCTCCCATTAGTGGCCTTTTCGCTTCTTCTGAATGCTTAAGCCCCTGAGGATTTAACAGTTTTCAGAGGATTCAAAATTCATCGTTGTGAGCATGGAAATATCACCATTAGAATGTTAGTTCACCCTGGAAGATAGGGCCATAACAGCATGTGTCATTCTCTGACCAACCACAGTGTAAAGCTGTGATTCAATTTTCAGATCTGCACCCACAATAATGGTTGAATAAACATCACTTTTGTTTGGTGTTTGACTGCTTAGGGATGCCAGCAAACACTGATGAAGTCAGCAGTGATGCTCTGTGTCATAAATACCCTGTATGCAGTGAAAAGAGACAGTCTCAGCACAGTCAGAACAGTCACATCTTGTCACAAGTTTCCTTTATGGTTGGCATCTGTGTATCCAGAGCAGAGCACTTTTCTCTATCTGTCCTGCTCTGATTGTGGGACCAGCTGTCCCACACCTGCATGTGAGATGCAACCCAATGGCCCCAGATTTGGGAAAACCCTGTGTTTTCTAAGATGGCAGGCACCAAAGGATGTATTTAGGCTGATGAAAAATATTTCAGTTTGTTCAGGCTCTGGCCTGAGAGACTGTGTGATGTTTGCAGATTGTACTTGATGTTTATGTGGAGAAGACTCCCTTCTTTGCAAGGATTACATTGCCTTGAGAGATTACTATCTGGGTGCAGCATCACTTACGACATGAGCGGTAGAAGGACTGTTTTCTACATGCCAAGGTATCCCTGTGCCTTGTCTGTTTTTCTAGGAAAGTTCTCTTTAAGCTAGAGCACAGAGCTTTATTATTCTTCCTTTCACAAAATCTAAGCTACTTTTTGGCTTATGCTTACAAACTATCCTTCATGTAGATATAGCCCTGATGCTTCCTGGACAAGCAAATTTATAGCATAGTGCTGATGCTTCTCCCTCTTCCTTGGGCTTTCTTTTGTCAGATGGAGTTATCTGATCAACATGTAGTCCACCAAGCAGCAATGGAAGTCCCAGAGCAGAAAAGATGACAACATGGTGTGTATGGTTTCTAGTGACAGCTCTTGAGCTGAATAATCCTTTTTACCTGGTCCCTACCATCACATCAACCCTGACATGTAGGTCTTTCTTCTCCACATGGTCCCAGAGCGCTCCGTCCATAAGCAGGTGCAGAATTCACCTGGTACTTCATTTGCATCTCTCTCCAGTCTCCTAAGAGCCCTTCATCCCACAGTACACCCCCAACACTGACTGTCTTTCCCTTCCCATGCCCAACTCCAGGCTCTGAGCAGACATCTCCTGCCCTGCTCCTGCCCCTGGGTGTGAGCAGCAAGCCCTGGGAGTCAGTCCTGTCCCCGCTGCTCAGAAATGCAGAGTGTTACAATGAGGTCAACCAGCCTGACCCTTGCGTGTTTTTTATAAATACATCCTCCAGTCACCAGGTCAGGCACATAAAGACTTCTTTCTGAAATATGGGAATCTGACAAGTGCTTAGCAGACGGCCCGACATCCTGAATCCGGTCTCTGTGAGATTCTCCTCTCAGCAGCGCCGGCACATGCTGTTCTGATGGTGCGGTGCCAAGTGACTTCTGGGTCAGTGCTGATCTTTGGAAATAAGTCTCAGTGGGGGATTGATGACAGAGTTCTTCTGACCTGAGGGAAATCGGTAGGAGGAAGGCACAGACGTGGAGCTGGTCTGCAGGAGGGGGTGAGGAGGGGAAGGGGCGGGCAGAGGGGATGGGGGGATGGAAAGCTGGTGACTTGAATATTAAATCCTCTTGAGCCAGGGAGCATGGTGAGGCTGCCGCGCTTTAGCTCCCTTCCTCATGGGCTGTTTTCCAGGGAAGGAAAACAGCTTTAATCTGTTAGAAGAATCCCAATTTGTGTTTGAAAGCATATGTTTACGCTGGGAATCCAGCAAACGGCCCTGCAGTGCTTAACTAGTAGGTCAATGCTGTGGATTGGGAATTCAGCTCTGCCTTCAGTCTGGAGAGTTTTATCTACACAGATCTGAGCTGCTGTGGCGGTACTGAGGAGCAGCATTTGCACAAGGTAGGCCCAGAGGATGCTGGCTCTCCAAAAGGTTCACCTGGACCTGCCTTTGTTCTGAGAGCTGACAGGGTTTCTGGGAACTGTCCTGTCCCTCTTTGCTTTTAGGAGGAACTGGGACACCCCTTCTGCATGGCCTGAGGTCACTGGCTGGACTCAGCCCTGGCATTGAAGAGTTGTTGAAAGGGAGAGAACCCTTTTGCAGCTGTGACCTCAGGCAGGACCCCACACTCCCTCCTCCAAAACTAAAAGAGCGCGTAGAAGTCTCAGGGGTCTTTTTGTTACAACAGGTCTGGATCTTGCACATCTTTTGCTGCTGAAGACCAATAGTGTCCTCAGGAGAAAGTAGCACACAAGAGCTCCTGGGATGGCACCCTCTGTGCAAATGCTGCGGTCACAGCATGCAGAGCAAATTAATCCTTCACTCCTCTGCTGCTCTCCCACCCCCAGCATGGTTTCTGAAAAATTTCCTGCAAGCTGCACCAGTACCTCACTCTGGTTTCTCATTTGAATCAACAGGGCTCAACAAATGGTTTCTCCAAATGGAGGAACAAGAAACAGAAGGGTTTAACCTAAGATGTGAATTATGTTAGGCCAACCTCCAGCACAACCTCCCTGTTGACCTTATTGTTTGTTTTCAACCAGGTTAATTTTTGTTTAGTCACTTAGGGGCAGCCTCGTTTGTGACAATGAGCAAATGTTTACATTGGGTATTTTTATCAAGCAGGCAAAACCTAGTTTAGGAAAGAAAACAACCCAGATAATACGAATTATCTCATTGTATCTTTGCTCCTGAAAGATAATGCTGAAGTTATGATTTCCCCCCACACCCTCTGTGTACAATGCAGCACTGTACATGGAAGCACAATAGAATAGTAACTCTTTATTACTCCTCTCTTCTCAAAATTATCCCTAACTCTGTCCCATAATACCATTCTTTATATTTAAAAGTGTGAGTACAGGAACAGATTCTCAGCATTTCCATAAAAATTATATAGACAGGTACAATCTGCTGCAGGCAAGACAAGGAATACATGATTTTCACATCCTTTATTTGATTTGTCCAGCTATTTCTTGTCATGAGACAAGACAAGGCAGGAGTTTCCTTCACCTCTTATAGTAAGGAGCAAGCATGCATCAAATAAGGAAGAGTTTGTGGCCATCTCCCATGTGAGGACCCCCTAAGAATGTGCTGGGGGAAGACCTCTGGGGGAAATATCACCCACTGGGACAGGGTGAGATTTGCACTGCAGTTTGGCTGCTCCTGCAGAGGCAGAAAGCAGAACATTAGAGATGGCTTAAGATACTATGGCTGAAATCTACAGTGGTGTTGCTGCATCTCCCTTGGCAAAAACCTCTCTGCAAAGATCAGGGAAGTTTTGCTACTTTGGGACACTTGGAAGCCAAAATTGTAGCTTAGGCATCCGGTAATTGATGAGTTCACATTGAGGATACTAAATCTCCTTAATTGCATGGTGAGTTTTAAGGAGTTTGGGCCAAGTCCCATGATATCATGGGAATATATTAGTTAACAGCTAGGGACAGAGGATTAATCCCAAGTCTTGAAGGCCTGGTGGTGTCTACTCCCAAACTTATTAGTCAGACTTGGAGTTACTTGTGTTTGGCATTAGGAAAGGTGCACTGAGACATAATCAGCTTCTTCTAACTCCATCCCATAGTGGGAGAACAAGGGTTGACTTGGTGAAATTAATGGCTGGTATGTTTAGGATAAATAAAAAGAAACACTGTGCCATGTGCCAGTTCCCTGTGGGATTTACAGCCATAGGAGGTCATTGAGACAAATACTGTGGCTGTATTATTAAAACAGGCTAGATAATTTTATTACCATTAATAACGTTTACAGTTATGTAAGCTGAGATAATGAGGCTAATCAAATCTCATGCTTCAGGGCATAAACTGATTGCCTGCAGGGGTCAGAAAGAAGTTTCTTTTTCCCCACATGCAGCACTACACAACTGGCTAAGTGCTCTGTTTAGGGGGGGGGGCACCAGCACAGTGGCTGTCACTGGAGTGGGCGACTAAAGCCACATCATGGCAGTGTCTTCATCCACACTTTGCTGCCATCTCTTCTTCCTTCATGTGTTCCTGCTCTTTTGGTCCTGACCCCATCTCCTGGTGTGCCCCTTCTCCTCATTTCCTGGGCATCCTCTTCTTTCTCACTCTGCACCCCAGGTTCCTCTCACTGCCTCCAACTACTTCTTTCCATGCTCTCTGCACTCTTCTACCTCCTGAACCACCCACACCTTGCCTCTGCATCCTGCAAGTTCCAGCACTCTGGCTAGGAGCCCAGGCTAATAAGCCTGGCTCAATTTGTCTGACCCTATCCAAAGCTGGTCCTCTGTGGAACAAGAAAATGTGTTTGTGTGGGGTCAGGGGTTCATGGTACAGGTTATGAACCTGTGATATTTCCTGCAGTTTCTTTACAGATTTATTTTAATGACTTAGTGCGTTCCCTGGTAGCACTCAACATCCTGTGCTGAAAAGTACTTTTGTAAGCAACCTGACTAAGGTGAGGACACGTTTTCTGAATGTCCAAAAGAAACAAAACAAAACAAAACAAAAACAAACAAAAAAAACCCCCAAACAAACAAACAACAAAAAAAACCCCAAATAAACAATAAACCACATCTCTTTGTGCTCAGGAAGACTCTGAGGAGAAAGGAGAGGTGATAAGTAGACAGGGAAGTGTTTTTGGTTATCTTTTTTGGGGAGCAGGTGAGAATAGCAGTTGTGTCATTGTTATTTTGGGTTAGACGAGAAATGAGGGAGAAAGTGTCACTTAAGTCACATGCAGTCTTTTGTATCTGCAGTGATTACTCATGCAGATATCTGTGCTGGTGTCTGATAGGCAGATGAACGGGCTTTGGGCTTGAAGAGCTGTGCACAGGGGAGGTTAAGCTCCAGGTGAAGAGGTTTGAGATGTTCACTGCACTGTTACTAATTTGGCCAAAGCAGCCCTGTACCTGATAGCCCCGGGGGCAATCCTCCCTCCCCTGTTACAGCCAGAGAGGCGCATGCTGGAATCAAGGGCTGGATCAGCATCCCAGGTTGCCTCTTCAGCATGATGGTCCAGATTCTTCAGCCTACCAACAACACAAGTAGTTATAAGGCCCGTCTTCTAAAAAATTCTGTGACAGTCACTTGAGCCTCTGATTTCCACTTCAAATGTATAAACAGGCCAGATGAGAACTTGAAAGCCTGCTAGGAAAGGACTTTAATAAAGTAAGTTTTCTCCTGTTGCCAAGAGTTCAGATAACTCCAGGGCATGCACAGAGCTGCAAGCAGAGCTGATGTACACTTGCTTTTCTCAATCAGAATGGTGCTGCATTTTCTTCTTTAAGCATCCTTCACAGTTAGCTCAACTTGGTGGGAAAGACACTTCATGTTAAATACCCTGCTCAGATTTTGTCCCTGAAAAATACATGTGTGAAGCATGTTTTCCTCTCACTCGTGGCAGACCCCCTCACCTCAAGTAAATTGGGAAGATACAGGCTTTGTCAAACCCTGTCCTTGATGTACAAGAACACCCTGAGGTGTGCACTTTGAAAAGAGTCTCTAATATACGCACCATATAGGGGTGAATTCATCACTGAAAAATCTCTTACTGAACCAATATTTATTAATGTAGACAGGTGCAGAATGCACCTTTTAATATCCCTTTCTAGCTGAATGCACTGAAAATTACTAGTGCTTTATGTAACTCCATTGGGGGCCACTGAGATTTCAGTTTTGCAATTAGATGCTATAACAGATATGTATAAAAATATATTATGGAGTTGGATTTTTCAGCCCCTTCCTTCTCTTTGATTAATCCTTCTTCCCTTAGATTTCTCTTGCTCTCCTGTCTCCACTGTCTCCATAGCACATCTCCCTCATATCTGGTTTCACTTGATCATCTCCCAGGAGAGGTACTGCCAGTCCCAAAAATGTGAATTCCAAAATTCTTTTGGACTGGGATTGTAGATGAGAGACACTTTCTTCTGCAAGTGAATGATTGTCCCAGGCATTGTTACAACTCACCTGGTAGCTTGCTTTTCTTCTTCTTGCCCACATATATCCTTGGGATAGAGATTGTTCTGATAGCTTGTATACCTTGGAGTGTTTTGTAGAACATTACCCCATGAGAAAAAACTATTTGATTTCAGACTTAAGTTTTACTGATTAACAGAAATATGACATTCAGTCTTGGTGCAGTGGGGCTAACTCTTAAATATTATAAACCCAAGTTTGCTTGTAAGAGGTCCTGATTTAAATTTATGGTCCACTTTCACACATAAAATGGTGGATATGAGATTTTAACACCAAAAATTTGGCTTAAAAGCAGGAGGACTGATTTAGAATTAGAAATTTAGAGAGAGAGCTGGGCAGGAAGGTTATCCTCTCTTAAAAAAATAATTAAAAATTTAAAATGTTGTTTCACAGAGCCAGGGTAGACTAGAGAATTACTATGAGCAGCAGTAGCAGCAGTTGCCCCACTACAACCCCTAGGTAGACAGCCTAAATTGCTCTTCACAACAATGGTGTTTACTCCAATTTTCAGCTCCACTGGTGCAAATACACCAGAGGTTGCATGGGTACAGCTATCCTGGTGGCTGCTGAACACACAACCACTTATCCTCCCCAGGATGGAAAATACTCTGCATCCAATCCCACCAAAAGCTCTTTTTTCTTGCTAAACTATCTTCTGAGAAGTTCACTGGAAGATTAAATACCTCCTTCTGCCATTGCCCTCCCCTCTTTATATTTTTATCACTCTGGATGGCCCAACCTTTCCCTCTTAAAGCTGTGCTCAGTGGAAATATAAAACCCAGACGAAAGCACAGAACTACCAAAGACAGCAGCCAAGTTAGAATTTAGGTTGCGTCCTCTGAGTTCCTTTTTCGAATACTGCAGGCTTAATTTGTTGTTTGAGCATCTCCCATATTTATAATAATACCCTCTATTAAACAACATGCCGTTAGCCATAATTTCCCATGTGATTTGCATATTTATTATTTTTATTTTTATATATACAGAGGGTGATTTTGTCTCTCAGAATCTACTGCTCTCAGATGGCTTTGGTTGTTGCATTATTTTTTTTTCCATCCTTTACCAAGTGATCAGAGACAGATTGCAGGGGGGTTTTTGCTAGTTTTTTTAATAGGGTGGCCTGGCTAAAGAAGGGTAGAGTGAAAATGGGTGCAATGCAGTAAACCTGGAATCGACACAAGGAACCCAGAAGGTCTGCTAGGTTCTTGCCTCATTAAGAACTCCATATCTGCTCACTGACTAACCTTGCAAATGAGTTCACGCTCAGTAAAGGAAATTGATTACTTTCCATTGCAATTAACATCTGGTCCTGGGTCAGATCATTAGGATAATTTGTTATAGAAAAAACCAAAGAAGCTAGCTACAGGGTAATAAAGTTTCTTCTGGACCCAATTAAAGATGCATTCTCTGGTTATTTTGTGGGACATCAGCCATCTCTTGGGGGTATTGCCAGGGAAAAGGCAGCATAAGGAGTGGACAATAGGTGGTGGAATGCCATGTATGAGAAAGAGATATCAGGGGAATCATTTACTCCTGCCTCTAGGAAATGGTCCCATTTGCAGTCTGAGTTTCAGAAATGATGTATGACATCTATTTGGTGAGGAATGCACAGGGCTGAAGGGTTAGTAGGGACTGTGAATCTCGAGGGATTCTACTCAGAGAAGGCTATGTTCCAGTTTTGGACAGGTTCATAGATAAAAATAAAAAAAAATCTCATTTTTAATTTCACATCCCTGTTTGAACGGAGACTCATAAAGATATTGGCCTTCATCAGCGGAGTTTTCCCATTTTGAAACAAAACTCTGAATCTTGCCCAAGAACTAATAAACGATTTTCTTGGATCTGAGACCTTCTTTTTTTCCCTACATGTATATACATCAAAAATCCAAGAAATCTCTAAACGTATAGAAGCCAAATTTTAGTTCCATGTGTTGCTCAAGTTAAAAAAAGAAGCAAACACCTAAAAAACCTAGCTTCCATTTATTTTTCCTGCAACAACAGGTTTACCTGGCTCCAGGGAGAAAATTTTGGGAGCCATGTTGCAGTTAGAAATGGGAACAATGCTGTACATATTGGTAGCAGCAAATGATCTTGTAACAAAGCTGTTGGTGTCTGTGACTTCCTGGTGTTTCTTATGCTTCTTTCTGTGACCACTTAGAAATCATGGTGACAGGGAGGCTCAAAAAACTAGGATTTCCTGCAGCACCAACACTGTCTCCTACCATTGAGTAAAAGAAGACTTTTCATTAGCAGCAGAATGGATAAATAATGTTGCCCTAATTATGTATCTGAAACTGGGAAGTGACATGTCAGAGTTGGGGGGGGGATTTGATTTTTTTTTTTCTGCACTGGAAAAGAGTTTTTGAGATAGCTTTTGATTTAATATTTTTGTTCCAGTTGTGGTCAAAAGTGAAATTGGGAAAATGTGGCAAATAAGCATTTTCAAAAATCAGATTGGATCGGGTGAATATATTTTACATTTATTCATCCTTTATTTATGAATTACAATTTAAAAGCAAAAAAGCAGTTTTCTGGTGACATTCACCCAATATGTCCTCTTTTAAAATTATTGAAGCCTTATTAATTTCAGATTATAGAAGGGAGGGGTATTATTTTGTTGTTGAAGTTTTTATTTTCCTTTCCATTTTCTCCGTGAAAGTTGAGGGATTTTCTTTTTTAGCAGATTTTTCTTGCAAGTTTTCTTTTTCTGACCAAAAAAACACCAAAATGTCATGAAAGGAAAAAAAATCAGAACTTAATTACCCTATAAGAGAACATAATACTGAGGCATAAGAATTTGCTATATGTCACTCTTTTTATTTAGTTAGTTTCCCTAAGAAATAAGCAAACTCTCAACTTAAAAAAAAAAATCTATCTTCAATTTTTTTTTTTTCCTGAAAATTTGAGCCAGACATTGCTGATGGCTACAACAGTTTGGGTTGATCTCCTTGCAGCACAGGATATGAGGGAGCAGAGCCTGGCTGAGTGCTTAGGTAGGACTCAAGTGATGCATAGACTTCTTGATGGCTCTGTGCAGGAGATGTAAATATCGGACTCCAGTGGCTTTGAAGCATCTTGCTGATAATTCATATGGCTACAGATCTATAAACCTGCTGGTTCTCAGGCACCTTTGCCACAGCTATCCATGTTAATGGGAATGGGAAATGAAGCATATATTTTTCTAGTAATGGATAAACATCAGGAGGTCCAGGGAGTTTGAATTCTTATTAGAGAAGACTACTCTACTTGTGAAAAGCCCTTCCAATTCTGGAACAGTTTAGACCTAGATCACTGAAATCTGTACAGGTGGTACCTGCTTTTTTTGATGGGTTGAGTATCCAGTTTCAAAGCCTCTGAAAGCTAGAAGAGGCTGACATTTTTAAGATCTGGCTCTGGAACTCAGTACTATAGTCTGACATCAGCTCCTGTCCTGACAACCTTGTATTCATATGCTGTGCTAAGATCAGGCTAAGTTTGTGGTCATTTATGATGAGACCTCAGTCTCAACACAGTGAAATAAACCAGTGGAGGTATTTTTCAAGCACATTAAATGTCCAAGTTTTTTATTTAAAGAAACTTTGGCATTGGGTCAGATGGTAGCCAGACTGTCTAGGCTGGGATTCATTTTAGCAAGTGTAGCCCACCATATTACCTATATCTCTAAGAAACCTCTATGTTCCACAGAGAAAATTAGCATTTGCAAGAGGGTTTCTATACTGAAGCAGACATCCTGGAAGGTCCCTGTTTTTCACTATTGCCTCTAATATAACCAGTACAACAGGAAAAGTGCATGCATGGTAAAAAGGTCAGGTTGATTGCTATCCAAAAAGAGTGGTCAGCCTACAATCTTCCTACTTCATCATGTGACCCAAGGTTGATTTAGATTCTGTGGGTAGGTAAACAGGCCAGTTACTGAATTTTACACCACAGTTCATCTCACAGTGGACACTCATATTTCATCATGTGAACAGACAGAAGAGATTTCCACTGATTAAAGGAAAAGCCTAGACATCTACCTTCCAGATACCTAAACTTGAGTGGCAGGAATCCTACGCAAGATTTTAGACTCATAGAATAATTTAGATTGGAAGGAACCTTAAAGATCATCTCATTTTTCCCCCCTTGCCATGGGTAAGGACACCTTCCACTAGACCAGACTCTTAATTCAGCCTGGCTTTGAACGCTTCCAGGGATGGAGTATCCACAGTTTCTCTGGGCAACTTGTTCCAGGGTCCTTTTACTCTCATAGTGAAGTTTCTTCCTAATAACTAATCCAAACCTGCCCCCTATCAGTTTAAAGCCATTCCACCTTGTCCTGTCACTCCAGGCCTTGTCAAAAGCCCCACTTCAGGTGTGCTGTAGGCTCCTTTTAGGTACTGGAAATTTCTATAAATTCTCCCTCTAAGCCTTCTGGTCTCCAGGGTGACAAGTCCCAGATCTCAGTCTGTCTCCACAGGAGAGGTTCTTCATCCTTCCGGTCATCTTTGTGGCCTCCTCTGGACTCACTCCATCAGGTCCACATCCTTCTGGTAAATAAAAATCTTGGCTAATGTCAGTGGAAAGTGAGTTAGTTTGCACTTAAATCTCCCACCAGAATGAGGGGTGGGTGAACTGTGTTTCAGAGGGATTTAAACTTGGGTGGGCTATAGAGGCTTGTAAATGAGCTTAGAACAGTTTTATCACTATCTTGGTAATTCCTCAATAAATAAAATTAATGAGTTCTGTCGTCATCCACATCCCCACTGAAGTGGATACAGATCCTCCTATCTCTGAAACCACTCAAGGAGTCTTGCTTCTCATCTGCTTCCTGATGATATTTTCATTTAAAGAAAGGTCCATTTAATATGTTCCTCCCCAAAAAGTATTTGCAATTAATTCTTATCAAGGGCAACAGCTGATTTGTAAGATTACTTCTAAATTGGTAATTAATTAACCTATTACCAAAGGAGGGAGGGGTGCTCTGATTGTCAAGAGGTTAGAGCTGATAAGTGATGAATGGTTGGGTTATATCAGAACCTTGGCTCCCCTCTGATCACTTTGGATGTTACCTAACCATGCATTATATTTGGACATGAATCACAGCTCCTCAGTCTTTATATTTCCTAAGCCAAAGCCTGACACACAGAACTATGGGTAGATCTCATTTATTGTTGCTTAATTAAAGACTCAATGCACAAAGAGACGTCTCTTGTTTCACTCTAGCTAGCCAGCAAGATCATAATAGTACTGATGTCGAGGCCAGCTTTCTAAGTAGCTATTGGAAGTCACAGTGAAGAAGATCTGAGCTATTCTGTAGGGAATTCTAGACAACAAAAGTTACAGTCATATTTTTTAATTAAGAAATTACTTTTTTTTTTTCCTACCAGACTGCAACGTTGATTCGTTCTCATTCCTCTCATGGTTCCACACTGGAGCATTACAAGTAGCAGGGAATAATTAGCTATGTTTTTTTTGTTTTAATTTTTCTGTCTAGGCAGATTTTTTAAAATCTTTGGATGGATCAAAATGGTATCATTTAGCCCTCCTAGTATGACAGCTGTATTTTGTTTCTACGCAGTAAAATAATTTTTTCAGTTTGCCTTTGATATAGTCTTACAGTTTTCGGGTTTAAATATTTTTAGATATTCTATAGAGAGCTATTTTTAATACAGAAAAAATTAAAATAGCAGGTTTACGCAACTCAGCTGTAAAATATATGCAAAAAAAATCCCCACTTCTTCTATTTTTGTATGTTTTTTAATAAAAATAATTTCCTCTGGGTGAAGTAGATTCAAAGCAGTATTTTATGTAGCCTCACATTACTGTCTGAAAGTGATTCCATAGGTTTGCAAGGTGACAGACAATGTGTAAGGATGAAAACTATCAAACTTTTTTTTTCTCTTCTAAGGTGATGTAAGAGTTAGATAATGCATGACCCATCCTTAGAGGGAGTGTGCCAGAGCTGAGTTGGAAATGAAAAAAAAAAATATTTTTGACTTAACAAACTCAACCTGGCAATGTTATGAGAGGGAGAGAGAGAGAATAAAATATGGAAAGCCCAGATGGCATTACAGAGTCACTTTCCCTGACTGTGAGTGTGTTTTCAGGAATTGTCCTGCACTCTGGGATGCCATAAATTGAACTTGATATAATTCTGCACTGCTCAGTTGCTGTCTGAAAACTTGCATCCTAGGCTTTTTTCAGTGGTGGGGTCTGGGATTTAGTTGTGTTTTCCATCACAGAGAAATAAGAGCATTTTTTCTGTGTCATGGAAAAGAGGCATCTTTTCTTCACTTCCCCCCACTCTGCTGTGCTCCCTGTTTAGCAAAATAATCTGTGTTACATGCAAATAATGATGGGCCAGTCATTCCTGAGGAAGGCAAGCATGGGGTTGAAGCCTGACAAAAAAGAAACCCTTACTTCATGGAAATCAAGATGAAAAATGCTTTCATATTTAGAAGCTCTTCTCTCCTGCTGACCAGCTGCTCCCATGTGAGGCACCACGTAGGCAGGCTCTACTCAGCCAGACAGATCAGGCCAGCAGGAAAGGTATTTGTTCCCTGCAAGCCCAGGTGGAGAACAGTGTCATGATTCCAGAGACTTCTGGAATTCCCTTGCTATCTGTCCCTCATGGCTCTGTTTTGGTTTAGCAGTCACCAGAGGCAAACTTACTGCCTGAAGTGAGGACCTGACTTCAGGAAACTGCTGGGAGAAAACAGTGGAGATTTCCTGAATCCTTAGGTTTCTTGTCCTGCTCCCAACCACCAGCTCTTACTAGCTATGAACAACTCTCCAGCCCATCAAAGCTTTTTCCTGAGATTCAAACTTGTAGAAGCATATTCTGCTTCTTTCTGTGTGGGGGTGTGTAATGTACTAGTGCATGAATATGGATGTACATGAAGTCACAACTCCATACATCTGTACATAAATACTGTCATGATCCATCTGATTAGTGAAAGATGCCCCTTCCCAAATTAAGGTGAAAACTGGACCATATTCCAAAGTAAATCATACAGATTTTATTTAACAAAAGCTGTGAGGTAGCAAGATAGAAGGAAGTAGAAGAGAGGAGGAGGCAAGGAGGGGAAGACAGAGAGAGAGGAAGATAAAGTAGAAGATAGTCAAAACACATAGATCCATCAACATCCCCCAGCCCTTCTTCACCATGGAGACTTCTTGGTGATAGAAGTCCTGGAGTCATTCTTCTGGAGGTACCACCTTTATACAGTCCAAATTCCAAATCTCCTCAGGGTAGTCATAGATACTGTTTCCATTATTGAGGGTGACTTGAGTATGAGCATGGGTATTTAATTCTCCTGTGCTCATCTAAAGTTCCTATTTTGGTGACTTGTCTTATGGCAACTTCATTCCATGGCCTTGCCAATATTTGAGACGGGCAACTGTGTTCTTTAAGTCCTTAAAAATGCATGTGTGTGTATCTATCTATCTATCTATCTATCTATCTATCTATCTATCTATCTATTTATCTATCTATACATGTGTACATACAAACATATACAGGGATATAACAATGTAGTTTCTTGATTTCTCTTTTGCTACACAAAGTCAAGACATCAAAAATATGTACTTAATATCAGTGAACTGAGGTGGTTCTTGAAACAAAAAGTGAAGGGTGTCTGTGAGACGTAGTGATTAGTGTTGAGACACAGAACAGGCATCCTAGTGAATGTCTTATAAAATTTATAAAACATTAATACTAATAATAGAAGGGGAATTAATTGACTACACGTAGCTGTAGCTGCACTGCTGCAGAGGTCTCCCCAAGACTTAGAAGTGTTTTTGGAGAGGTGAGTCCCTGCACAGTCTCTCAGGGTATGAATAGTCAGTCTTGCATATCACTGTGATAATTTCCAAATCGTAGAAGATTTGCTCCAAATTTCTACCAACTCATCTTCTATGCAAACGAGACCCATGGTTCTGTGTGCTTGCTGTTGCATTCAGTGCTGTGAAACAACCCAACACTAGCTGTGTTGGCAGATTTTAAAGGTGTACTTTTTTGGGATAGTGCACTGAAAGTATAAGCGTATGTTTTAATTTTTTTTTAATAGTTTCTTCTCTTATTTCCTCCCACAGAATGTAGATTTGTGTTGTTATCATTATTATTTATCAAATCAGTTTTTGGGAACACTAAGCCTTATGAAATGCTTTCTATGTGAGCCAGCAGAGGCCAGTGGGCTGCAGCTGAAAAAACACTGAATAACCCCTGTCAGCAATAAGCTCTACACAGCCACTGACACACTCCAGAAACCCAGCAGCATGGGAGAGAGGATCAAAAGAGTAAAAGTGAGAAAACTTGTGGTTTGAGATAAAGAAAGTTTAATCAAAAAAAACAAAACAAAACAAAAACCAAACTAAACCAAACTCCCAAACTCAAGAGAAAGAAGAAGAAGAAGAAGAAGAAGAAGAAGAAGAAGAAGAAGAAGAAGAACAAGAACAAGAACAAGAACAAGAAGAACAAGAAAAAGAACAAGAAGAAGAAGAAGAACAAGAGCAAGAACAAGAACAAGAACAAGAACAAGAACAAGAACAAGAACAAGAACAAGAACAAGAACAAGAACAAGAACAAGAACAAGAACAAGAATTATTATTCCTCACCACCTAACTGATTCCAGCCTTAGGAGCCCCCCATCCAGCTCTCCCCACAGTTTATATAGTGCGGATGACAATCTGTGGTATGGATAAACCCTGTAGCTAGTTGGAATCAGTTGTCCTGGCCATGCTCTCTCCTACCTTCTCATGCACCTCTCTCTCTGGCAGAGCTCAGGACTCTAAAAGGTTGTTCCTTGATCAGAGTGAGCACCAATAAGCAACAGCTGAAATATTGGCATGTTGTCAACATTATTTTCATACTAAATCCAAGTGGAAGCGTTATATCAAACATGAGGAAGAGAATTAACTCTACCCCATCTGACACAAGGACATATTTTCCTCTGGAAAGACTTTCCTGTGTAGATAAGCCCTCCGGAAAAAGTATTTTCAGTTTCTGGTAACATCTCTGCAATATCATGCCACTACATTGACTTTAACCAAAACTTAGTAAAACCAGCTTTATCACCAAATGGCCCTAAAGACTTAGCAATCACAAGAAATTACTTATTTACATGCAAGTGAGGTTTCAGTTAAGATATATTTTCTGTTTGAAGGATTGAACGATTTTTGTAAGTTGCCACATATTCAAAAACCAACTGAAAATTCTGCTAGCTCTTCCAAGGCCATTCCTAGTGTAGTGCAGGACGACAACAGCCTTTGGTTTCCATGTTTGCCTACCCAAGGTTCTCCAGCAATGCACAGCATATTGACCTAGTACCCTGATTTAGTTTTAGTCAAAATACAAAGATTTTTTGCAAATTTGGTGTACTTAAACTGTGCCTGTGTTTACCAACAGCACTCTGTTTCATTTTCTGGAACCTGGTATAACTAACTTTATGATAGTGATGTTGAGTAGCCATTAATTCTCATTTCTTTCAGCTATTCCTCAACTCCAGCTTATGAGTTCTTCAATAAAAATCTCCCAAAGTTACCTTGGCGACTCATACGTTTGCCAAGCTGACAGATTTATGACAGTTACATATATAAATATTTATATGCTGCGGCAATGCAATTTTTAAAGGCAGATATATACACTCTCACCGAGACTTTCAAACAAGGCAAAACGCACTTGAACAATGTGACACAACTGTAGGCAAGTCATTGTGTATCCATATGTGCTGAACACACAGACACACACTTAATGATCATACAGACTTTCTGACAAGCTTGTAGGCTTTGTACTCAAAGAACTTTTGGCAAGCCAGAACATACTGATAGATGTGTGGCTGTAATACACACTTCAGACACCAGAATTAAACCTCCTGCCCTACTGCACTTTGCTGGACACAAGCAGCACTGGAACATTCCTCCCACAGGAGCTCCATGCGGTTTGTAGATTTTAACTTGGCTTCTACATAGCAGCACATTCACTCTTTCCCAATAAAGTTGGATACAGGACACCAAAATATCTACCCAACAAAGCCAGCTCCAACTGTTTATACGAGGCCATGCACATACATGGCATATATCTGGTATTACTTACAGAATTATCCCTGGAAATAATTCTCTTTAATTTTGCCCTGTCGCACACTCGTGTACCTTCTTTTTAGACCTGACTGAATCTCTTTGTGTTGCATTGCCCTAGGCTGGTGACCAGAGCAAATCCTTAGCCTATAAATTCTGTTGATGAGTTCAGCTGTTTCACTGTCTGGCAGGAGAGATGGAGATGATACAGAGTCCAAAGTTAAAAAATAAAAAAAAAGAAAAAGAAAAAAAGAGAGAGAGAAAATGAGGAGGTGGCTAAATAGAGAGGAATCATTTATATGTAAACGACTCAGCAATTTATAGAATAAGCCAGACATCTTTTATTCTTGTAAAACTAAGGGGAAGCACAATCAGCATCACGTTAACCTAGGATGTACTATGAAGGTACCATTTTACTGGATCCGTCTTCCCTTTCTTTGTCTGAAACTGTAAATATAAAATCATGTCCCCCCTCCTTCTCTTGCTTTAAAAATAGAACTGAGATGAAATCTTCCTCCTCCCCTGCTTTTGATGGGGAAATCTCAGTGGCTGTTTAGATTTTGCTTGTACGTTAATAAAACATTACAGGGAAGTAGTAGGAGAGAGAGCAAAAATCTTTCCTGTGACATCAAAATTACTTTCTATTCTGCTGTTGCCACTTGCATTCACTGCTGCTTCTTCTAATCTCCAAAACTTTGGTTTGGTGTGAAATGTGCACATAGGGAGAGGTTATATATGTGCATATATTTTTGGATATGTTGTGTCTCCCAATCCCTTGGATGCACAGAGTGGTGTGAAAAAGGATCCAAGAGAGTCTTCCCTCATATAAGGCCTCCTCTTCCCACATCTGTGGACATTAGAGAAAAATAGTTGGCAGGTTCCTAATTAAAGTCCCAGCCCTGGAGATTTTCCTTGTGCTTATAGGAGACTCAAAAATTTGAGCAATATCTGTTAGGGTGGGTTCTGATTTCTCATGCTTTAACAGAGAGAGGGACGCTTGAGGTGAAAGGAGCAAACATGAACAACCACAGAGAAAAGACAATGTGAGATTTTGAAAAGTAGTGGGAATCTGAGGCAAGAGAGAAGTCAGGACTATCAGTGACTTTAGAACACTTAAACTGTGTGGCCAAAGCTGCAATCAAAAACTGGTAAGTTTTTGAGTCTTGGCCTCATCTTCCCATCTGTAATCCCAGTTTTCTGCCATGCCTTTCATGCTGTGAGCATGAGCATTGCTGATAAAGTGTGCTGCTCACTTTCTTGACTACTGACAGCTAGCAAAGTGCCATGGTAGCCTGACTTCCAATTCACCTACTGGGGTAATCCTCAACCTAAGCCAAATCACAATGGGATAAGAATTAGACAGTGCTGACATTAAATATTTGTGCCATTTTGTTCTCACCTGCATACACCTTTGCAGAATTTATAGCACTTCTAAATACCATGGCCAAAACTGGTTTTGCTAGATAATAAAAACTTTTGTGATATTTGTAGCTTGCTTTTTGTTGTTTTGTTGGGGAGTTCTTTAGCATTCACATCATCAGATATGCAAAGTCATCTCCTCATTCTCAGACTTTTGAAAGTCTGAGATTCATTCTCCAGCCCCCCATTTCCCAGTTCTGCAGACACAACTTTCCTTAAGATGTGATCCAAATCCTTTTCTTTTCCCAAGGAAAAGCCTGAATAGGCATGGTTTGTAAACTCTGCAGACACCTAAGAAAATTCTCCAGTCCTTCTTCTTTACCTGTATAACACTGTATCTCTTCTTTCACTTTTTCCTTTTCTTCTTTTTCTTTTCTATAAGGGAAACCTTATTCATTGCTTGTCTTTGCCATTACTGAGGTATTATACAACATATGTATATATATTTTTATATGTTTTTATGTATTTATTCATATATAAGCCCATATATATGTGTTGTCACAGATATACAATTCAGCTACTAACTGGCTTCATGGTAAAGAGCAGTTTAAAAAGTTTAATTCTATTTCATATTATGTATGGAGCCTCAACAAAGCTACAAGTCTTACCAGAGTGTTCAAATCTAGGAACAGGGCCATGTTTGAATGGTTTGTTGGAAATCATGATTAGGAATGCTCCCATCTTAAATCACTTTCTAGGAATTAAAAATGGTCATGCACTGTAAGTGCCCATTGTGCTTTTGAGATTTGGAAATTAAGGAAGCACAATAAATTTACTGAATGGGATCTACTGTTTCTTGTCTTATTTTCTTCAAGGTAGTTAATCTTAAAATATACTGCCACAATTGCTGAATCTGTTTGTGTGTGTGTCTGTGTGTGTGTGTGTGTGTATAGCCATTTTGAAGTAGGAACAGAAGTACAGAGAATCCTCTAGGAATTTACTGTAAGTCAGTAATGGATTTTGCTTGTTTTCAGGCCTGGTTTTAAAATGTCTTGTAAAAAAATAATATCCCCAATGCATATTGTGCAGGAATTAATGTGGAACTAGAGCAAAATTACTCTGCCTCTTAGGCATTAAAAAAATCCCAGTGACACTAAGTTCAAAACATTGCAAAAATGTGTTTCTTCCTCCTTCTCTCTCTCTAATATTTTAGTAACTCAGTATAATTCTTCATTATAGTGCTGTTAGATATATAGGAAAGGGGACCTTGAACACAGAATAAGTGCTTCTAGTACAGCTGTACGATATGTGATCTGCAAAGCATAATATTACGTAAGCCTGATAAAGCAGAATATTTTTAAGCCATTAGCCAAAGCAGGTTTTGTAGCGACAAGGGTTTAACTCAGTGGTGTACCACTGAGTTTATACTGGTTTAACAAAATCACCCATATAAGGAAAATCCATAGATAAACCTCATCTTTGGAGCTGGATAATTTTTTTTACTTTTTAAGGCTTTAATTTTTCCCCCTTTTATCATGGCTCAGTTACATGAACAAAAAAAAAAAAATCACATACTTAGAGAAAACATATTATCAAATGATTGAAACTAAAAAAAAAATATGTATGTGTGTATGTATATGTATATGTATATGTATATGATCATGGACCCTGATCCCACCTGACACTACTCAAGAGGAACTTGGATCAGATGATCCCTTTCCAAACAGAGTCCAAAAGACTCTGGGATTTGGCAGCCCTGAGGGCTGAATTATACCAATTTAAGGACTCCCATGATGAAATCACAGATCAGTCCACTGTTTATTCACACAGTCTAACCTCCCAATGTAAGTCCAGTTGAAGAATGGGGGTTTTGATGCAATTTCTTGGAAAATCAGTCACTTGATTTTGTTGTTTCCCTTTGACACGGGAGATCTCAACTTTATTCTTCCTCGGTTACTGATTTACAATGAAACTCCATGGAAGGTACTTACTTCCTCTTCTGTGCTTTACTTTTTCCAACCACAGAGAAGGAGCTATTTGAGCCTGGCTTTGAGATGAACTGAGGAAAATTTTAGGGTATAATTAATGGTGCCACTCAAGGTTAACTTTGTTTGAACTGGACCCTGCCAAACTTGTCAAAATAGGATTCTTGTCAACAACTACACCCATGGAAGAGGACTCTCTACACCTCCTGTTTTCTTCACACGGGAATAATTAATTTCCTAGAAATATTGTAATTGAATTAAGCAAACACAGAAGCCACTTTGTGGTTCTGTGGGAGATGGTGTTTAGTGTGGGAGGATGACTAGAGGATATAAGATTAAGTTAAGTGAGGGCAAATTAAGACTGAACATCAGGAGAAATGTTTTTCCAGTATTAAAGTCTGAGAGGCTGTGATTGCAATTTCATAATCCAAGGGGAGCAGGGTTGGGGGGGCTGGAGGGATGTTCATGGTATCTTTGAATGACAAAGCATAGCAGAAAATATGTTTCTGTTTCTATTTACTGGACTCCCAAGCACACTGTGATCTGGTCTGGCTTGAATTACAAAGTCTAATTAAAACAGACCCTTATTTAATGGGCTAGAGACACAGAACGTTTAGGTACACAAATGCTGGTGTAAGCTTTGCATGCAGTTGCATTAATTTGCCTGCCCAGTTACAAGAGTTCTGTGTAGAAATTGGTTAATTGCACCAATTGAATCGCTGATTGGGCATAATACCCTACACAATAGCCTCATTTGCATATGCATTGACACAGGCTTGCATGTATAGTTATGTGTGCAACGGTGCTCACATTTTGTATATATAAGAGTGCATGTAAATTGCTTGAAAATCTGTCCCTGTAGATCTCTTCCATCTCTACTTTAGATCATTTTTGTTTGCTAAGCAATAGATCATCCCACTCTGATACGAAAATGTGTCAGCTTAGAGAGTGAATATCAATTAAATGGGTAAATAAAATGCTGGCAAAGGTGTATTTTTGTCTTTTATCTACAAAATCCTTTTTTGTAGTTCTCATAACTAAAATTCTGGATTGTTTTGGGGTCCTTTTCTGGCTGTGAAAGCTAGATATTTCTTTCAGTAATTTATTTATTAACCCCTTTTCACATAGATTTATTAACTATAAACTTGATTAAATTCCATATAAGGCACAGCAATGCTATTCCCACTAAATTCCATTGGATATGGGTTTAATTGGAATCAAGGCCTCATTGTACTGGCACCTATCAAGCTGCTAATGTGCTCCTCAAGGCTAGGATCTGTTTTGGGGCAGTTATATTGCCCTGAAAATTGCTTTGCTTTGATTTTTTTTTCCTTAGGTAGGGCAACCAGTCACAGAATGCAAAGGTCACCTAAAATACTATTAAGGAAACCACACATCCTGGTGAAGTAGATCTTTATTCAATGGTGAGTGTTTTGGCACTCCTTGCCCTCTCCTGTCTCCAAACATCAGCAGCTGGCCTGCTCAGTCTCTTTTTTTCACCTCATCGCTGGCTTTAGAAAGTAATGAGACCTCCTTTGGCTCTCTTTTGTTGTGTCTCATTCTTCTTTGGCAAAGTAACACATATTATCCAAAAAAAAAAAAACGAACTGGGCAGAGCTTCCTCAAACCTTTAACTCAATACAGGAAGGGCTACAGGATGAACTAAGAGAGTGCATAGGAATGTTCACCCATTCTTTCTCCTTTCTGATCTGGAGCACACATGGGGGTTTGGGAGAGTTCTGAAGAAAACAGAGTTTTCTGAGGAAAGCAAAGTTACTACACATGGGCTCTGTCTCAGCATAGAAATTGAAGGCCCTGTTTCCAAAAATATTCCATATTCCCATGTTTAGGTAAGAGACCCTTAAGAAGCAGGAGTAGAGTGCTGGGATTAGGCTGGAGGATGCCTGGGCAAGCCTAGAGAAACCTTCCATTGCTTGTAACTTGGGTTCTGTTTTCCATAACTCCATCAGGAGCTGCATGACCATACTATATTCCTCCTGTTGGAGGTGTAATGTATTTCTTAGTCAGGAATTCCCACCTTTTGTAGAACTATTTCAGACTTCCATAGTGTGTTGACAGGATTGTCAGCAGTTGGACTTGATAGATTAATTGCAGTAAAACAAGACTGCATTCTTTACAGGTAAAATGTTATGATGTAAGGGGCCTGATGCACCTTACTGGAATACATTAATCTGAACTTAAAAATACAAAACAGTTTCCAGAGCAGTTTCCAAGCAATGAGTGTCCCAGAATAGCTAAAAAATTGTCACATGTCAGGTGAATGAAATATCAGCTTCCTAAAGATGGGGGCAGTGTGAAAGTGGAGCATCCTTAACAGATTAAACATAAATTGAGTCTCAGAACCTCCAGGTGTAGACCCATTTTTGCAGGGAAAACTTAAAATTCAAGTGTGATTTGAAAGGAATCTGTGATGCACAAAGTAAGAGAAACTCTGCTGTTTAGAGGATGAATCAAAGTTAGAAGGCACTCTTACCGGTAAAGAAAACTATTTAGTGTTTTATAAATAGATAAAAGAAAACAAGGACAGAGTAAACTGGTGCCCATCTTTTAACACATGCTTAAAGGAAAGATCCTTAAATTGAAAACAGATCCATGGACTGTGGGGAAAGAGCACCTGTGTAAGCACTGGTATCACCAAAAAAGAAAGGGAGGTCTGACCACTTTCTTTTCATTGGAGTTGATATGTCTAAGGCAGGTAACACCATTTTCCACTACAGTTTGTTATGCTCCCTGTCATGAAAAACAAGTCTACTCCAGCCCTGGCCCTCTGTCCTATAAAAAGTCAACTCCTGTCATCCAAGAGCATGTCTTTGAATAATGAATCCTGAAAACAGCCAAGAATTCATAGCAAAGCCTATCTAGCTTTCCCAGATGCCAAGCTTCCAGGTTCAGATTTAGTCAAGACTTTTGAGAAGCTCAGGTAAAGAAATAGGAAGTTGAAAGCATCATTATTATTGCTTGTTGTGGCTAGAGGTACAGAGAACTAGTCAGCTGGTAGCAGAAAATTGACAGCTTTTTAAATCCTCTCTAAAAAATTGAAGGTGCTTTGGAGGAGTTTTGTTGTTGTCGTTGTTTATTCCGGTGTTGTCTTCTCTTTTGCTCTGTGTGTTTTACTATTTTCACTTTCACTGGTGCTACAGAATAATAGAAATTATTATTCTTGAAGGCCAAACTTTCAGATAATGGCAAAGTAGGGGAAATATTTCCATCAAGAAAATGGAAAAAAAAAGGAAATACCTTAGTCTCCCCAGATAATGCCATACATGATGAATGCATCTCTTGATCACAATAAAGTGTTTAATTCATGTAAAATTACAAAGGCATGAAAATGAGCAAGATTCCTTTTGAAGTCAAGACAGTTTACGTCATCTTGGTGATAATTTCTCAGCAAGGCAATTCTGAGTTTAGTAATAATGAAGCTGAGAACCTAGAGGGAAGGCTCTTTTTGTGGGTGGCATTTTTTTTTTTTCCATTTCTTATAAGATACAACCTAAATCACTTGGTATATGGAGTATTCTGACACCTAGAAACACTGGAATCCCTTGAAATAGCCATAAAATTCCTATCTGCTCAAATAAATTCTTGTCCCAGTCATTTCCTTTAATCACCAGGATAATTTGCTCTCAGTCTACATCACTCTTGTCTCTCAGGTCATCAGTCAGGATGTTGAAACCCTGTCTTACTATGGGCCACAAGTTTCCTCATAGCCTTGAGCCACTGACAGCAACAGTAACCATATACCAAAAGTTTGGACTATTCCATGTGGCTGGGTACTTTCTCAGACAATATTGTGGCAATAGTATGATATGAGTGTCTGAGACACCAAAGACTTTTTGAAATCTTGGTTTATGACTGGCATGTCTGCAGAAGAAAGTTTTGAATTCAGTGTAGGACAGCCCAGCTTGGCACAAGTGGTGTCAAGGTGAGATTTGCATTAAAAGAAACAGCATCCATGATGAGAGATAACAGTATGTTTTCTAAAGACATAAAAAGTAAGTGGGAAGAAGTATTCATTACTGAAATGAGGAGCAGCAGTCCAGTGGTGAAATGAATAAAGCTTTTCCTCTGGAAATCTTCAGTGGCACTCAGCAGACCCCATTGTTAAAGTAGAAAATTGATGGGTATATTTAGAAATAAGTCAATTATTTCAATGCCTAAGTTTGAAAAGGATCACTCCAGAGCTTCATTACAGAGCTAGGAAAAAATTGCAGAAATTCTTGGTCCCGTACTCTCCTTTTTCCCCCATATTAAAGATCTACAATATTTCCACACTAAGGAAAAAATACCTGGGATGAAACCCATCTGTCCTAAACTTGAAGGCCAAAGGAGAGACAACAAGGGCTGGACTAGTTTTGCTAGACTCCCTTTATGGACAGTGGAGAGAAATAGTCCTCTCCTGAGAGTGATTCATCATAACCTGAGATACACATCTCAGTTAACCCAGCTGTGTGTTCCCTGGGCTTGCTGTTTCTTTCCATTGACTGCAAGCATAAAGCCCTGACTGTCTGAACGTAGATGTCTTAGTGAAAATGAAATTTTTGTTGTCTTTTACCTACCTGAGAAGTCCCCATAATGTGACCCCTTCAGATACTATGTTTTTAGTATTTAAGTCTTCTCCACCAACCACTCATCAAATAGTACCAGTATTTATGCTTTGAAATGGCATTTAAGTGAGACAACCTATATATGTAAGATAAATTATATTCAAAAAGTGTCTCATCCACCAACACAGTATTTCTGAAGAGTCTGAGCAGCAGATGTCCTAAGATGGAAGTTTACACTGGACGTTTAGGTGAAGCTATTTCTAATTTCTTTGTGTGTGTGTGTGAGTACATCTGCAATAGCACATATGACAATGTGGTGTATACAGGAAGAATGGGTGAACTTTACCATTTCATCCAAGCATTGTGTGCTACAGTAAATATCAGAGATAATGATATTGACTTTAAGGTATTGCAGCTTCAAATGTCAGTTCTACTCTATCTAACACTCCTTTGGATTTGATTTACATCTCTTCCTCCCACCTCAAAAACTGCAAAAGGAGCATGTTGGAAAAGACTTGACACCAACACACTTTGTCTCTGTTTTGTGGTTCTTCTTTTGACAAATTTTAATTGCAGATTTTTGACCAGGGCTGAAGAACTAACTCCACAGCCCTTTTTTCCAATGCTTTAATTCTGATTGTAAATAACTGTGCTTCAGGCTCAGAGGTAAATCAAATGGATGAAATATCATCATCCTTGAAAGTGAGTTCTCTTGCCAGAGGTTCTGCAGCTGAATCAAAAAGGTCAAGGAAGTATTAGTGACAGTTTGAACAGAAATTAAACTAGTCTAAAAAGCCAAAGAGCTCATAAGAATAACAATTAAACAGCATTTCCTAGTCCTTTACAGGCATTAACTAAGAAATCCTCACTGCACCCTGGTGATATAATGAGGAAATATGATGGTGATATTGATACTGAAATTTCAGTTGTAAAGTGTGACCAAATCTGCACCCTATAATTGAGTTGAAATACTATATTTTTTTGATCTTTAGAATTTCAAAATATTGACTTAAAACTCCAAGTGGGCAGGAAGCAGATTTTTCATCCATCAATAACTTTGCTTCTTTCTGAGCCTTGATAAGAGAAACTTCAAAACAATTAATTTGCAGGAAGGGGGCAGCACAGAAAAATCCAAATGCTTGATTCAGTGAGGGCATTTTGCTTTAATAGTCCTGAAGCGCTTAATTTTCTTTTCAGGTCCTTGGTTTTATTCTATTTTTAAAGGAGTGTTGCAGTGTATAGGATCAAGTGAAGGTTATTAAGGAGGCCAGCTCAACAGAGGTTACTTTTCCAAATATCCTGCAAGGAAGCAATGCCTCCCCCAGTTATGGTTTTAAGCTTACTAACTGCATTCAATCACTTTCTTTCAGCTTTTTCCTCTAATACTCTTCTGTATGTTACACTGTATGATAAAGTTTTCCTATTTCAAGTATTTTGTGTTTATAGGAAGAGGAAATTGCTAAGCTTTGTGATTTTAGAGAAGCATTATTCTAACTGTTAGAGACAGAGATATCTCTTCTATATCTCAAGGATGTAGATACTGAAAGACAGTGTTTCTCTTAAAAGATGATTAAAATAACAAGAAATAAATACAAAAAGATGGAAGAGAAAAGTTGCCTATGAAGGAAGAAGTTATTTAAGATGGTCCATGGGTCATAACCAAGAAAAATATGATTAAAATTAAGCAAAGAAAAAGTCACAACATATATCAAGAATAAAACTTACTCATATTGAAGTATATCAAGCCATGATCTCCCAAAGAAAAGGGTGGAAAATCCAAAGTTGAGAAGACCTCAAGGAACATTCAGCAAAATGGGGAAACATATACAGGAAGGAACATTCAGACACTGGCAGTAGAAATGGCTGGATGACCTACAAAAAATAGGTCTTTTTCTTACTCCTGGTCCTGGCAATTACTGTCCTATAAATCTAACTTCTCTCCCCATTAAAATAATGGAATATAAAGACAGAGAAAATATCATGAAACTTCTAGAGGACAATGGGATCGTGAGCCGTAAGGAAGATGGGGTTGAGAATTAATAACATCAGTGTAAAGACAAAGCAGAGAGAAGATTATGTGATAAGATTTTAGTAATAAGTTTGATAGAGTGCATCTGAAAATCTTGAACCCAAAAGGTCATTTAGATACCTAATATACCACCACTTCCTTGTTAGGCCTGTCTGTGAGAGAAGGTGATGATAAACAGCAGAATTTCTAATGATGGAGACTGGTCTGAAAGTGCATTGCAGTGCCTTATCCCTCATGGTGTCTTCATTCCTGATGCAGAAAAGAACCAGCGTGATAATGATGTTTCTAACTAACAGGAAGTTAATCTTAGTCCTAAATGCCTGTCATGACAGAGAAATGTTTCCAGGGAATGCATCCAGATTTGCAGTACTATTTCTTTAAGGGGATGGCATTTCAAAATTCTTCATTTTTAGTCTTCTCCCACTTTGGATTATTCTAGAAAATGCTAGTCATTCCTGGTGGCAATATCCATCTGTACTTTTCATATTTTGCTACGTGGCCTTCTTTTTTCCTTTTTTTTTTCTTTTTTTTATTTTTTTCAATTTTTTCCCCTTTTCTCTTAAATACACCGATGTTGTTATAGCTGGGAACAGACAGCCTGACTTTCAGGGCCCTTAAGGACTTTTGAGATCCCCACATATCCTCACAATGGTGCTCACTGGAATGTGGATAAAAAAAGAAGTTGAAGTAGGATTTCTCTGACAGTTCATTACAAATCTGAATGGTTGAAACCTTTACCCAGCACAGCTGTCCAGACTGGTTAGATGTGTGGAATTTTAAGTTTCTTTTCTTTGATTATAAACTAGAGGATTAATTCAAATGCAGACATAGAAGAATGAAAATAGGTGAGTTGACTTTCAGTCTTATAACCAAGTCCTGTGAATTATTGCCTTCTCTTGTAGTTCTTCCAGAACAATACCTACAGCCTTCAGAGAATGCCTTTAGATGCCTAGGATCAGCATTTAGTTTTGGCTTGTTTGTTTTTTTCAAAGCAGTTGTATATCTAAACATAGCATACTGCACCATATCCCTATATATTTTCACACCTTCCTACAGAGTTCAGATTTTAGGTACTGTTCTGTGAGACAGAGTAGGTCCTTGTAGCTGGATTCTCAGTCTGGCCATTCCCCATCTCCTCCCACCTTCATGACCAAGAGGTTTTATTCTGTATGATAGATAATTAGATCAGTACAGGCCACCAGCCATACATGTAACTTTGTGAGGGCCCTGTTGTAAAGAGCCTTCAGTCCTTCCAAAGGTGGTCTTTGAGATCACAAACTCCTAAGAGAATGTGGTCTTCCCTACTTACTCTTTTGCCAGTTGGATTTCTCATTATACCTGGGATTTGGATGTAACTTGTGCCCAAGATGTAGCTGAAACACCCCTAAGAGGAAAAGCTGCAATCCTAATCTTCAGCCATGACTCCTGCCCCTGATTCCACATGGATCAGCAGGGAGCATGTTTCAATCTGAGCAGACATTCCTTACTTTTCTGTGCCACTCTCCAACACGAGCCACTTCCCAGCCTCGGTGGTCTGTGCTGGATTCAATCTGAAAGGTCAGTAGGAGAGGGGAGGCCAGATGGCCGTGGAGACCCAACATGTCAAAACACTATGTTTAATTACACACAAATTTACTGCAGCATGTCAGGAGGGACAACAGAGAGCTTGTCCCATGGAAAGGTCAGGCATTGTGTGGTGGCTTTACCTAAATTACACTAGGAGAAATGGAAGTGAGACCCTGACCTTGTATAATGAATATACACACAGACCCCAGTAGGCACAGTGCATTCATGTGTTCAGTTCTTGCTTCCCCAGACAAAGCAAAAATAAAATTTTTTCACATACTGACTAAAATGCCTTAGATTTTCCTTTTCTTAAGGAGTGATAGTATTTGAGGGTACAGGACACCATATATGTTAGGATGTTAAAAAAACACACACACAAAAAAAGGCATGTTTTGGCCATTGAAAGCCATCTAAATATGATATGAATGTCTCAAATAAGCTGGGAAACTGAAGTCCAGAGAAGAGTTTAAGTAATTAGAAACAGAAATTTCTTCTTTTAAGGTAATTTTATGGGGTTATTTCTCTTTGAATTGTAATATCTATAGACTTCCCATCTGAAGAAAGAGCAGCTTATGTTTTAATATATGCAGTTTTTTAGCCTGGCTTAATGTTTGTTGACTTGCTTGTTTCTGACAGAGGAGAAGATGGAATAAGGGAGGAAGGAGAATTCCTTTGGCTGTTACCGTTGATCTGAATCACAGTGGCATCCAGTGGTCACTGTCCCAATGAAGAGCTCAGTGTTCTCACTGCTGTGTGTGCCTTTGTTCAAGTACAGTCCCCACTGAAAAACAGTACAATTCCAAGTAAATGTAGCCAGGATTAAGACAGGGAATAAATGAAGAAAGTGGGAGAAATTTGTTTCCTAAGATTACAGTTGATAAGTGACAAGCTGGAAGGGAACTTTGTTGTCCTGATTTCCAGCCGAGTTCTAGTCTTAACATAGACTTATTCAAAGACATGAATATGATGTGAACACTTATCTAGGGAAGGTGCCAATTAGAAATTCTTGTAGGTAACTCACAGTGGTTAGGTTTCAAATTA
Organism: Cinclus cinclus; assembly: GCF_963662255.1. Taxonomy (NCBI): domain Eukaryota; kingdom Metazoa; phylum Chordata; class Aves; order Passeriformes; family Cinclidae; genus Cinclus; species Cinclus cinclus. The sequence continues at coordinate 78,399,591 of NC_085084.1, read as the reverse complement.
CATTAAGAGCTTGACATGATTTAACTGCTTCTGCAACTAACCAAATCTGATGGAGCCTATAGATTTCCTTTTCCTTGGAATGAAAAATCATAGACTGATCTCATTTTATTCAAAGCAGTTGTTCTACTACTGCCTTAAACAATGAGTTTTATATCATTATTTGTCAGTTTGGCCTCCTGGGATATTCCTTTAGTTTCCTTAAATGAGAAATGAAGAACAGATAGCAATGGTGACACTTACTAGTGCCATATTTCTCTATCCTACCATCTTACTGGTATTTACTCTGCAGAAGAACTAAGTGACCTGTCATACATAAATGAAAGTATTCAGGACCGAGAATTTATTTTCGTGTTTTTGAACTTACACATTCTATGAACAAATGTTAAGAACTTAAGTAACTCCATAAAGAGAAGTACTAGTATGAGAAGGTAAAATTGCACAGACTTAGACTGTATTGAACAAGAGAAAATGAAACAAATAGAAATAAATAAGTAAATAAATAGACGGCAACTGTACAGCTATAGAAAGTTCTCACTAAGCACCATCACACAGATCAGGGACTGTCAAAGCTGGAACTTCAAGCTTTTTTTTTTTTTTTGGTTGCTTTTAAATAACAGCATTATATATTTTTGGTACAGTTCTGTATTAGCTGAAGGTTGGACTATATGACTTCATAAAATGGGTGTTTCTTTTTGCTGGGATTACTTCTGACTCTGTGTGCTTGATTTTGATAAGTTTTATGGGGGTTTACCACTTTCATGACCTTCATATTTTAAAAAAGCCTGGGAGATTTTCAGCAATTCAATACAATAGAATTGCATTCCAGCTCTGTGAGAGAAAGCATGTTTTCTCATGTAACCACAGAAAGGACATGATCCTATGGTGCTGGCATATGAAGAAGACAGATGTGTGTTATGGGGTTATGAAATGCTATCTAAACAAGTAGAGGTCAAGATGACAGTTCAAAGGTCTCTTTATCAAGGATTATGTGTTTATATAATTGACATCTCCAGCACTGCACAGTTTTAGTGTCCAGATTCATTCCATTTGACAGAGGAGTCTGATATTCTTTGAGATCTTGGACGTGGCTCCATGGAGAGGCCTAAATCTCACTATGTCTCTCCATTTTTAATGAAGTTAAATGGTGAAAAATCAGTCAAACCTCATAATTCTTCAAATACCTTCTGCTTAAAACAACACTGTCATTGCTGGGCATCTGAACAGCTCCAGACCATTAGGTGTTGTGGTTAGTCATGGAAATGCTATTCCTCTGATTTATAGGAGGATTGGAGGTTCAGGGCAATAAAATAGGGAAGGATTAGTCCAGAAAGGTTCAGACAGTGCCTAGCATCCAGTACCATGAGTTTTGTCCATCTATATCTGCACAACAGCAACACACATGCCAGTGGGGCAGATATGGGTCTCCAGTATAAACACAGGAAAGGAGACAACACAGCTTCATTGATGTAGGAAGACATCAAAGTTAATTATTTCACAATGTCACTATCGACAGTTGATATGAAGTTCATTTCAGCTAACTTGACATCCTGTGGGTTAGATGTATGGAAGAAGTTACCAACAGAGAGAAATTCTTGTGTGACATTTGTACAGCCTCTTTCACTTATGAGATCCCCATAACCTCCTTCATCTACCGCTGCAGGCACTCTACCCTAGAATTTCTCTCCAGAGCAAAAGTTTAATTTCACACCCTTTCTACAAGCACACAGTCATGGGATGGTTTGGGTTGGAAATGACCTTAAATATCATATTATTCTGTGGGCAGGGATGTTACAACTACTGCATCATGTTGCTCAACTGCTCAACTTTTGTTCTCAGTGATTGCACTACTCATTCTATTCCAATCTCTAATCACAAGTATTCCTTATACCTTCCTACATGGCTGAGGTCACAAGCCTGAGTTGGTGGCGATCTGAATCCATCATCTCCTGCAAGGCTGTCTGGGAGATTTGTCAGTCTGTTATACACCTGTGCAGTGGTGGTGAGAATTGCCTGAGAGAGATGTCAGTCCTAAACCCGTCTTGCAACACCCAGGGGTGAATACAGCCAAGTTCTCTGGCTCTTTTCTGGGACTGGCACATTGAAGGGAAAAAAAGAAGGAGGAGAACATGGGTTCCTTATGCTACTTCATTGCATTCTGAAAGTTAAAAAAAAAAAAAAAACAAACCAAACCAAAAAACCTAAGCACAACCAAAAAAATCCAAAGCTATCAAAGAAAACAAAGCGCAGAAACAACAAAACCAAACACATTAACAGACATGCACATAAAATGCTTCTCCAGCACAGAGTCAAAACTGAATTTAATACTGAGAACTTTTTTCCTTGCTTTTAAACTGAAACCTCCAATAGCTACCTAGTGTTCCTAGGAATGTAAATTACTCCTTTTGGTCTCTATGTGGGAAGCAAGGAGATGAATGGGAGTCTAAATTGGTTTTGCTTCCTGTTCCCTGTAGTGGTTGCAGGATTAGTCCACTGTGCCTCTTTGCCCTTCCATTTCCTTGAAGACATGGGAAAACCTTGATTTTGCCAGGAGTTACTTACTCATTAAAATGAATCAAACAAGCCAGATTGTACCAGGCATTTGAAAACCTGCTATCTGTCAAGAATTTTAAATTTAAAATTAACATTGAGTCCTCCTTTAAGACAAAAACCTTGACCTTAAGTTGCGTAGTGATTGGCAAGCACTCCCCATCCCCTGACTCGATTAACATTTAAATGCCATTTTGTGTGAATATGAGTAACGCCTTTGGAACAAACAAATTACTAATGTCTTCCTGTAGGAAAGGAGCATCAGAAGTGTCTTATTAATCTGATGTCTAAATGAAAATCCTTTTCTTGTTCTGGAGAGGTCTGTGAGGCCTAGGAGGAAAAGACATGGGGTAATTTTGGCCCCTACAGATGATATCACCATTAGACTATTCTTCCTTTATTTGTTCTTTTGGGCATGCTCTGCAGTGGGACAAAGAGAAATACAGGACAAAACTTGTCTTGTATGAGGAAGTGTATGTTTTGTGTTTGAGTCTTCTGGAAATGAGCAGTAAGGAGCAACTTATGACGATTAAGCTCTGCAACCTGTAGTACAGCACCCAGCTGCTGTGCCAGTGTATAAAGAAAGCTATTGAGAAATCAAAGTCTTTCAAGCAAATTAACAAAAAAAGCATCAAATCTGGAAGCCAAACTTAGAAATTCTGGATTTCAGACTATTGAGCAGTTGGGATGTTGATGTTTTAGGACCTAACCATTATCCACACCATGTGCTCAGCTCATCTGTGTTTGTTGGATCTCACACATCTCTTGTAGCCAGTGCAGGTTAGAATCTAAATAGAATCACAGAACTATTAAGGTTTGAAAACATCCTCAAAGACTATAAAGTCCAACCTTTGAACAAGTACCACTATTCCCATTATTCCATATATGTCTGCTCGTTTTTTGAACACTTCTGGGGATGGTCACTGGGTCACTTTCCTGGTGTACCTATTCCAAGTTTTCCAATAATAAGTACCCCTTGCTGGTGAGTACACATTAGAGGTGCCCCCATCCTCCATTGCCCACAGAGAAGTTTCACAACAAATTTGCAGGTTAACCTATCAGTGATGTGCTCCTATTTTGCATTTCAACAAAATATGTGAGGCCTGTGCTGTTGGCAGGGGAAAGTATGGAAGGGAATGCTTCATCAGCCAGCACATTTATCTGTCAGCACTAATTGTGCAAATGGGGAAAAATTTGTAAGATGCAAAGGTGCCGCTCAGAGAACTGCAGAATTTGCTGCTATATCAGATAAATAAATATGCATATGCAAATTAGAAATGGGCTGCTTTCTCTTTTCTTTTTTTTTTTTCCTAGGATAATGCCTGCCATCTCCTTCAAATTATGTCAATTTGACATTGTAAATTTGCAGGGTACACACAGGAATCCTGATACACCAAGCCTAGCGCTCATTCTGTTTTGAGTGTTTTTCCCCCATCTCATTAACTCTGTCAGTTAATTCTTGTTCAGTCACTTTGCCATACTCTATATTTAAATTTTGAATAAGAAAAGATGAGATTTTATTTAATTACTCCCTTGTCCCACCTTTCCTTACTAGAACTCCCATTGCAGTCTCTCTATACACACACACTACTTATCATCTCTAGCTACAGAGATTTTTTTTTTTTACCTATGCTTGAACTAATCAGCATGGTCTTCTGTTGTGGTTGGTAGAGAGTAATACACTCTTTTATGATGTGATTCCTCTCATCCTAATGCTGAAATCTAAAATCAGTCAAATTGTGTCTCAAAAGTACACATTTCTCTTTGTTGATTATAAAGAATATCAAATATGACTCACTCAGATGAAGTAATCTGTGTTCAATGACCACATCTGTCTGGATAAACTTAAACTCACTGCATCCTCCTGGAGGAGAAATCTTCTTGAGGCACCAAACCCAAAATATTATCTCTTACTCCAGAGAAGCATTCATTACAGAACTATGATATCCGTGATGTCAAAGATCCCCACGTGCCTGGAAATCAGTGAAGGTATATTTGCATCCATATGAGAAAAAAACCCCAAACATGCAGACATTTTCTAGCTACTACCCTGGCTTCTACTTTACCAAACTGGGATGGAGATGTTCTGTTTGAGCTGGGCCTCCTCCTGTAAGGGTATCAATCAGTTTGTGTGGTGACAGCATGATCATCATTTTAGCATTCAAGTCCCCGCCCCCTGCCTGTTCAAGGATGTTTTCTCCAAGGAATATTTAATCTGCAGCTATCTTCTTCATGGCTTTAAGTAGTAGTATGATGAAATGCTCCTCCTGACCTAAGTGTTATGTAAAAGGCTTAGGAGAAATATGTTCTCACAAGACTTTCTAGCTCAGTCAGATTGTACAAAGACTGTATCACAACTTTACAGGTGTTCAGTCTTTAAACCTTAAAATTTTTTTCCACCATGTTAAAGATATAGTAATGAAAAAAAGAAAGCATGAACTATATATCAATCTGTGTCCAGCTGGGCCATGTGATGTTAAGGTACATAAGAGTTCATCTGCCTGTTTTCAGTATATGAATGACTCTTAGTTGCAAGTGCTGAAGAAAATGCTGGTATTTGAACACTTTGGGGATAGATCTGTCAGCGTTTCTACCATTTTCTTGAAATCTTAGGCATGTTTGTCTGATACAGGGGTGATAAATCAGTGCACAGAGTGCAGGTGACCTGGTCAAAGGTATTTGGTTAATGCAGTTAATCACTTGTTCTGCTCTTTTCTGCTGTAAAACCATTGAAAACATGTTTGCCATGCCATTCATGCTGTAGACCCACAAACTGTGGGAAACAGAACTTGTAAAAGATGTTCCTATAATGTTAGCTTTCTATAAGCTGGATATACATAATATAGATTAGTGGTAAAAGATGTTGACGTAGTCTTTTGAACAAAATATAAAAATAAAGGGCTCTCTAAGTGGGATTATTTGTAGTAGAGGGAGAATTATGTGGTGCAGCTCACAGTGAGTAAATATCCAATAGCATGGCTGTGGACAGCTATATTCAGAAGATACCTACAATCTCAACACTCCTGTAAGAAAGGAGCTGAGAGGATGGATCGGGTGATGTAGGATGCAATTTTGCCAATTGTTTTCTATTATGTATTTCCTCTACATCTGTCTGAGTGAGTATTCAAGATCCTAAATAAAAGGGCTTTCTTTATTTCCCAGGGTGGTTACAACCTAATATACTTTTCATTTACGAAAATTCTCCTTGGCATCTATGTCTTTCATTTTTCTTCCTGTATTCGTGTGTAACTCTATCAGCAGATGATCTGTTTAAAACCTGATGGCATTTTGGAGCCCAGGACAGCATTTTATTCCTGTAGCTTGGTCAGCCAGTAGTAAAAAAGCTCTGGAACATATCACTGGCTTCCTTTAAGATTTTGTCTTTCATCAGTTTCCAAAGGAAAGTTAGAGTAGGCCAGAAGTCTGAGTGGGAAGTATCTTTATGGACTTGGACACTGTAACTTCATTTGTCTGTGGAATAGCCCATTTTGAAGAATTGCCAGTATATGGGGAACAGCAGAAGAAAATATAAAACAAATCAGAAAACAGAACACACTGTTCTTCCACTCTCTGTTAAAGAAAAATGTATTTTTCTCCTGCAAAATTTTGGTAATGTTATTAAGTATTCTTTTTCAAAAACGGGAGAAAGCATGATCCCAATATTATCTTCTCGGTAACTGGAAAGTTTCTAAAAATTCTTTATGTTTATTTTTATTAGATTTCTTTCACAGAGAGAAATCTGATGGGAAAAACAATCCTAAACTTTCAGGAAAATGAGCTGGCTCTTATGTTTCTTCAGGTCAAAAAAAAAAAAAATTGCTACAGTTCCTATCACATCTATTAGCATTGTAATGGTTGGTTGTTCTTAGAAATAGCAGAAATTGATAGGTTTTCATAGAAGATGAAAATAAGGTAGTCGTGTATGCATGAAATAGAGGACAGAAATCCAGGTGTGCACATATCTGCAGTGGGGTGAGGAAGAAAAATCAGGGAGAAGTTTTGAAATTAGTTTGCTTTTATTCAATCATTTGCCCAGGATCTTTCTTAGTGCTTCAGAAAGCTTTCAATAAAAAACAAATAAAATGCATAATAAAATACAGATTCAACAAAAATTCAAATGGCCATCACAGTACAAGGCCATAAATAAAAGATTCAGTTAGTGAGACACACACAAAATACATTTTTAAAAGGCTTTTAAACTTATTAAGGAAGTTGTTTTCATGTATATTGATACTGGAGGGTACAGTTTCCTGCAAAGTGCAGGCAGGCAAGGCTTAGTGTACAGAGGGTAACCCAGGATGCAGTTTTGTAAGGCTGTAAAGCCAGTCCTCCTAACAGGTTGTTCTTAGAAGAAGACTGTCATTAAATCTTAAAGAAAGATTTAAGTATGTGTTCTTCTTCTTTCTTCCACCTCCATCTATTTTAATTTCAAAAAATTTTACAATCCTCAATGTAATAGCTCATCTATCTGCAAAATAAATAGAATTTATTCTGTTCAGCTGAATCATGCAATAATGTAATCAGGAAAGAGTCATAGGCTAACACACACACAACTTGATCATATTAACTTAATTTTTTTTTAGAAAATCTAGCTATACTTACTAAAAAGGACTCTAGCAATCATTTCAATCTACAGTCGTGTCTAAGAACCAAAGATTTCATTCTGTCTTGGCTTTAAATGTATCTCATGTTTTAAAGAAGATTGATTGGACATTTTAAAATCCCTTAAAATGAAAATGTTGCATTTTTAATGAAGAATAAGGATGGCAATAGAGTATTTCTAGATATTGCTATCCAAAAATGTCAACATATAGCCAAACTTAATATATTCACAATGCCAGTATAAAAGCATTACATGTATACAGAGGTGGGGAGGGTTTAGATAAGATCTCTGTCTCTGTCCCTATCCTCTTGGTTAAATTTTGCTCCCATCCCATCTGATCTTGCTTTGCTAACAAGTTTGGGTTCCATATTATTAAAAGTCTCATTTTTGGCAGTCACATGGCTGTGTGATAAGGTGAGGTTGCTTTTCTTTCCCTGTTTATCATGAGTCCAACATGCAGGATGAATGTAGGAATGTAGTGAAGACTGCTGACTATACACAGGCTGCATCTCAAGAACCCTCTGATCCGAAATTGACTGGAGTTTAGGCGATTATTTAGGATAAACATAATCTTTCTTACCTATTTTTGCCCTATGCTCCATCTCTGATGAGAGGAACTTTAGCTGGATGGACCTATTGCATGATCCAGTAGAACTAGTCTTACTCCTCAAAAATATTTACTATCATGATGGTCTTGTGATGGGAGCATAGTATCCATCACCTAGGAAATGAGCTGAAAGGAAACCTCAGGACACTTCATGCCAGATACACACTCACAGAGCAGAGGTGCACACTCCAGGTATGTCCAGGATTGCTGAATGCCCAGAATAAATCACCCAAGCCCTCTAATCCAATGTGTCTGCAATGATGTGGCAGAAAGAGATGTATGCTGGAGACATGTTGGCCCTTCAAACACTCTTTTCTACATCCTCTTACTGGATTTTGGTTATTCAGTGAGAGTTTTTGCTATGTGATATAGCACACAAGGCACTTGCCACCCAAAGGACTCAAAATATGAAATAAGACAGGCACAGAATGGAGAATTTAAGTACGGGAAGATTAAATGACTTGCCCACAAGCATCTCAGGAGTCTGTAGCAGAGCCATGGACTAACTTCTCTTTTCCAACTCTACCTCTTTCTTCAGTCTATCACTTGCTTTGTTTTCTTGTTTTTATCTGGCCCTTCTTTCCCTGAGGGCAGAGAAATTTCCCAACTCACTGGATCATTTTGTCAAGGGAGATAGATAACTTTCCAGTTCCTCCCTCTCCCCACCTTCTTCCCCCCATTAGCCAATCCAATTATAGAAAATCAAATATCTTGCTAGAGCTGGCCAAATTCAATTACACAGGTACTTCTGGGTAAATTTTGGCAGTGAATAGTTTGCTCGCTTTACCCAGACTTTTCTCTTTAATAAAAAGCTCCCAGTTAGCCAATATATCTTATAAAATAAAATAAAACCCCACATATACATGCAACCATAGATAAGCAGAGACATTTTCTTAAGATGCATCCTGGTTATAGATTTTCAGGTGTCTCTCAGGACCTCTATACCACTCTGGATCTGAACTGTTAAATCCTGTTTACCTCCTCATGATTAGATGGCCGAATGCGAAGTTCTGCCTTTCAAAGCTGGAGCTCAGCATTCACATACCAAAACTGCTTCTGCTCAAAATATACTCCCCTTTCACTAGGAAAAGAGGAAAAAAAAAAAGGAAAAAAAACAAAAACAAAGAAACGCATCATGTGAGAAGTACATTTTTAAAATAAAGTATTTCATTTGAAAGCTGTAATATTTTATTAAAGAATGTCAGTGCAACACCAGGTGGAAGTTCAAATTACTCTTATCCTTATTTATCTCTGTAGGCTTAACTCTTTAAATTGCATTGTTTGTCTCTTCTGCTTTAAAAGGGGCAATTCATTGACAGACATGAGGTCCACCTGGGGATCCCTGCTCAGAGAGGAGAAAGTAGACCCCTGGCACAACTACCCTTTAGCTCATGGGAGCAAATCTTTGCCAAAATATTTGGGCTCTTCTGCAAAAACTCTGCATGGCAAAAAAACCCAGAACTATTTTCCTTAGGAAGCAAATTATTATTTATAAGATGTTCCAGGTGACCAGATTAACAGCTACATGAGATGAAGGACATACCACTGTAATAAAGTGAACCAATCAAAAAAGTATTGCCTCAAAGAACAGCACCTCACACTATTTCTTTGGGGGTCCCCAGAACAATACTAAAACCTCCACAAACATTTTAAGGTTCTGTGAAATGCAAACATGAAACATTGGCCAAAATAACCAAACCTCAACTGTTTGGCAATTATACTATATTGTCTAATAATATTTTGTTGTGTTTTTAAACTTTTTTTGAGTTTCATTTAGAGAAATTTTACAAACATTCTCTTCTTCTGAGTCTTGTGGTTGTACTTTTGACCTTACTCATCTCATCCAATAAAATGAGACAGTGGACTGGCATTTAGAATGCATCAGAGCTGATGTATCTCCTTTTTCTCTTGGATAACACCTCTTCTTCCCCTCAATAAAACCTTGTATTATTCAAATGGGGTGTAAAGACAGTGGATCAGCCAAGAAACATGCACTTAAGATGTCTGAAATACAGAATGCTAAACATGTCCCCTGGATCCCTTCCAAGCTGGTTTAGTTACTAGACTTGTTTCATAAAGGAAATGGGTGCTAAGTGTGGAAAGTGAAAATACATGGAAGGGCATTTTTCAGGCTACTTTAATGATCACCGCCAGATAAAAAAAAAAAATTGACATCTCTGTTTTCAATAGTTCTTCTGAAGTAACCCTTCTTCCTTGTTTGTTCTAAGATGCAGGGATCTGCTGTGAGCTATTAGACAAGTTTCTCTGTCCTGCCCAAGCAAAATGTTCAGTTAAAAATTTTACACAAAATAACTATGATTTGAGACCAAAATTTTGACAGTTTAGGAGGAGAAGGAGAAGGGGGAGAATGGGATTAGATTTATATTAGGTAGCAAGAACATCCAGATTTAGTATTGTGAGGATTTAAAAAAAAAAATCCCAGAGCTTCAGAATGGATAAAAGCTTTTTTGCTTCAGTGCCTAAACCAACTTCTAATTAATGGGGTTTAGGAAGACATTGTCCTTATGAATTTGTTATCCCCATAGCTGCCCACTGAAGGGTGCCCTGCCTGTTGCAGGGAAGCAGATGGTATTGACCAGTGTCTGAGACAGGCTATTGAACTAAGACTGACTGTTGGTCTTGTCCTCTATGTCTGTGCTTTTTTAATCTAATTTCATCTAATCTAATCATAATGCATTTTTCTTGTGTGTCTCAAAAACTCCCAGGTATATACATAAAATCTTTTTAAATAAACTTCAATTCCAATTGAAAGTGGCCTCCTGGTTTAGGATACCCTTCTACCATATCAATCCAGCAATGAAATCTTCACCCCAAACAGTGAAGTCATCCACTGCAGGTATGACATTTTCACCCAGAACAATCAGCTGTCTGGTGTAAGGATCAACTACAAACACCTTGATTTTGGAGGAAACCCTCCTATGGGTTGGGAGCCATAAGAGGTTGGTTTGCCCAGGAAACGTGCAGGATGATACACAAACAAGTTTTAGAGTCAATGTGAGCCATCTGTGATGAGCTTTGTGAGGACGCTGCTGACTATAAATGAGCAATCATTCCATGGACACAAGATGTAGAGGATTGTCTGTGACTTATACACCTGGACATAAATCATGCCATGACATTTTTTTTTTTCTTCTCACCAGCCAAACAGTCAGTGTTTTGAAGAAGACTTTGTCATATTTAATAGTGCTGTCAACCTTGCAGTTTTGCTGGCCTGTTAATAAAAAATTCCAAAATCACACTATTAACTATTATTTTCCCAGAGCTGAGCAAAGACAGCCACCACAGAGTCTCACTTGAGGTGGAGTGAATGCCTTCATAGTGCAAAAATGGTCAGCTTAATTCACCCCCAGTACTTCAATATATTTGGGGAGCCAGTCTGCCACCTGCCTGGACAGCAGGGGAAGAAATTTGAACCCTTCCAGGCTGATGTGGATGTCGAGTTCTTCTCGAAGTAAATCATTTATTCTATATAATGCTGGTGGTTTCTGCCCCCCCCCCCCCCCCCTTTTTTTTTCTCTGGATGCCATCTCAGTGTGAAGATAAACAGAGCTGGCAGGAAATATCCTCTCAAAACAGAGAAAGAAAAGCCTTAAGGAACTTGATAGATAAAACTGTACTTATATTTCCCCACTCTGCTGAGAGATTTATCCTGCAATAAAAGTTATGCCAGAAGCTCAGACAGACAAGTCCAGATTAATGCCAAACTCCTGCCAGAACCACTAAATGATCTCCATGGTCAGAATCTGCTTTCCAATATGTGATAAATGATTGCCCTAACAGATGATTTAGTTTTAAGATTTGCTTTTAACAAGCTGCAGCAATGAGTTGGTGGGTGTTTACCCTGTGCATATAGTCAGTTTCTATTGTGCTTTGATGTGCACTTTTACTCTCTTAAGCAGGTCATCCTCCAATAGAGAAAAACAGGAAAATAAAAAATTCCTATCTGTCCAGATGGTCCAAAAAAAAAGCAACTCACAGGTGGTTGGAGTTAAAAAGGTTAGAGCTGTTGATTTTGTAAATCCATTCACTCACAAACAAAGATTCCTCTCCTTCAAACTCTTCTCTTTCAGTCTTTTTTGATGCAGGTAATTTGACTTACATGGGGGACAAAAAGTGCAGGGGGGGACAAAAGATAAGGATGTTTTCAGAGTCACCTGAACAAGGGATTTCAACTTCTGTGGGGTCTTTCCTGATGCCAGCTTTTATTTTTATTCATCACGGTGTTGACTTGGTTAATTGTGCATTGAAAGCAGCACCATTTGCACCATTAACATTGGGCTGATCTGTTCTATCAACGGAGGAACTCAGCCCAAATTGATGCAAAACCACTTGCAGCTGAAACTTGTCATGTGCGATCTGGCTCCAAAAACAATACCCAAAGTTTTGAAGAAAATAGGTGCAAAAAGGAAAATAATGTCTTTCCCCTTTGCAAAAACACAAAGTGACCCACAATAGCAATAATAAATAGGGAGGAGAAAAAGTGGAGAGTAGAATTTTGCTACTGTTCAGATAATTCAACAAATGTTTGATCCAGCATTCACTGAAGTCAGCAGGATTCTTTCCATTCCCTCCCTTATCCAATTGCAGCATCATTAGCTACATTACTTCTAACTGTTGGGCATCTACATCTAATGTTGCCCTCTCAATTGCAGCAAATAAAAATAGAAAATTAGAGAACTCTGGTCTCCATATCAGCACCTGAGGAAGAGGACTGAGCAAAATTTCCACCCGATTACCTTCATGCCCAGATGCACAAGGTTTTGATCACCTTTCCTTCAGATTGGGAAGCATTATTTGCTGTGCAGCATTTTCCAGGTGATGCTGTAAATGATGGACTCTCATAGGCAAGGTACATCATGTGTGGATGTTGCTCCTGAAGCTGCAGTCTTTGTACTTCCTATCTTTTTGCCACTTCACATTTGCAACATTAACATTGCATTAACATAGGGATGGGGTGTTTAATATGGGTGTGCAGTTGTTTGTAAATCAGTTTGCAAAGCACTTTGAGATCCTTCTGGATGAAAGGTTCTGTATAACTGTCAGTCATTATTATCATTACAAGTTCACAAGGACACAAAGAACCACGTTGGAATAACACTGGAGGTAGATTTTTCAAATCCACAGTGGAGATTTGGGCTGCATGTGTGTGCCATGAATTCACAGTTAATGGCAGTTCTGATGGATTACCCAGCAAGGGGAGGTGTGGCCTTGTGAATGGAAGAGTACTTTCAGAGCTACAACTCCAGTCCTTAAAGCAGCACATCTAGGTAATGCCAGGGAATTTCAGCTTCTTTTCCTGCTGTGAAGGATGATTCATATCAGGATATGTAATGGGGAATGTTGGCGGAATTGATGGGAGGAAAATTTGTGGGAGTCCTGTGAGGTGGTAGCTGTACTGGGACTTGCAGCAACTTCTGATCCTATAGCATTATATGCATATTCCAGGATAGTGCTAGAGAAGCTTACCTTCTCCATAATTCTGTGCAAATTAATCTCAGAGCAAAACCTTTCATCTGGATAGGTGAGAAAAAGAAGTCAAGGAGTGCCTCCAGAATTTTTGAGAACTGGAATGTGTGTCAGAAGATACACAACTGTTTTCTGGACTTTCAGAGAAAGGTTATATTCATAACCATCAAATATAACTAACCATCTGTCAGTTAACCCCCTGCAAGGGTTACAGTCTTTCTCATCTCTACAAACAAAAATACTTGTTTGGATGAACTTTAAATTAACTCCATTTCTGGGTGGAGACATTCTTACTTAAGACTGAGGGGTTTTACAGTATGGGTTTTCAAGGGTTTATTTTCTTTTCTTTTTTTTTTTTTTTTTTTTTTTTTTTGTTCCTGTTAGGGATTTTTTGGGTTTTTTTTTGGTTTGTGTTTCTCCTTGTTTGTTTGGTGGAGTTTTTTTATTGTTGTTTTTGATGTTTTTATTGTTTTGGGGTGTGTCTTGTTTCTTTAGTTTTTTGTTTGTTTGTTTTGTTTTGTTTTGTTTGCTTGTTTTGGTACTTATTCTTTTGCCAGTGGATAGTTTATCAAGCATTTAAATTCTGACATTTATGAGGACTCTACAATAGAGGGATATCTGTTGTGGAACTATGCTCCAAGTTATGTATAGAAATATAGCCCTGGATTGTGAATACATCTATAGATGGCACAGGTTCTGCTTTTAATATTGCAATTTCATATCACTGTCTTCATTTTTTCTTGGGGAGGCTAAAAGCCAAGTGTTTGGCTCAAATAAGACATGACATTTTAAAACATAATTATAAAGTAATTGACTGAAACCAGAAGTTACAGTTAGCAGGTTGCATGGCTGAAGTGGAAATTACCATAAAGCATATCTCATGACCTAACAGTCCTTAATGGTATCCCAGAACTGGATCTGGTATATCACAACATGGTTTTAACAACACCAACAGGAACAGCTACTGTTCTAACCATATGAGTTAGTATTCAGGCACCTACTTCCAAACAAAATTAACCCCCACTCTGGATTTTAAAACACCTAATTTTAGCCTAGTTTCTTAAGAAACAGAATTTATGCAATAAGCCTCTTTGTGTTCCTGCCCATCTGTTCCTCCTCCTCAGGAACTGTGCAACCACTGAAATTTGACTGATCTGTGACGTATTTGGAGTCCCCAGGTCTTGGATTTTGAAGTGGAGCTAAAGCAGCATGAAGTGAGCTGAAGTGGAGGTGGAGTAAAGCAGCATGAAATTTGGCCCTTCTGAGCAGCTTGGCTTGCTTCTTAGTTTTAAGGACACACATATCATGTTATATTCCATGTGAAAATGAAAAGGCAGATACTACAAATATCCTGCTGCTTTACTGGGCAGGAGTATCCCAGACTGTATTCCTCATAGACTACATCACAGAATGACAATTTAGGGTAAATGGGACCTGTGGCATAAGCCACATGGGAGTAAATCAAGGCTAAATCGAGGGCACATATCCATTTCCTGTCCCTTTCACTAAATCAGGAGACATTAAGACCCATATGGAAATCATACAGTCAAATGAAAGGGAAAGACAAAGCAACCTTTATTAATGATATTTTTTGTGCTAATCCACATGTCCACACTATTGTTATCTTGTAATTAGGGTGAAAGATACTTGAGACACCAATTCTCTTTTCTTTTTCTTTATGGTCATGATTATAAGTGGGTTTTGGTTCACATCTGCATCTTTCTGTGTTCTTTTGATTAAAATAATTTAGTTGTTTTTAAAAACTAGACTCAATTAACCCTCTGTCCCTTAGTTTTATAATTTGCAAGATAGAGCTAATAAATATATCCCATTTACAGAAATGTTATTCAAAATTAACATTTTTACAACTGATTTGCAGAGAGAAACCCTTTGCAAGTGAAAAGTAATTATTGAAGATGAATTTATAAATGCATGACAGACAACTGTTCATGAAAATCCAGCTGCAAATCTTAAACACAACTGTAGCAGTAGCATACTTCTCTACTAAACTTTATGGATTAAGGGACCAAAATGGATTTGGATTTGGCATGGATCAAGTTTTCTATTGGCCATGTATTTCCAAAATAATCTCACTATCATCATAGTATTTTCATGTTCAGCTTGAAACACAGCATTTGATTTCTCATCTCTTCAAAGGTTCCTTGACTCGTAAGCTGTTGATTACAATTCAGATGTTAATTGAGGAACTGAAGGATGAGTGTGGGTTGGGGTTTTTTGGGATTGTTTTTTTTTGTTGTTGTTGTTTGTTTTGTTTTGCGGTGATTTTTTGTTTAGTTGTGGTGGGTTTTTTGGTGTGTTTTTTTGTTTTGATTTTTTTTTTTTTACAGTGGAATATTTTTGCTGGAGAAATGAGGTGGCAAAGGATGTTTTTGACAAATAGATGCCAATTTAATGCTGCTACGTACACTATTCCTACTTTCCCCTGCAGGGTCTTCCTTTTACAGTCCCACAATGTGCTACTTTCCAGAGGCTATGCCTCTGATTATCTCAAAGTTGACAGCATTTCAAACAGTCAGCAACCCTGTTTTAAACGAAGCTGTGGTGATTGGTTGAAAAAGACAGCCTGAAGGCCTCCTGATCCAGGAAGCCACTTACACATATGACATCTTCCCCACGCCCTTACTTCTTCAGATCCACTCAATACCAGTTTCTACCATATAGTGCCCTCGGGAAATCAAACAATTAATAATGGCTGAGAAAAATGCAAAGTTAATTGATGCTTATTCTATTCTTCAATGAAAACTGTGGTTGCCCGTGATAGATCTGCAATAGTATTTCTCTTCCTGTGTCTTCCCTTTTGGCACTGCTAAGTCTTTGGGTCAGAGAAAGTGATTCTCATATGTATTTGTTAAGTTTCTGGTTCAAATTAAAACTCCTGTTGGGAAAACAAGAATTTTGTCCCTAATGTATAATTATTTTTTTTCTTCATATCTTGAATATGCCTTGTAGATAATTAAAGTTGATTTAAAGATTTTAAGACTCAGAGAGTTGACTCAATCAAAATAAACCATGCTGTAATTTAAGTTTGTCTAATGTGATATTCTGTGATGTCTTCACATACTAAACTAGAATGCCCTCTGCCATCAGACTTCTTTTCTTCTGATGGGTAATAATAAAGGACAACAAATTTTCCTGTCCTTCCTTTGTAGAAGTTGCACATACAGTATCCTTAAATCCCTTTCTGAAAAAAAAAGTTTCAAGGCCTCTTTTTCTTTTTTTTTTAACTCTTCTAGTGCCTTTACATTTTATCAGTATTCAGTTTGTAAAATGGGCAGTTGAAAAATGCACTGTTTTGATTTAACATCCTCACTAAAGCCTTCTGGATAAGTCACATTTGTTGAATTTTCCTCATTAAGCCTTTACTCCTGGAACTCACAATCCTCCTGGTCCAGGAAATCACAGAGGGAATTTGCCATGCTGGCAGTACAACCTGAATTCTTCAGGTGTTGCTGCCATTGTGTTCTGGATATATCTGCACTCTTGCTTTCTTCCTGTTATACTTGTCAGGCTGCACTTGGGAAAAGGAGGGAAGGTGAATGCAGGACCTTCAGGAGGAAAAGAGCATTTGCAGGAGTGGAATGTGGAGACAGGATGTTCCAAGCATAACGGGGACATAAAAAGGAATGAAACATCATTTTGGACAAGCAGAAAAGGGGAGAGGAGACAAAAATGTTGAGTCGTTGGCAAGCACTAAATCAAAGAGGGGGGCCTTGAAGTCAAGGGCAATGCCTTCCATTATATCAATACAATTAATGGCATCCTTATGTTCAGTTATTTGCATTAACAGCAAAGCTAATGCCGGCAAAGATCAATGCTGAGATTAGTGATGTCCAAATCAACATGCTTTTAAGCAAATTATTTCCACTGTCTGAGTCCCTCTCCTAGTTAGTAGCATGAATCTTTGGTGGTGTCTGCAGCTCCATCAGCAGATGCCTCTTAAGGGCTGCTGCCTCTTAAATATAGCCCTGCTAACATTAGTACCATACAGTAAGCAGGAATATCAGGTCAATAGATCCACTCAGTGTGGATGTCCTGTGCATCTGCAACAATGGCTAGAATCAAAATGTTCCTTTTGCGTTAGTGATTAACTTTACTATTATTGTTGAGAATATTTTAATTTTCATTTCTCTTTGATCCTCTCTCACACAATCTGATTATTGTCTTTCTAAAAAAAAAAAAAAAAAACCAAGAAAAAAAAAAGCAAGCCCGTTGCCTTGGATCATTAAACCCAAACAAACAAATCACACCAAATCCCATGAACCACCTCTACCCATGTTGCAAAGGCAAAGTAATCAGGCAGCTGTGGTCAGTAGCAGCTCCATAATATGATGACAATGTGTTTCCTGCCAACAAGAGGACTGGAAGCTTAAGACTTTCCAAAGCAGATTCAAAAAGATGACTTTGGCTGGGGGCTGGCGGGAATAAAGCTAAATCTGTGTATCTCAAAGTACTCCAAAAACCTCTTAAGGAAAATATCCTTGATAGCAATGACCCAAAATATTCTGCATTATTATTCAGTCTTGCATACTTGTCTGATTCCTATTCAGCTGTTCCAATGTAGTCCTCTCTGCCTTTGGGCCTTCTTATAGAGCTTAGAAGTTCTGCAGCTCTGGTTCTGCCCGTACACTGACACTTGACAGACACCTTTCTGGCGTGCCTTTTGGCACTTTGAACACGTGTGATAGCCAGCAGCAGAGCCAAGACATGCCCACCTTACTCCATGTTACTCCAAGAGCTGGCAGCTCTGGGCTGGAAACATGTTGGGAAAGACTTTTCAAAGTAACTTAGATAACATTTTTCTACAGAAAAAGATATTTTTTTTAATTTTTATTTCCCCCCCCCCCCCCAAGAGAAATCATCAGGGAAGTCTCTAAGATTCAGGCTTGAATTTCATTTGAAAATTAGTGACAGTGGGAAAGAGAGAACTCTGGATTAGCAGACTTTCAGGAAGTTATCAAAAAAATTTCTTTTTTGCTGACCAGTAAGTTATTCTGTAGCACTTCCTTCTCTATTTTTTTTAAATCATTACAATAAATCTGTGTACTTTGTGAGTCAAATTTTCAGTTTGCTAATAACAAATTACATAATTGGAGAGGAATCTATAAGAAACATCTTTTGAAATACCATTCTTTTGGAAAACATGAATTCAAATTAATCTTAAGAGCAGACCATTGGCAAGATAGTTTTCCTGATAATAATAGAACAAAGTTTTGATGATATAGCAAAGACATGAAAAATATACCCAGAGCCC
Organism: Cinclus cinclus; assembly: GCF_963662255.1. Lineage (NCBI taxonomy): Eukaryota > Metazoa > Chordata > Aves > Passeriformes > Cinclidae > Cinclus > Cinclus cinclus. Next base: position 78,381,075 of record NC_085084.1, on the reverse strand, counting down.
TGAGACTGTATATGAATGGAGCAGTAGAGGAATCAGTAGCAGTGGTATCAGTATGCTTTCTGATGGCTGGATAGGCAGGTGGACCATGATGTGCAATAATTTTGATTCTCAGTTAGTACTGGATAAGCATTTCACAAATAAATATTTACTATAATTAAATACTGTGGTTCTGGCACCTTGAAGAGCTGTATCAACTACTTGGATTCCAATTTATTTTAATTTCTAGAGATCCTGTCACCTCCCTCACAAAACAGCACTGTTTTCCACCCTACACATGGTATTTTGTGACACTAAGACATAGTGTCAGATAAGCAAAGTGCTTTCTTGCAAACCTTTTCCTTCCTGATAACCCTCAGTCCTTGCTAGGATATTAAGGTAAGCCAGAGGAAGGTGAAGGGAACATCTTTGGGCCCTGGTTTAATTCAGGGCACCTGCTGTCTTCCTGGGTGCCAGAATTGTATAGCTTTGTTGGGAGCCAGGATGTAATATCTGTGCCTGATAAATAGCAGCACTAAACATGCTACAGCAAAGGTTTTCTGTACTATAATAATTGTAGGCACTGACTTGGTGCAATATATCTTTGCCAGCGTGTAGTGACAGAATAAATAGCTGTTTTTAACTATAGGATCAGGAAAAGCTAATGTAGTGATTGAGGGAAAGTATCCAGCTAAATGTAGTCTGTCTTAGTTCTGCCATCCTTCCAGGCCAGTCCTACCTGTGCTGAGGGGGTGACAGATGGCCTCCAGCCTCTCCAGCATCCTCTGCTCCTCCAGGTTCACAGCCAGGCTTCACTGTCAGGGCTGTGTCTGCCCCCGTGATAGCTCCTGGGCAAAGAAAAGGAGGAGGCAGAGAGGAGGCTGAGAAACCCAGCGCTCCGGGAAGCTGTTGGAGGGGAAAGAAATCAAGGCTGCGAGTTCACAGTCTTTGCACTCTGGTCAGTCTTTGTTAGCCAGGAGGAAATTAATGTGAGTCCAGCCCAACTGCTGGCAGGATTTCCCTCACACAGAAGGGTGCCAGAATGGTTGGTCACCATGCTGACAGTCCTGCAGGGACCAGGATTGAGAGGGGTCTTGTATCTAAGCTTATGTCAACTATTTCTTTCCTGCCCATATCTGGGATATTTTATCTTGCTCAGGTGGTTGTAGGATATTTCACACAGTTGCTTCCCTGCTGTGGTTTGTTTTTTGGGAAATAAAATAAGCATAATACCAGAGCAGAGCTTTCATTGACACCATGCTTCAAGGCAACAGCCATTCAGGTTTTTTACAAAGTGTTGTCAGGGAAGAGAATTCCTTGTGGAGGGTCTGCTTGGAGTATAAGAGGTACATATTTTCTTCCTTGGGCTCTGGAGTTTTATGTAAATCAATTTCATATGAAAGATTAAGGTACAATAGGAGTAACTAGAGAGGGATCTTGGGAGCATGGGCAAGCACAGGAGGGGAGAGCCCTTGCTCCATCTTGGCTGTCACTGAAACTGGGAGGAGGTCAAAGAAAGTGAAGCCTTTTGCTTCCATCCAGGGGCTGACCCATGAGAAGGGTTCCCTCCCAGCATTTCCAGGGCAGTGTTGCATTTGCTCTGCCCTGCTTTGCAGAACATTTTTCATTCAATCTCTCTTATTCTGTGGCTTTGCCGGCTCTTGCTGCTTGTACTGAGAGTACACTTTGCATAATTTATCTGTTTCCTAATGAGGAGACAGAGTCCTAGCTGCAGCTAATGGCACTGAATTAGCTCACCTGCAGTCTGAGCACTGGATCTCATTTACCAAATCTGCTCTGCATGTCTGGGAGCTCCTGCCAGCCTTTAAGGTATGCATCTTGGAGATGGGGCTGGATGGTCAAGAGAGTGCTCTGGGGGAAGAGTCTTTAGCCAGCTGAGACTAAGGCATTTGAATTTTAAGCTAATTCTTCTGTTACAGTGAATGCCATACTCTTCTGAGTCTTCCTTGAGTGGGGTTACAAATGAACTATCTTTATTCAGGACCAGTAGACCCAGAAAGAAAAAGGTCTGCTTGAACAGCAGATCTGGTGATCACTGTACATACATCCTTTTCATGCACACAAGCAGTGCATTTAGGCAGGCCAAAGAGGCCTGCACATTGCTAGAGCTTTAATCAGTAACTTGTAAATATGTTTCTCCTACAGCAAAGATAAAGAAGTAACAAAAAAAAAAATGAGGAAAGGTTGGGGTTTAGAACTTTCATAGAAAAAACAACAAAAAACAAACCCAGACAAATCAGTCTTAAAGGCAAATGTATTATTCCAGGAGAATTTCCTCTGTAAGGCATCAAAACCTATGGATAATTGTAAGAACATTTTAAAAGGCAGAAAATTAATCCATGTCAAAGTTGGTGATCATCATTTTATTCAAGAAGTCAAAGTTTTTGAATTTGGTATAAGAGTGTAGGAATCCTTATCATTTTCAGGGTATTTAAAATGTAGCTCTTGATTCTTGGATGTGATTTCCATCCTTATACCCTGTCTGTGGGGCAAAGGATCACAAAAAGAATACAGATCCATGTCCATAAAAAAAGAATAATAAAAAGAATACAGATCCATGTCAAAAAAAGTTCATTGGTATTCTGGTAGGGCTTTTTATGTAAGAACAAGTGTACAATCCTGTTGAGTCAAATTAGAGATTCACAGACTAGCAGAATGTCTAACTGTGGCAAGTGGCACACACTCAGGGAAAAGGTACCAAAAAGAAAATAGCCTGACAGAGATGGCACTGATTCATTAAACACCTGTATTTTGGGCTGTGCTGCCAAGCCTGGAAAGTGTTCTCATCATCACACACACAAATTAAGGGTGTTGAGTTAACTTGTTCCACAAACAGCCGAGAGAAACGGACATCTCAGGAAGATAGGAGCTATCTTACCCTACGAGAGATAATCCTTCCTGGCCAAAATCATCTGATGCCTTAACTTTAATTCTGCTTTAATTCTGTTTTCATACCTTTACTCATTTTGCCCTTCTGTACTCTAAGCAGGAGCAATTCTTTCAACTGTTTTTGTGAACAGTGTTTCCTCAGCCTCTAACTCACTCTTCTCTGAATTCATTGATCAATCCACACATTTCTTCAAGGAGAGTTCCAAACCTTAGTTCAGCTGGGGCTTTTTCAGTACAAAAGAACTGCAAAAACTGTTCACCTCTTTTTTTTTCCCATGGTCCAGTTACAGCCACTTGAGTTAGGAGGCATAGTGAAGAGTGTTAATGCACTGTTCTTAAAGACTGCATCAGTGCTGCTAGAGGATATTAAATATTTCATGGTTTGTTCTTGTTTCTTTTCTCATCATACTGTATGATTTCAGCATCTTGTGCAGCCTTACAGAGGTTATTTTAGATAATAGTGACTGGCAAATGCAAGGCAGAAAAACACTTGGATCGTTCTTGTGGTCTTTTCTGGCCTTAACTTTATTGAATCTTCTGTTGTATTTGCTTGTCTTTCTAATACATTCATATGCATCCATATGTGTGATGCATATTAATGTAGACAACTACCTATGCAATTATCCTATAGCAACCATTCCATGTGTTTTTGTGATTGCACTTACACGTAAATCCATGTGTGTCTGGGTATGTGAAAAACATCAGTAGAGACAGCACTTGGAAGCAGCCAAGTGTTTCCCAGTCCAAGGATTAAAGGCCAGGCCTGGCAAGGCTGTTTCTGTCACAGGAGGGAACGAACAGAACGGGCGGCAGATCCTTAAAAAAAATGATCTTCCTCTTTACCTTTGCAGTCCTGAATAGTGATGGATGCAGAATTAGTGTAGCATTTTCCCAGCACACCCAAATTGTCCCTAGATGTGACCAGGCAGGCTGAGGGGCAGACATTTTGATGTCCCTTAGTGTTGTTCTTCTCTTGGCAAGCAATCAGGTTTTTGGCCAGATCCATCCCCACATACACCTGCTAGTGTTTAGATAGGAATTTCATCACACCATATCAGTGAAAACCATCCTCCAGGACAAACGTGCTGGAGAGCAGCAATCCCAAAAGCAGCCTAAATACCAGGAAAATTGCCAGACCCTGCTGCACGCTAGACATATGCTGAAAGCATCTCTAGAGCATGACGAGATCCATGAATCCCTGGGCTTCATTTTCTTTCAGTCCCCTGTTCATATTCATGAGTTCAGTGGCTTTCAACAAGGTTTTGTTCCATCTTGTGTTCTCCTTTCCAAGGAAAGAGAACCACAGGCACTCTTAATTCACGGATTGCTGTGTATTATTGAATTAGAGACAAAATGTTGGAAAATGGAAACCATTTGTGGTTCTGGATAGTCTCTCTGATTGGTTTTTTTGGATTCCGTATCACAGTTTCTAACCGGCTACTCTCCTCTTCCTCCCTGTCTTTTGGGAGAAAAATCTTTAAGCATGGAGACAAAAATTGTCCTGGAAATCAGCAACTGGACACTTGCTCTGTAAATTTCACATGCTGATGCATTTCTGTGTTAGACAAAAATAGCAACAAAACCAACAACAAGAACAACAAAAGAAAAAAATAATGATTTCATGCAAATCACTTGCCACTGACTCTTTTCCAAAACAGTAACACTTAGTCTATAGTGCAGTGCAGCTGGCTGCTGGCCCCCTGTGGAGATTTCTGACTAAGGTACCATTTAGAAACAATTTGGCTGATCCATCTTTTGTATTTTTGGCAGATCTTATCCCTCATTTCTTCTTTACTAAGAAATTATGACAGATGAGCTTCAGATTCAGATGTCATCTGCTAGATTCTCCTAGAGGATTATTTTAAACCTAGACCACCTGTAGATGTCCTATTCATCCTTTGCATGTCTGTCCCAAGATCAGACAATCTGTGGCAATCTCATCTGTAAGCTCCAGAGCACCTCCTCTGGGACTCTCCAATATTAGTAAAATCCTGTTTCTGCTGAAATGAGTGGCAAAGCCCACAGGGTTTGTGCCCAAACCCTGTCCATCCAAAGGATGATTCTCAGATTATGGAGATTCCCATTGCATCATTTGCTTATCGATTCTTCTAATCTTCATAGAGACCTTCTTCTCATCAAACTTGACTCTGACCCTTGACTTGACTTCTAATTGGGGTCAATATTAGGTTTCACTCAGGTTGCAATTCTGACCCTTGGCAATTTGAGTTATTCTTAAGAAGTGCCTTAATTTTGTGAGATAACTGCAGAAGGAGCCTGATATAACTAATTCAGGTGTCTTGCCTAATGAAAACCGTGGTTAAATTCAAATCCTTAGGGAAATATAAGGGTGTGTGCAACACTCTCCTTTTCTGCCCATTGTTGCACACTCTCTATTTGTACTTTCGTAATACACAGGTGAAAAAAGTGTTCATCTATTGTGACCTTCATGTAGTCACTTAATTTCAGTACTAGAGTTCCTGTAACTTTCCATCCTTTCCTATCCATCATCTCTGCTTACATTGTGGAATCTTTACACAGCTTAAGCTTCCTGCTAGCACTAAAATATAAATCATAAATTATATTAAGGTCATCTCTCTTCTCCAATATTGTATTTAAACAAAACATATATGGTTTTTCATCTGCTTTTCAGCCATTGTTATCTTACCATTTTCAGACTGAAATGGGAGCTCTTACAGGATTACATTCAACACACACAAACTTTAGACATCTGGAAGTAAGGTGCTAAGGTTAATCTGGTCATCTAAACCTTTCCACAGACAATGGAGAAAACGGACCATCACAGAATAAAGTTTGCCTTGTATATTATGAAACTATGACTAAGAACAAAAGAAATCTCTCTTCAGAGATATGTGCATCTCTTTATTGGATCATGAAAGGAACTGGAATGATTAGGTTAAACTAAATGCTCTACTGTTAAAATTCCAACTGACAGAGATTAAATTAATCATATGCTAAATACACACTCTTCTTACTGTGTCTGTGTTTTATCCAGTGCCTTGGATAAGTATGACAGTAGTGATTTTATATTTTATGGTTCAGACGCATTTTATCTTATTGTTTGTCTTCTCTTTCCCATATGAGAACAGGACAGCATTGTTGGAAGTATCATGTTTTAAACAGGTGCTGTGGTAACAGACCCTAGGACACAAAATGCAGCTCCAAAGATGTCATGTAAGGCTGGAAATGCCTGTGACTGTGCAATCATGAAACATTTCTTCTCATCCCAAGTTTACTATACATTTCAGTTTTTGGTGACAGACCAAAATTTCTCTATACTAACTTTCCTATTAAATGAAATCAGCCCACTAACACATCTCTGTTTCCCCCTCAAAGATATTTTTGTTGATATGTTTGAAACTTTGAGATTGCATTGATCTTTCTGAAGGCTGAGAAATTAGCACTGTTTCACCAAAGTCACTCTAAGGATATCTGCTATTTTTGCTTCATTTCACACATCATGTGGTGATTCTTGGAGGTGTAGTCTATGACATATAGTGACATGATTATGCAAAGATTGCCAAATATGTTTTAGACAAAGATTCATTACCAAGAAGCTCAAATAACCTTCCATGATAGACAGTAAGGTAAAATATTTCAAAGATTTTGATCTTAAATAATTAGATTTTAGAGGTGGCTGCATACGTTTGATACACGTAGCATTTTGCACGATTCTTTCTTTCAATGAAGTCAAAAAGGAGAAATACATTGTCGAAAACCTACTGACATTAAAGAGAAGCTCCCTGACTTGAAACCTACCTGCCCCAACAAGAATGAACTTAGACATGCTAATTTAACATTTAACTGTTCTGTTTTCTTTCTTTTCTTACCACATATGCTCTTTCTTATATTCTAGTTTTAAAAGCACAGTCTTATAAAATTTACAATAGCGAGTCTTTTGTTTTTCTTTTTCTGTTGACTTATTGTCTGGCTATAAACTCATGATAAATTTCAGACATAAAATGTGCCAATGTCTACAAACCCAGTGGATCACCACATGGGATGAATAAAAAGCAGAGCTGCTATTTATCTGCCCTTGGAACTAATTAGTAACTGCAGCTCCTGGATCCTTTATACTCTTGATACACAAGCACAAACAGAGCCCAGTTACACTTCAGGGTGTCTACTTATATCTCACTTTTTATTAATTTCTCTCTAAAAGGCTTCTCTTTGCTGCAAACTGTAGACCAAAGTTATTTAGTTATTACCTGGATCCTCCTAAGTTCCAGGTAGCAGTATGGGAAAGGTTAACTGCATACCTACACAGGATACATGCTGACATCCCCCCCCCCCGCAGCAAACATTCATTTTTACCAGCTTAGTTTGAGTTGATCCTGCTTTGTACTGAGGGCAACCAACCTTTGGAGCTCCCTTCCAGCCCTGTTCTCTCTGATTTTTCCTTCAGGGAAAAGGAAGCTATCCAAAGCAATTTAGGGTGGGGTCTCTGGAGAATGCAGTACACTTTCTGCAAAGGGCAAACCAAGGAAGAACTCATTCTGCTAAAGTTATTCAATGCTATCCCCTGCCAACATTTACTTAATTATCTTTCTGTTCTATAATGGCAATTGAGTTACGGCTCTTTCCTGGAACTTCTATATCCTTCCCCAGTGAATGTGTTTGTGTGTGTATTTTAAAGAAGAATAAATTGAGTCAAATCAGTTCTGCTTTGCTCAAGGCAGAATTTATGACGGCCTTGTTGGAGAAAGAAGTCATGAGGCAGGAGAGGACAGTGCTGCTGCTATATTTTAGCTGCTAAATATGCATCATAAACTGAATGATCTCTCCATACTCTTCAAAAATCTGTCACACGGATATTGTTGCCACTTGTCAGGATCGTGCACTGCCTAAATGTTTTGTCCCTCTGTGCTTGCTCAGCTTCTCCAGATTACCTTAGTCCTTGTGAACTGCATTCACTCAGACGTCAGACACACAGATCTGGTGTTTCAACATTCCCTCACTGCAGTCAATTTGATGCCCATATGAAAAAGAAGGGTGATCTTCTCTCTGCACAGCACATCTGCCTTGTGAACTGAAGGCATTATTTTTCTCTGTTATCTTCCCCTGTGTAACTTTGGAGAAGACAGATAGATGGGAAGCTTCTCAGCTAATTGTAGTGCTAGTAAAAAGGAAGGTACTCAGTCTAGGTTGCTATTCATAGCTCTCTCTGTCGTCAGTAGGGAGGCACAGGCACCTCTGTAAGCCAGTGGATGCCTCCTCTTGCAGCACAGGATGATTCACTGCGTGGGGCACCTGACTCCCCATCGATGATGCAGCTAGTGGAGATACCTGCAACAAACCTGATGTCTGAATTCTGCTGGTTTGGTTTAAGTGAGCTGAATTTATCCCTCAGTTGCCTGCCTGACAAATGAGAATGGGCTGACTTCTCCAGAGATGTTTGAAGGACATGTACGTTCCTGAATTGTTGCTCAGCTGGTGTTTCAGTGAGACCACAGTAAATGCTGAGGATTTGTACCTTTTTCTCCTCCAAGAGCTTTTCCCAAGATCTCCTAGTTAATATTACAAATTGCTATCAATGTCAGTTTACTCCTCACTTTCATAGCCTACACTTACATAATTACAGAAGCACTGCTCCTGCAACTCTAAGAAAGCCATCAGCCATCAGCTGAATGTATGAGTAACAGCATAAAGGAACAAAATCTCTTTCTTTGCAGAAATTTTTTGAAAATTAAGACACATGGGAACACTAAATTTTAGTTTAAATCAAGTTTTAGAGGGTTCTTTCAGTGCTAATTCTTCAAGATGATTTTCATAAATTATTGTTAAAGCTTGTCTGCAGCATGAGGAGACCCCAGGTTGGCATAAAGGTCTGCTGTGCTGCCCTTTACCAGAAGAGAATGCAGTCATAGCAACATAACACAAGTAAAGAAAGAGAAGATGAAATATTTTGCCAGTTATTGATCGTGTGATCATGGGAAAAAAAAAAATTAAAAAGCCATTTAAAGAAACACTTGACAACATTCCCTCCAACTTCTTAGTATAGTTTCCAGCTCCCAAACAAGAAAGGACAGAGTGTAACTGAATATAGGCCCAAGGTGCCTTTACACTAGTCCTCATGTCCTGGGGTTATTTGGCTTTAGTTTTATTTAGTGTCAAGTTTTACTTCTATAAAGAAAAAAGAGGGGGAAAAAAAAGAAAATAAAAAAAAGGAGCTGATGAATTTTCCTCTTCCTATGGAATGAAATGCCAGTACCTGTTGAGCTGCATCTTCATCACTGCCTTGGGGGTATTTGATTTCATGAATCTGATTAAATTATTCTGCTTTCAGTATTTCTTTAATATTGCTTTATAAAATATATTCCTAGTGGCTTCAGTAGTGAGAGCACTTGCTGTACTTTCTTTAAAGCTTGCACTGTCCCTCTTGAGACTGGGGGGAAGAGCCCTTATTAAAGAGTTCAGTCATAAAAGCTTCTTCCTCTAGGAGAAGTACTTTGAAACAACTGAAACACACACATACTTTTTCACTGTGATTACAGAGGCACCCATACTAATGCCTTTCAGTGTACTATATGGCAATCTCTGATTTCATTGGCAGAAAGCATGTTTTTGCAGAAATTCTAGAATATTGTCATTTGATCAAAGTCTCTATCTAACAGGAGACCATTTCCACCCCCCCAGTGGTGAATACCTGGGATTTGCTCTGTGATGAAATGTTGTATTTTTTTATCATGGGGTTTTCTGAGGCTCTGACCTTTTGTTGGGTAAGGTACTGCCTGAACACTCAGTGAGGGACTGTCCTGGTGTCAAGGGCTACACAGACCTCATGAGCAGCATGGATAAAATAAAACTAGATAAGAAAAAATGGAGAGAGGGGATTAAGTAAGGCCAAAGTGAGTGCCAAAGGTGAGTGGCTGAGCTGAAGGGAAAAACCCTTCCTCTCCCCCACCTGCTCAATACTACTGTACTGTTACTAGCTAAGGGTCCTGTTAAAATAGAAAATTAACTGCCCTATTGCTGTACTGTGCACCTTGATCTGCTGTCAGTTCTGGACATGGGGACTAAAGACACTGGGCCTTCAAAATCGTGTAAGAGTTTTAGGAGCAAAAATTCCAAGGCAAGATTTTGAAGCTGAAACAGAAGAACCCAGCCCTTTTCTTTTCTGTGCATTACTCAAATGTGAAACGTGAACACAAAAAGCATGACCAAAAAATTATATATTGTACTGTTAATAGAGTATATATAAATGTACTGAAAAGCTTGTGCAAACAGTAGGGAAAAGTAAAAAATACAGACTCTGTGACTCTTGATCAATCTCTATCCTCCTCAGTCTGATCACATGCTCATAGAAATTTCTATTCTTTGTATCACTTGGATGCATGCAGTATGATGTGCAGGGAAACAGACCCCTGTCCTCTACCTGCTTCTTGACTGGGAAATCATCCATCTTATTGCTGCTGATGAGAGCCTTTTATTGCTATTAAACGTCTGCAAATAACACTTAAATTGCACTGCTTCTCTGAGAGGCACTTATTATATACATGTATAAATGTATATAATAATTGTTAGGAGCAACTCACGCATCTACTGCTGGTTTGCAAGATAAATGACATTAATCAATAGGATGCCTACAGAACTTTTGGTGAGTCATTTGTTATGCTAATTGAACCACTTAAAGTAAACTGTCAATGAATAGAGGTTTTTGACAGCTGAGATGAGACGTGGGGCTAATTAGTCAGTTGCTATTAAAAAAAAAAAACCTGCCCAATTTTCATAATGTAATGTTTAAGAGAGAAGATAATGTTAATCATCTGACCAGACCTCTCTCCCAGAGGATATAGTAGCAAAAGGCATAGCCCATCACAAAAATCAAGTTTCTCTCAGAAGCAAACAAAACAAATGGCTGGCTGCACAGAGATGACAACCTTTGCAAGAGAGTTGATGTGTCCCATAGGTTGCAGCAAACTTTTTAATTAATACACAAAAGCCCAACTTCTGCTCTAAATTACCTGTGTCCTTTTAGATCAATCCCCTTGTTTTCACTCAAAGTATTTTGCATTCATGCTGGCAGCAATGAGATCATTGGGTCTGACTGTGAGGCTTAGTCCTAACCTACAAATCAAATGGATTGATCAGATACACACACTGTCTAGAAGGCATGAGCAGCATTTTGGCAGCCCTTTGGAGCTGGGTTGTAGAGGATGTAGCTGTATGAAGTTGTGACTGAGATCACAAGATAAACTTCAGAATGTTACACCTCTCTTTCTATGATATTTTCCAGAGCTTGTAATCCATTGTTTTTCAGTGCTGTCACTTTTACTCTTGAAATTGAAGAAGCCACAGCAGCAGAAGGATTCAGAAAAGAAGGCTTTCAGTTTTACAACACAACAAAAATTTTCTAATTCTAACATAATTAGAAAATTTTTGAAAGAAGTTACTGTCCCTTATGTACCAGCTGCTGTACAGTATAAATAGTCTTGATTCCACCGAGGGCATGCCAGAACACTTGATGCCTTTAACAACAGGACTGGGACTGCTGCTATTGGTACATTCCACCCTGAGGTGGCCACAACTCTGTGGATGAACAGTAGATGACTCTGGCACTGTAGCAAGTGTCAGCAGCAACCACCAGTTACCAATTTCCCATTAAAATTCTCTCTTTTAGGCTTGCCAGAAAGGCCCTTAAAACAGTTTACCTTAAACTTCCATTCTTAATGGCCACCAGAAAGCATGTGTGGAATCAGATCTGTCTCCTGTGCTCAGGACAAGCATTAGAAGGAAAATAAAATAAACTAACCAGCCAGTCATCTAAAGTCTTGCCATTCAAATTTTCTGTAAAACAATAGGATAAAATAAAAACAAATTCTTGAATGTGTTGAGAAAGAAAAGAAACTATGAGCCAGAAACTTTCATCTTGATTTCTTTCTGGTTTTATAACTATGCTTGCAAATTACTGGACTTCACAAAGCACATTTGGAAGACAACTGATTTTCATACATTTGAATTTTCAGGCTTTTAAAGTTAACCACACAGTACAGGTACTTAGCAGTAACCAAGGGAAAAGTATTCAAAGCAGCTTTTCAGAGTGCTAAATAGCAAGAAACTAGTTAATGTATCACATAAAATGTCAACAGTACTGTAGAATGGCCAGGTCTCTTTGTCTTTTCCTTAGTCTATTTGTGTATATGAACCTATGTCATGACCATGATGGTACCTATATTGCTATGTGCCACAGCAATACTATAAAGTTAAAGAAATTATTTTTGTGGGTTGGCTTTTGCCATTTTTCTGTCACTCTGGCACTGCCCTTGAACACATTGACACACAAAGTGATGTGTACACACATTATTCAAAAGACTGACTAAGATACAATGAACTGCATTTCCAGGAGCATTAGAAACAGCACCCATCCTTTGCATCTACTTACGTCTATTCTGCAAAATAGATGTCACAAATGTCACATATTAGGAACTGGTATTTTCACAAGCCCAAAGTGCTGAGATTTTTTTTGCTTCTGCCTGTAGATGGAAGGTAGGGTGACACAGACCTCACCACGAGGGAGTGTTCAGCTTTCTCCAAGGCAATTCAGCTTAAGCAAGCATGAAGCACAAGCCTCATCACCCAAACCTCCAGACCTACTTAATCTGACAGGTCTGAAATAGATCAAAGCCTACAAGCTCTTTACTTTCACTCTGCTTTCTGGTGTCCTGGCACTTAGTGTCTTGCCCTGTCGGCAGCACCGTCTGAGATGGAGTGGGTGATGTCCTGTGAATTGAAGGGTTAGTGAGGGCTGGGAAGCATGGACATGGCAAGTCTTTGGACTGAGTTAACAGACTGAACCATCCGTGAGGCAAGGGGAAAGAAAAAAAAAAAAGGTGCTGGTTTCAGAAGCACTGAAGCCTTTGTCTGAAGTTGAGAGCAGCTTGCCCCATTCCTCATGGTGTCAAAGAGATGAGAAACCACTGTAGGGTGGGTCTCTGGAAGGCACTCAGACAGGCTCAAATCTGTCCTGGGTTGATTTGCTTAGTGTATCCTATGCTGTGGCTGGCTCAGAGCTCAGGTATGGCCTTCAATTCCTTAGGACATGCTTCTTGCCCAGAACCTCAATGATTTCTTGAGGACCTTTCAAATCCAATTTTACATGACTCTGTGCAGGAAGATTTGTCTCAGTCAGGGACTCTTCTACATTCCCCTTTTAATCAACAGATGATACAAGTCTTTGATGGTCTCCTTTGGCCATTTCTGGTTGGTCTCTGGTTTTAGAAACATGCATTTTCAGCTTTTGATATCTGCACTGTGCTTCCCCCAAATGACAGCTTTTGGAAGAAGGAAGGTTTAAACTCTCCTTACATCCTTGGCCTATGCTATAGCAGCTTCATGCACTATTGGCTGTGGAGAAATTTGTTGATTTAATGAACATTCAAATTTCAGACTTTTCTTTTTCCATCTGAAGAAATAAAACCCACACATTTTGGTGCAGGTTTTTGATTTGGAGAACTACTCATTTTTGTTTAAAAAAAGAGGCTGGTTTGGCTGATCCTTGTTCACAACTGCAAACCCTGACCCTCATCTACAGTTTCTTTCCTTGCTTTTCCACTAGTGCTGAGCAACTCTGAAAGAGATTCATTAATACAGTGGGCTGGGGAAGGGGAAACCCATGGCAGAAGGCAGAAGTGCTCATGTGTGGAATAGGAAATGAAATTTCCTTCACCTTTACTGAGTACAAGGATTTTAAATCCAAACATTGGCATCTATATGTGTTGAGAGGATCCTGCCTAAGAATATTCTTCTAGAAAACTCCAAATACTTCTTCAGCTGAACTCCAAACTTATAATGTATGCATCAAAAGTGAGGCTGTGCCTTGAAGTCTGGGTGGGCTTGAAATCTGAAGTAGCCTTAATCTCTTTAATGACCTCAACCCTCACAAATTTTGCTGAGGAAAAAAGAGAAAAAAAAAAAAAAGATCCAACTTTACAGCCTTGACCTATTTCTAATCCTGTTCTGATTGCTATTTACTGGGCTCCTTTCCAAACATACTGTTTACTTTAGGGTTGATTTTTCTCCATCCAGATTAAAATTCCAGTGAGTTTCCCTCATTCCTTTAGACTGTAACCCCAAATGGGCCATGGTATTTTATTCAGAATATAGTAGCTGGATAATGATGCTCTCAGCAACTCACAGAAACCAGGCAGTTTGTATATGAGGAGCTCGTATGCACACAGAAGCACACGGGAGCTCATGCATAGAGCCCTGCAAATTGCCTCATACAAACACACACACAGAGGAAAATGTGCTCCATGAACATGCCCATGGTTCCTCCTACACCATGCACATATGGACTAAACAATTACACTCACCTATGAGTCTGTCACAAGGCAGCAGAAATGCCAGCTGCCTTTGAAGTTTCCCAAAGAGCAGGAAAACGAGTCAACAGTGCTGGCCAACATCACATCATTAATCATCTATTAGCTGAGGTTGTGTGCTCCTGTCACCTGTCACTTTGTAATGCATGCAAATCACTCCAAGAGTAACATTTTCAGCCTGACATTTCCAGGGCCAGAGCTGGGATCAACCTGCTCTTTGTATTCAAGATTAAAAGGAGGTAGAGAAACAAGTGGTGAGATTGTTGGAAGGAGACAGGGAAAAGGAGAGAAATAAGAAAGGTAATGAAAAATTGGTCAGGAGAGATGAGATTAAAAATAGAAAGCTAAAGGTTTTGCATATGACCAGGAAATACGCAGTTTAAAAACATACTTCTGCTCTATAGCTCTTAAAGAAAGTGAATCGTAAAAATGACACTGTTTTCCTGATAAACTATGTAGAAAGGGAGAATACTTTCTATATTTTTTTCTTTATTTGTAACTTACAAATTTGAAACCTCATCTAGCTTTAGAAATCTCGATCTGAACTGTGTGCTGTAAGTTCCCATTACGATCAATGTGTGAAATAAGATTTTTTTTTAAATACAATTCCCCTATCTCTGTTTTAGATACATGTATTAGGAAGAAATAAATTGCTGGAGTGCAAGGAAATGTCTAATTCTCTCTTTTGTGTAGCAAGGGAATTGAGGTTGACTAGGTGACATATACACAGGTACAGGTAACTATGTTTATTGAGTTGAATCTCAACCCTGCTGAGATTTTTATCTCAGTTTCATTTCTGATAATTCAGGAGGGACAGAAAGTGTGACACCAAACCAATTTCCTCTATTATTTTTGTCATGATTTTTGAAAAGATAGGATAACATAAACTCCTCATATCCTAGATCTGATCTACCTAAAAATGCCACATTCGGTCTTGAATATGTTTATGAAGCATGGTGTTGCTTAACCAGGAACCTTTTCAGTACATTAGTGCGGTGTGACCAGCTTCTCCAGAAAGAGCCACTCTTCTACTTACAAAGTTTCCCTGCCAGAGTGAAGACATCTTAAATTCTCTTTGGACAGGCAGTAGCTGAACAAATGCCAGTGTTACAACAGTCTCTATTGTGCTGGTCCACAACAGACTGTTAAAAGAAAAAGATGAGTTTGGGGTTAAATAAGTCTCAGTGTTAAATAAATACCTGAGAAAAATCAGATGGAGGTATCTGTTGGTTCAGGTTTGTGTCTCCAGATAGGATGTAAAAGTTCCCACCTTTATATCTGTCTTTCCTAAGGCAGTCACATTAGCTTTAACTCCAACCCCCTCCTCTCTTGTTATCATTCCTTTCCTTTCCACTCTTTTCATTTCTTGTTCATTTGGCCCACTTTGGCAAAATATGTCTGCCATTTCCCATGTCCAACCTTATATGGATGAACATATTAGAGAAAATAATCCTCACATGGATGAGCATGGCTTCAGTGTCAGCAAAGGATACCCTTTGACTGGAAAAAAATAAGGGGTCACAGTTATCTCAGCTGTGGCTCCTCTCTGGCAGGGATGGTGGTGATCTCTGCCATGCCATATCTCACTGCCACAAGAAGGCAGACACAGATTAATCCTGCATGTACTGGTAGGGAATTAAAGCTGGGAAACCAGAATAAGGTATCTGCAATCCTCAGCAAGATTTAGTTACCTGTTTCAGGTCTTTGTCTTCTGTGTAAGCAGAGTATAGAAATTCTCTTCCTCATTTAAAGCCTACACTTTCCTTTCTCTACTGAGATAAATCAGCTTTATTCTTTAATTCCTTTGCTGGATATTAAAGGATATACCTTTATCCAGGGACCAGTAGGGGCAAGTCTCATCTGTGGAGTCCAAATTAGGGTGCAACACTCCAAGGATGGAGGGGCAATATCCTCAGCTACCCATACACAGGGTATGTATTTGCAGGACATTTTGAGGCTTATTTCTTTGGATAGATAAACTGCAGATCATGAAGGCAATTAATCATGGACTCATGGATGAGTACATCTGGAAGGGACCTCAAGAGGTCATCTCATCCATCCCCCAGCACGGAGGCAGGATAAATGTACACAGACCATCCCTGACAGATGTGTGTCTGCTTCTCTCTGCTTCCACTCTGGATGCTTGCACACCATTATCCATCTAGAGAAGAAGCAGATTTAGAGTTATGAGGAGAGGAAGCAAACATCACGTTTTAAGCCTGAAGATTTCCCCCTTAGTGTCTCTTGGGGCCTGAATACACTTTTTGGCAAGAGGAAGATCCAATCCTCACTGTAAAATCTTATGAAGGGAAGGAGGTGTAAGCAATTTGCTCGTTTTGTAGCTCAGGTTCTGTTCCAAGATGTAAGACCTTTTTGATTGCTAGTTCAGTAGGAAAGCTCAAAATTAAATCTTATCTGGATGTGTGCATGTGTTAAAAAAAAAAAAAGGGCAAAGGAGGAGGAGGAAAAATTAAGTACAAGGAGAGTGAAGAAAAAGAAAGAGACAGAGGAGAGAGAAAAAGATAAAATGTGTAAGACAAAAGGGAAGACACAGAAGGGCAGGACTTGAAGGAGGAATGAAGAAACAGGAGGAACAGAAGATATACAAGCTGAAGTGAGAATGTAGAGAGATGCAGGATTTTAAGCTGGCCATTTCTAACAGAGAGATCAGGAAGATTGTTGTTGTTGTTGTTGTTGTTGTTGTTGTCCTTAAGTGACTTCTCCCACTGGCTAACATCTCATTTTATGGCAGGTAAATAAGCCTGCCTAATTGGTCCCTTGTTCAAGAATGGGAATATCGAGCTGAGCCTGCTCCTTCTGAAGTGGGATCTTGTCCAATTTATGGTCTTAGCAGATGTGATCTCTTCAGGGTTCCACTGTAATGATAAATTGAAACATTTGAATGCTGCGTTCCCAGGTCTGGGCATCCAGCTTTGTGAGTGGGGAGAGAGGATCTGATCAACTTTCTTTCTGAAATGACAAATTGTGGTTTCCAGAAACATGACTTAGTCCCATTTGCAAGCCTAACAGTTGTGGAGGCCAAGAGTGGGCTGGGTGAAGAAGGATACATCAAGGTCACTTGAGTCTGAAGGACTCTGGTCTAGGAGAAAAGATCTCCTTTGAGAAGGAAAGTCGGGAAGTGCACCTTGGCTCAGAAGCACTTTAAATTAAGGTGACACTTACAAACACTTTATTAATAATTAATAAGTGATTAATGAAAATTACTTTTTAGCAGATAAATTGCTTGAAGACACATTAGAGCATGTTTCAGAAAGACGTGGATAAATATTTTTATGCATTCCCATTTATAAATGCTTAGTAATGGGCTCTCAACTTTCAGGTGTCTCGGCATCATTTATCCCCATCATCCTGGTGGCATGCTATAGAGACATCTTATAATCATTTATTTTCAAAATCTGTTCCTATTAATCATGTATTAATTATTATTAAGAAAACATTTGTGCACTCTTCTCTTAATCTGAATTCTTGCTTGACTGCTTTTCCTAGAAGTGTGGAGGAACACCCAGCTTGCACAGTTCATCATGTACTCCAGAGGCAGGCAGGTGTAAAATAGTAACTCATGAGACTACCTCAACTTACTCCAGTTAAGAAGTAAGTCAAGCCTGCCCTGCCCTGGCTTTATTTTTCACTATGGAACAAGGGGAGGATCTACAAGGATGCATATGCATGGCTACCAGTGCTAAGCAGCTCTGCCGTTTCTGTAGTGTCTGGGCATTAGAGGATGGGAATTCACTGCTGAAATCCATCCTCCTGTGAGCAGACCAGAGTGCTTTCCTCCTCTCTGGTGGGTGGCAAACCACAGCACAGATGCACAGAAGTCCGGATTGTGGAATTTTTTTAGCCACCTATGGAAATTAATGATCTTGCAGCTGAAAATGGCTAATGACTTATCTGCAGCTCAGTCCCATGCTGGTTCTTCACCTACTGGGTTGTTGCTGCAAGGTCAGGACTGGTCTGTCAGTACACAGGGAGAGGGAGGAGACAGGCTCTGTAAATTTTTTACACCAGGCTTTGACTGAAGCTGTTCCTCCACAAAAGTTAGAGCAGAGTGAAGGCTACTGTTATTTATACCAGCCTTAAGGACTGAAGTGACATAGGGAAAGCTAAGTCTGTCATGAGGATGACTGTAAAACTGTCCCTAAATTACTCAATGAGTTTGCAGAGCCAGGCTAATTATTTCACTAGCTAGCAATAGAGCAGCAGACAGGACTACCTGGCTGGTGGTTTTCTGATGAGTTTAAGCCCGTGGTTCATCAGCCTGAGTTCAGAGTCCATTGTCTTTCAGACTCCTCAATTATCAGCCTGAGAGATAAGAGACTGAAGGAGTAACCTTTTAAGACCAGGTACTGGAGACAACACTTGCTCCATACCTTGATCTTCCAATTGGCAAAGGGCTGGAGGATCTCTGCTCTGTCCTACATGGACCAAGTAAAACACAAATAGAAGCTGTCTTAGCTTAGAATTTTCTTCAAATAAGAATCTCAATTTACTCACTATGCATTTAATGGTGAGAGGAGTTAATATTCAGAAAAACCTCCACTTTTTGAGGAAAGTTTTTTTTCAAAAACATGTATTCTTTTGAAAATGAAAAAAGAGCAGAAACTATTTCCTTGCAGCTTCTTATGATGACTGTCTCTCATGTCTATCAAGCTACAAATGAAAATTCCTGTGTCAATTGGTTCAAAGTTATTGAGGGAAGAGAAAAAGAGAGAGAGAGATTTAAATAGACACCAAGATATAGAATAATCACAAAATACTTCATTTATTTAGAAAACGGAACTAAAAATAATTTGAAAATTAAGTCAAAGTTTCCTACATCTGTCCCTGATGCCTGTGCAGAGCTCTGTGACAACAGACCATTGTGCAGGACACAATAGCCCTGTGACTCCTGAATTGAATTTGTTCTGCCTGTTCATGGCCAGTTTGCACTCAATTTTTATGCCTGTTGCATAGAAGAATCATTTTTCACAGACAATGATTTCTGCATGAGCCGCTCTGGAATATGCACAGCGTAGTGACTGGCTGAATTCATAATTACCAATGCTGCTACTGGAAACACACAACTGCAAAAGTTATGCTCTTCTAGGCAGAGAACACAAACAATTTATCTGCCTGCCTAGGTGCTTGTATTCCCTGTGCTAGGCTGTGAGTGCCTCTTGATCATTACTTGACCTATGGCCTCAAAAACTGAGGAAAATCAGAAAAATACTAACTCAATGGTCAGTTGTGGGACAGGGACAGGACAAGGGACAGGACAAGCAGACTTGGAGGAGCTAAGAATTGAACTAAGGTCTAAATCCTAGCATCCATCCTGGCAGCTAAACTCCTTCTTTGATCAAAATCTTCCACTACAACAGGGTATTGAATGTTTTGCCTTGATGACAAATGGCTGTCACTTGGCTGCAGTCCAAAGAATGTCTCTTCCCATGCACCTTTGTGAATAGCTCTTAAAAAAAATAGCCAGTACCTACTCAAAAATAATTCAGAAAGAGAATATGTATGAGACAAAAAAAAAAAAAATCTCAGAAATTCTCTCAGTCTTTTCTCAACTCCCCTGCTGTGACTGATTTTTAAAATACCAGTAATGCCTATAATACCAGTGTTACAGGACACTGTTGCCTAGAAAGTAGAAGCAAATATAAGAAGAGGCAAATCTGCATTATGTCCCCTTCTTTTTTCCACTGGGGGTGCTGCATGGCTTGTGTTATTCACTTTCCCTCTGCCTACCTGTAAAATTAAAGTATTTTGGAGAAATTTGCTGACAACTCCTTCCCACAGAAGGTGTGTAAGGCCTGTGTTTTTAATCGCACCCATCTGGAGCTGTTATGAAAGGATGAGGGAAGGGCAGGCACACAGATACAGAAATGCACGTGGTGCATACACGTGGAGAGCTTGGGAGCCATAGGAGACTGGGGTTTTTCTCCGTGCAGAAGATGCAAGGAGCAAGCCTGGATCATCAGGCAAGAGGAAGAGATTTAAAGGTCTTTGATAGCCACACAGGTCAGTCAGACCACGGCTGCTGCCTCTGTGACCTCTCCCATGGAGTAGCCATCACCTATTTCTGCTCCAGGCAAACACTGGATGTGTCTGGTCTGAGCTGCCTCCTCTTTAACATGGCTGACATGTGCTCCATTCCAACACCACCTGAGTCCCAGAGGCTGGAAAAACGCTTGCATTCTTTATAAGATGCTCTGGGGATAGCTAGCAGTATGTCATGTCTCTGCAGGTATTATGAGAAAAGAAGCAGAGACACAGGTGATTACAAATAGATTCAGAGATATAACTCTCCATCCAACTCCATCAGCCCCATCTCTCTTTAATATTTAGCTGTTTCTCAATAAACTAAATCGACAGCAGAGTCTCTCCTGCTGAGTATTTAAAATATATGTGTATATATTATATACAGATTGCTCCTTATTCCTTTCCCTCCTGATATCATTAAACGGGTGTTGTGTCTGCTGCTCTGTAAATGTGTAAATGGCAGCTTCTCTTACTGATAGTGGAAAAGTTTGAATAGTGTGGTTTCGCCATAGATGAAGGAAGGGAGAGGGAAGAGGAGGACTGTCTGCATGTCTACTGGGTGATGAGTGCGTGGTTGCGGGTGTTAAAGCAAAAACTATTTCCTCAGAGTCTTGGTGGTATGTTCTTTGACAGCCTCCTACACCCATGAAAATGTTTATGTGTTTAAATTCTTCTTTAGGACCCTAATCTTCTTTCCTTATACTGGGCATAAAATATCTAAATGGAAGACAGGGACCATTACGTCTTTTCAGATCACTTAAATTTTTCCTTTCCCAGTGTGTCAATTTTTATGCATGGGGCTTTATCATGGATCAGGGGTACATAAGTGCCTGAGGAGCACACAAATGCACAGAGGGATGTGTGATTGTTCTGCTGAGGTACATCACAAGAGCAACAGCCTGCACACAGCATAATTTCTGGCCAACACAGGAGTTCCTCCAAGCAAGGAGTCAGGCTGGGAGATGCATCACCCTGCAGGGGTTCTGTGGGGTCTCACACAGACACAGGCACAGGCACACACCCCACAGTCCACAGCAGTTCAGTCTGTGGCAGAGCACACTGATACACTAAGCTGGAATGGGTTTGGGGCACTTCAGTGTACAGCCAAAATGTGGCACACAACAGGAGAGTGCCCTCTGCAAGTGAGATGGATGGTCAGGGACTTAGAGTGGATTTTTCCAGCCTTTGGGAATCCAGGCAAATCCTACTTCACAAAAACTGCAGCACCCTCTCAAATCAAGGGGACTTGCCAATACTTCCAGGATGCTGTAATTCTATATGTGTGGATATCCACGTGTATCTAATGGAGAGAAAACAACAAACAGACAAGATCTTCCCAAATAATTAAGTTTACAATAAGCTATCAATCAATACAGAAAATCATACCTGTTCAGCCTCCTTGGGAGAGACATACCCAAGACCCATCTGTTCAATGATCTAAAACGTATGCTTGGAAGAGGCATTTAAAAAACAAATGTAGTATGGAGTGACGCCTCCCTACACTAACCGACTCCAAGGTTCTGGAAAACACAAAGCCACAAGGTGTCTAAAATCTCTTCTGTTTAAGGTATACCAGAAAGCAAAATGTTTTCTTGTGAGGTCATCAAGAAACACTTTTTAAGCTTCATAGCATTTTTTATTTAACCTTTGAACATGGACTAAAATTTGCTTTTAATGTAGTCTTCATTTGCCTGTGCAAGTATATGCAGAGCTTCCAAGCTTCTACATAAAGCCTGTGATTGCCAAAGAAAGCGATGTGAATTCAGGTGATAGGAAGAGGTTTTGAAGAGACAGGTGTTTGAAAGAGAAGCTGAAAAAGCCACTCTGTCATGGGGCCATATTCTGAGACTGGAATGACTTGCATTTCATCAGCATTCTCATGTTGCATTCCCAGCTCCAGGAAGCTCTCCTAATATTCCACTTTTTCCTGTTCATTATAGTAGCTCTGGTTATAAGCAAACCTTTCTTTTAAACAAGATACCAAATCCAGCCTGCAAAAAATATTCATCAGTGATTTCCATCTGTGTTAGCAAAGATTTCCATTCACTTTTGTCTCCTGCCTCTCCCCACCCCCTCTGAACACGTTTTTGGGAAGAAATGCTCACAAGGAGGCTTCATCTTCCTCTGAGAAGGTGTAATTTTAGCATCATGGCAACTGAGAACCATGAACACTGGAGGGGCTGTGGTTGTTTCTGGAACTGCTGTGGAGGCAGAAGCCTGATGTTGGTCAGAGAAGGGCTGTGTGCCAGGTGGCCTCATGGTTTAACCCTTTCACACACTCAGTCACAAGGTGTCTGCAAAGCCTTTGTGACCAAGCAGCCTCTGGCACTGCTCTACTGAAGTCTGTTTATTTGCTAAAGGCAAAGCTGAGGGGCAGTCTCACTGGCAGTAGTTTTGCAGGCATGGACTGCCTGGTTGCACTTAGGAAGGTATCCAGGGATGCTGGCTGCCCTTTTCCCTCAAAGCCAAATATGCTCGTCCTTGTGCTAGCATTGTCCATTATGCAGTTGTCAGTAGTGCTCCCAAAGGCTTGCAGTGAAACACCTGATCCTCAGGTGGGGATAAAAAACCCCAACAGAATAATTCTACTGACTTCAACAGGGCTGTGTCTTTCCATGCCAGATGAGCAACTACATCAGGAAACCTTGGAGTCACTTGAGAGGCTGGGAAATCATGAACTCTTAATTCTGTCTGAATAGTTCACCGACCCGAGAGGGAGACTGGATGTCATTGTCTCCAGAGCCAGGATATTCACCAGCTCCCTGGGATAAGCAGTACTGTGTACCAGGACAAGTGCATCTCAGTGTAGTGTTGTCTCCTAGTGCAAGGGCTGTGGTGTCCCTGTTTTCCCAGGCTGTGCCAGGCACTCTGAGGTGTTAGCAGAGGCTGGCAGTCACACTCAGTGCCCACCCAGCCTCTACCTGCACATCCTTGTTTCTGGAAAGGGAGTGTCCCTCACACCCAGTCAAGAGGAGGGGTAATGTAAAGAGAGAAAAATATAAGTCAGTGTCAATAAATTGTGCTTGCAGCTCCATTGCCAAAAAGAACAGGGCTAATTTGTCTTAACAGTGTTCTAACAATTCACAGCCTTCAGAAAGCAATTTTTGCTCTGTTCTCAGAAATTTCTTATGGTTTTCTTGAATCTAGTCATAATTTTAGTCCCCAGAAGATTCTGTGGCAGAGTTCCTCCAGTAAAATATATCTGACATAAATAAGCAATTATTCTTCGATTTGAAATATAGTTTAACTTTTTAGGTATTACAATAAGTGAATCTTAATTGTCTGTTTAAAAATCTTTTTGACATTTCTTTTCTTTATATATAAAACAATTTGATTTCCACAGTGTTTTGTCATTTCTGCTGGGGTATCTGTACCATTTCATCTTCTCCATCCTATAGAAACTATGCTTTCCTTCTGATCTTTAAAGCCATCTTTTTCTCTGCCCTTTCTAGTTTTATTTTACTCTTTTTCTATCTTTCTGGTGAATTCTGTGCACCATCATAAGAGACAGAGTCAAACTCATTTAAGGATCATGACTTTGGAATATAATTCTGTTGCCTTTCTAATTCTATTAGAGGACTCTATTAAAGTGCTCACAGCTCACCTTCCAAATTGGGGGGGGGGGGGGGGTGGAATAGAAAAAAAAAAAATTATACAGACTTTGTTTTTGTTTTCAATCAGTTACTTAAAAGGAAGGGGGGGAAAATGAAAATAAATAAATAGATAAATAAAGGCAAAACCCACCCCAAAAATCTAACCCCAACTTTTGCCTTGGGTGGATAGTTGTTTTTGCTGTCAGGCTCAAGCCGAATGTACAGCTCCAGGGCATTGTTCCAATATTTCAGTTCTTCAGCTAGGTGATACTTCTCAAGTGTTTGAACAAGAGATGCATCACGGAGTGGGGGAAGGAGGGGTGGAGAGGGAAGAGTCTGTCAGCAAGAGGCCCCATGCTAATCTTCTCCTTCAAGACGGGGGCCTTTTGGAAACCTGTTTTAATATTCATGGTCTTTAGGTAAATAGTCTCTGAGTCAGGCTGTCAGTTTCTGCAAATGTGGCTGTCTTGCTGAAGCTACTGCACATTTATCAGTGAGTAAACAGTGACAGGAGTAGGGGGATTAGAGAATTAAATTAGTGTGTAACCACTCTCCTTCTCAAGTTTTTGGCATTACCTCGTGTGTGTTTTGTTCCAAGAAGTTTTTTCTAGGTTGTTTTTTTTTTTTTAATCTTTGTCTCTTTCTTTCTCCCTTCCTTCTTTCACACATGTCCATGTCACATACTTATTTGAAATCTCTGAGATTTAGCTTCTTCTCCATTTTTTAAAAATTGTGGGGGTTTTAATTTAATTTTCTAGCAAAATGAGGTTTTGAAAACAGCAATAAGGTAAATTGTGGGAAAGGATCAGGAGGCACCTGCTGATGCTGACCAGTTCTGTTTTCTCCCATCCTGGTCCATTTAAGTTTGTCTGGCTGAGTTTCCCAATTGAACAGCTCTCTTCCAGAAAGGAGAGCTGGCACTTCCCATCTGCACCAGTCTTATTTTTTCCTCCTTTCTTTCCCTTCCCTCTCCACCCCCCACAGGGCATGACATAGACTCTGCCACCTGCCTTGTACTCATCAGGTTATAAGCCAAATATGCAAGCCCCTTGGCAGCACCACGTTCCTGACATCCTTTGTTGCCATCCCCTGACACCGACACGCAGACACGCGGTGGTCACCCCTTCCCCCATCCCATCTGTGAGAGGAGGAGACACTTTACTCTCTCCTGGCAGCCAGGGCCAGACCGATTGCAGAGGATGCCAATTAGGCCTCCGAGACACTAACCAGGTCATGTCCAGCAAATTTCACACTTGCAGGGGTGTTGGCTCTCGAATGGGTGCTGGTGGCTCCCCGTAGAAATGCCCTCCTGGTGTTCAAACAGTGGGATCCCAGTTTGCTGGTGTCCTTTGGGCAATTTGGGGTGTCTGCATCACAGGCAGTGCTTACATCAGTCCCACAGCGTCTGCCCCTGTGTCACAGCACAACCAGAGTGCGCTGAGCATCCTTTTCTGTTTGCTGTACCAAAGCCAATCTATTGGGAGCGCCACGGACACGGTGCTGGCTTCCAGCTCCCTTCCCAGCTCAGAGTGGAAAAAAAGGTGGGAAGGATGGAGGGAAGCAACTGCTTCCCTATGTATCTCCTCGCCTTGTGTTAGGCTGATATCCACTGGCATGTACACTGCTACAGATGGGACAACAGTACCTTGTTGTGTATCCAGCCTACAGAGTTTGTCTTGTATGTGCGTCTGCTCGGTTCAGCCGGGTTCGCCAAGGTGGGTGGCGGGGAGCCAGTGCTGTAGCTCTCCGGATTTATTATTAACACCCAGCTTGAATCAATGCAGGCTCCTTTTACAAACCTCATAGTAAGCTTTCTCAGGCAATGGTTTCTCTACTAAGCGGAAACTTCCCCACTCTATGCAAGCTCTTACTTCAAATTCAGGGACTGATGGTGCTGGGGCTGCTCTTGCATGCCAGTCGTTTGGACTAAACCCTGCAATAGCCACTGCGTATGGTAGTTTGTGTATGATCTGTCCTTCAGCTGTAAGGGCTGGCCCACTTTCTGTTCTGTTGGAGGGCTGGGGTGGCAGATGGGGCAGTTAAATTTGCTGTTGATGGGCAGAGGAGGTCTCCATGGGGCTTCTGAGTCCTTTACAAGGGGTAGGATAGGGTGAACTACTTCATCTGCCTCCACTCACCCTATAAATGTGAGGATTTTAGAAATTGCTAGCAGACATTTCTGCAGGAAAAATGCATAGAGGGAATAAGGAGAGTACAGTGCAAATAAATAGGGTTGTTTTGGCATTTCTATCCCTGTGAACACCTATCAAAGTGTTAAAAGCTGCCTAACAAGCCTATGAAATAGACAGAAAACCCATTTTGGCAAATTTGCTACTGACCATGTGGACATCCCTGTGACTTTTCCTATACTCCCTCTCCATCACCATCAACCTCCTGCAGGGCAGGTCATCACTGAGGGGGAGGAAAAGATGGTCCCGCAGATGGCCTGAGTTCAGAGGGTCTGTGGAAGTGAAATAGCTCACATTTCCAGATGTCAGTGGAAGAAATAAAATAAAATAAAATAAAATAAAATAAAATAAAATAAAATAAAATAAAATAAAATAAAATAAAGTAAAATCAAATAAGATAAAGCATAAGCCACCCATGAAGCTCTCTCCTTTCACACCCTCAGTTGCACACACATTACCCTGTTAATGATAAACACCCTTGGGGGTTTTACTATTTGGAAATTCCAGAGTAGATGGAAAATGCAGCTGCTGCCCCCAAGCAAATGCCCAGACCAAACAAATGGTCCTGCTGCCATGCTGTAAAGGCCTCCAAGATGTGCATGTGCTCCCTGCCCAGGATACACCCCTGCTCATGACACATGGCACAACTTGCTAACAGCAAACACTCAGAGATGCCATCCAGCTGGGATGGGAACAGGAGCAGATGCTCCTATTAAAAAGGCTGTAAGACTCAGTGCCCCTGTGCCTTGTTCAAAGGGAAAGTCCAAAGTGTCTTGTACAAACAGAGGCTTCTCTCCTTCTGTCGCCTCCTCCTCCCTGGGGTTGAGTGCAGAAACCAGCCATCCCCAAAGATATTTCTACTTAACTTCATGCTTTGCAGGACATCATTTATTGTCATGGATCTTGTCTCTGTTTGTAATGGTTGAAGCTGCTGCTGGACTTCCCATGCTGGACCTGTTTTGGTTGTTTTTTCTGATTTTTTGTTTGTTTGTTTGTTTCTTTCTTTAATTTGGTTGTTGGATCTCTGAAATTGATCTAGCTGGGAAAGGATGGGATTTTTTTGGGGGGTGGGTGTGCATGTCCTGCTTTTACAGGAGACCAGTCATAAGTGCATGAACCTCAGCTACTGTGGTGTAAAGAACAAGAACTTTCTTCTAGTATCAGCAGCAAACCCTTTCTTCCCTGGCACAGAGAAGTGTCTTTTCCACAGGAGTTTTGGGAGATGCAGCTGGGATCAGATGCACTGTGTGTCATCCCACAAGAAATATCTATTTCTCATGTGCTCCCCTGGGCTTCCTAGGGAGGGATTCTGTCAATAAGACAGTTTCTTTATTTCCCTAAACACTCACATAATGGCCCAAGGGGAGAGTTACAGATTCCCAAAGCTGCAGATCTCCCAAGTGAATATGGTCCTGGAGAGTTTGTTTTCCTTCTGTTAATGACTAGCCTTTGCACTGGGAGAAAAGAGGTTGTGGGAGTGTTCTGTAAGCTAGGGTTGAACTGTGCCCTTGAAAAGAGCCTGAAGGTGCAGACAGCAATTGTCCTTGTGAAATTCTTTCTTCATGTCCACGAGGAAAATCAGAGTAGAAGAGGAGAGGGACAGAGCACTGCTTCCCATCCCATGCGTGGTGTTAGCTCTTTCACACCCATGCTTTCGGGGCCAGCAGCAGAAGAGGACTAAGAGAAAGACTACATCACAGATTTTTTTTGTGTTTCTCTTGGAGACGGGAAGTGATAAAATACCATTTTTGTCTTCTCTCCAAAATTTCCTCACTGCTCATGGTTATCTCAAGGTCAACCACAATGCAGCTGGTCACCCCCTAAAACAAAGCCAGAATGAAAAAGCCTGTATGTAGTGCTGCAACCTGAAAAATCGCCTGGGATGGTGCTGTAGCCCAGGGATGGCTCTTAATGTGATGCATTTGAGAGAAAACAGACCTCTGGCATAACCAGCAATATGATTAAGGGGTTTCTTTGCTTCCAGTAATGCAATATTCCAGCCTAACACATGCTGGATTAATCAGTCTCTTCCTGTAGACTGGGAGCAGGACGTGTGTAAGAAGTTACAGCCCTCGTTTAAACCCAACTGCAGAGGATTTTTGCGGGGCTTTTGCTCGTTCTTCTCATCTGCAAAATGCCACTTTGGTGGTTTATGTCAGTCGTAACAGCACCACATAATGTTTTCTGAGCCCAGCTGGCCCTTATTTAGAGATCAGGAGGTAATGAAGGCACAGTGGAACGATATCGATGCGGCTACTGAAAATTCTCAGGGCTGGATTGCAATTTGCTGGAGTGGGGGCCCCGAGGAGCGGATAACGGTGTGTTAACCCTTTCTATCTCATTGTCCTCCTGCTCCCAGCCAGGCTCCAGCCCTTAGCAGTCTGAGTGAGCTAGGGAGAAGCTTCTTTGCGACATTTCACAGAGGGCACCTGTGTGGGGCACCTTGGCTCTTTGGCTCGCAGCTGTTTTTGACACTCGGACTCCAGGCCGGTTTGCAGGAGTTCCCCCCGGTGCCGGGACTGAATTTGCTGGGTGCACTCAGCCAGCTCCGTGTGCCTTAAATCCCCCCTTAACTTCCTGGGATTTTTGAGAGAGCAAGATGACCACTGCTGGAAAACAATGGCTCCAGCTCCTCCAGTCGATTGGATTAGCAGGAGCGATTGGATTAGCTGCTAATGAGTAGTTGTCACTAGAGCTGGTGCTACCTCACCGCATTACTAAACCAGCATCAGCTGCCCTCTGCACACCTTCCTTGGCTTAAGCTCCATTTACATCCTAAAGTACAGTTTAAACAAAAAAAAAAAAAAAAAAAAAAAAAAAAAAAAAACAAAAAAAAAACCCAGTAATTACTGCGGTGCGGAGGGGGTAAATGTGAGTGCAAAACTCGGTGCAACTCCAGAGGGATGCAGAAGACTGTACAGAACTGCAGGCTGAGTGAAATCCTTAGGAAGAAGAGGTAAAGCAGCACATGCCATTGCATATTTCTGGGTATTGGACATTAATATGTTGGGAAGGAAACCATGTAATACACAGGAACTAGCACATTTCCTGCAGTTCTGGGGTTTGGGGATTCCTTTGGATTTTTTTTATTGGATTTCTCAAAAGCTGCCTAACCTTGTCTTTCCTGTAATTCAGCTCATTCTGATGGTGATTCAATTGAAAAAAAAATAAAAAAAAAAAGAAAGAAAGAAAGAAAGAAAGAAAGAAATCTTTCCTCTTGCTAAAGGGCCAAATCAGCGGGTTGTGTGTGTGAGCTGTCAGGAGCCCTGCGCATGAGCTCACAATTCACACACATCCTCCTCTCTGGTACAAGCACCTAAATCTGGTAATTAGCATGACAGATAAGATTAGGGGGGATTGTCGAGTAGAAATAGTTGTTAGCTTTTTTCTGTGCTGTAACTTTTTGCTCTTTCCACACTTCTGTGACTTTTTTTTCCCCCCACGGTTTCAATATATTTTCCGCTCTGCCTGATTTTTCACTGTGCTAGTTTTTATTCTTTTACCTCCTTCCCCCACACACTCTCTGCTCTTTTGTTCACAGCTTCTCTTAATCAGAACATGAACTCAATAGCTTTTGAGATCCAGTTGAAATGTTAAAACCATGATATTTAGTGGCTTCGAAATTAAGAAAAAATCGTTCCCACCTCCCCAGTGCATTAGCAGGTTTAGCAGATTTTTTTTATCATAAAAAGCAAAAAAAATTTCTCAGAATCATTTTGAGTGACTGTTTATTAGGGAGAAACTGCTGATTTTCTTTTATGGTTTCTGTGCTGTCTCCACCCATATTCCATATCTGCTTCCTCATGGCAAAAGCTGTATAGAGAAACTTGGATTTGTAGGGGTCCAGATGCCAAAAGAGAGATAACAAGGCAGGCAAATTGAGAGAGATTCCATCAGCTTCCAGAAAAAAACCTAAAAATTGTCCTCTCATATCCCTTGTGAAATGAAAGACTGCAGCTATAGCAAATCATCTTGCAAGGCAAACAGGTGGCCAATGTGTTGGCTGGACCAAAAAGGAGCGTAGGAAGTGTTGCAAGCCTGGTTATAATTATTTCCTTGCTCTTTCCTGCTTACAGTGTTTCACTTACATATGGTCTTGTTTTCCAAGCTTCTCTCTACCTGCTCAGCTTTGGACATTTATTTGGACCTAGGATGCAGAGTGTGATGGCACAATCCTACTTACCAACACACAACCTCTACAAACTGCAGGAACTGCTCCATAGGGATCTGGGTGCCCCGTTTTGTCATCTTGTGACACTAATCTCTAACCCTACTTGTTAAATTAAAGGGGGGGAGAGGGGGGAAGTCACATTTCAGTCATCACTTTTTCTTATCAGATTCATGCACAAATTCCAGGTTTGCATGGTTGCCCTGTTGAGGAAGAGGTCTTTGGTGCAATGTGATAAGGGTTTGGCCCATATTAAGGGAGAGCAAGGGAGGCAAGATAAGGTCAGGGAGGGGAGCTAAACATAAACACCACGGTTACTGTTTCTGAAGCACTATTTGCCCAGATTAATACAATTTGTGAAATGACAATCCCTGTGGTGGCTTTGTCCCAGCAAACGTTTGCTTTTCGGATTAAGCCTAATTTGATTTTATTTTCTATTTCCTTCTCCAAGAGCCCCGTGCCCACCTCTGAATCCTGCTGACAGTCACAGGGACTCTTTGTGCTGCTTCTTCCTCACTGAAGTGGAACAGGGAGAATTGCATTTCTTTGCTTTTCGTCCTGCTGCCCTGAAAGAGAAGAGCAGATGGAGGGGGCTGGGGCCAGCCTTTTCTCACACAGATATCAGTGGCCTTTATGGTCCTTTCTAGTTTGTGGAAATTTGAAGAAAAGATCCTCACACCTATTGATTCATTTTTTTCCATATACCTAGGCGTGCATATATACACCATTTATATGTATTTAAATGAAACACCTCTATGGAAGATAACTATGTAAGTATAGACACATTTTAACCTCAGTGTGACTAAGTGAGACATGGGAATTTCTTCTTGTAAAGCAGCAGCCCAAATGAGACATTTGAAACTGTAAAATACTCCCCCTCTCACTAGCCACTGTCTTTTTAAGATCTGTCTTTCCTTCACCCTTCCCTATAAAAATTTCTAGCCTGGACGTACCCATTCTTATGAAATTAATTCATCCCTCCCATCTGTCCCTAGATCATTTCTTCTGTTTCATCTTTTGGGTGCCGCGAGTGTGACACACTACTTAAGATCAGTCCTTATCCCCTTATTCCTATCTCCTTCCCCTGACTAGTTAGATCCATCTCAGCTCCATCAGGCTACCTTGCTTTTAGACTGGAAGCCACACAGCAGTTGTTAGCCAGAGAATCACAGAAGAGTATGGGTAAAAAAAGGGGAGAGCAGCCCTAGTGAGGCTGCGCTGCTTGGTACAAATCAGAGAGGAGGACGTATTTTATAATACTTCTAATATTTTCCCAAGTAGATCTTTTCCCTCTGGGAGGGACTTCAGGGACACTCATCCCCCTCACCTTGGTTTTACCCATGCCTGGAGGCTGGTGCCACTTCCCTGCTGCCAGCCCTGTTTTGCAGAGCTGTCTCAGGGAGGGCATCATGCTGCTGTGTCAGCGGGGCCCCGATCCTCGGCCCCAGCAAGGCTGCTGGAAGCTGGCATCCAGGGCACGGGGCTTGGAGGCAGGGAGAGAGGAGAGAGCTGGGCGGCGATTTCTGCCCCATTAACTCCCCTCTCCCTGCAGTGAGGGTTTGCATAAGAGGGGATGGTGTGTCCCTGCCTAGGATGGGCAGGACATCTGGACCCCTCTGCCTCTAGAATCGTATTGTTTTGAGCAATGTAACCAGGTAAATGCCTTGATAGACTAGACCACATCACCAAGATAGCATTACTAATTTGATTATGTCACTGTGACACTATTAACCCACTCAACCATCCTTTAGATGCATCACTGCGTCCTGAACTTGCTCTGCTTTTCCTTCCCAGTGACAGGATAAGGGTTCTTTCTCCCTAATACATCGGTCTACACAACTACTACTTTACACAATAATTTTTCATAATACTCGGCTTTCCTAAGAGCTAGCAAGCTCCCCGGCTTTTTCTTTTGTATTTCTGCCTGGCTTCCTCTTTCTGGCTTTCTTTTCTGTCTAATCATACCCTCTTCTATAATAATTTCATAAAACATTTCTCCCTTATTTTGTAACCATGTACATGGGGTATGTTCTTGAAGAATAGATCAACCTCTCTTTCACTCTTCTTTAAGAAAAATAAATCTCAGAATGTATTTTGCATGAAATCAGCATTGGATAAAAGGCAAATGCATTAACTTTCCCACTCAAAGGTGTACTCTCTAATCTCTGAACTGTGTAGATATACCCCTGTCACTCCCCTTTCTTCTGCTCTATATATTCTTTCTGTCTTTTCTCACCAATTTCACAGTATTAGGAGGCAGAGGGTTCAACTCTGTCTCCTCTCTCACAGTGTAGTTGATAGCCTGGTGGAAAGGAATTTTCCCAAGAGTAGAGGCAAGTAAGAGACTCAGCAGAAATCTCCTGCACAAGGGTGATCATCTCATCCTTGCAAATATCTAGGCTCTTTCAGCCTGAAGCAGATGATACCCTACCAGAAAGGTCTCCCCACGTTTTGTGTAGCCAAGGGATAGCCACTAAAGGGAAGGCTTTCAGGCAGTCTGCATCTGCAGCCTCAATAATTGTGTTGTGCCTACGTCTGCTCTCTCCTCGGGTGTAGCTGTGCTCTGGTGCAGCCTCTGAAAGCCATGGCGTACGCACACAAGTCAGCATCACTCGAGATAGTGAGAACTCAAATGCATTTTTAAGTCTGTGCTAAATCAGGACCTTGGAGTGTTCCTGGGAGGGGATTTCTTCTCCAAGGCGTTGTGCAGAGCTGTCTCTTCGTATCACATGAGTAACTGGGATATTGGGCTCTTAGAGCTAGAGATGCCTTCCTCTTTTAGTTATGCCAAGGAATCATTTCACTGGAACCTCAGCTCCCCAGACATCACCCTTTTGCTCTGTTTCTTTACATCACATCTGTGTTTTGCAGCAGCAGTAGCAATATTCTAGTCATAGCAGCAACACAGGGATTCCACATAGGAACCTGAATCCTCCCACATTTGGGATGAGAGTGTTCACAAAGTAAACAACCTCACTCCATTTGCAGTAGTTCCCTATGGCTCCTTGCACTGTACTTTGTTCTTGTACTGTCCTGCAGTATGTTTTCTACATATTTGAGTACTGGTTTTCCCTTGTCCATCCTGTGTTAATGCTGTGGCGTCCTTGTGCCCATGGCAGGAAATCTCTGTGTCTTTCCCTTTGTGGGATATGTACGCACTCAGAAGGCTCAACCTCAGACACGTATCCTCATTAAACTTTCCAGAAACCAATCTCTTGAAAGCTAGTTCCAATCCATATCTCCCATATGGACAAAGTCCACTCACTGAACTGACAGAAATAACCAGTGGGGGGAAAATCTGAAAAGAGGTGTTACCTTTTAACAAGACTAACAGGTTGAATCATCTTTGTGTCTTACAAGCACCAAAACTGGTTTAGATGAGGGTAGCAGGATCTCAAGGGAGCAGGTTGGTGGGGGACAGGGACTGCTCTTACCCAGGCAGGGATTACTCCTTACCCAGGAGCAGCCACCCTGTACAGGTGCACTCCAAAACAGAGGGGTTCAGGCACAAAAGGGAAAGCAAAGGAGCAATGCTGTGGCACAGACTGCAACGAAAGATAACACCTCAGTACACCAAAACCTTCACCCCTGAGCACTTTTCTGCCTTTAAGATTTTGGGAGCTTTATGTTTAAGGAAATTCAGAGCTGAAATGAACCCTGACTGGAGCATAATGCAAATATGAGACAATGATGAGTAATATTAAAATTAAGCTGGACAAAGCACTGAGAGAGTAATCCATAAGGGAATAATCTCTCATCAATTCCTTGGAGCCCCAATGCATCAACTTATTAGCTCCTTATAGCTCTGGGGGAAAACAGAAAAAGAAAAGAAAAGGAAAAAATCTAAGATTCCCTTAGCCAATTTGACTACGAAGTAATTTAATAATAGTAACAATTATAAACATAGTGGTAGGAGTAATAAAAATAACCATACTAAAATGACTTCAAAGAAAAAGGAAAACCGTTTCTTTAGACGCTCCTTCAAATAATACTGCTTATAAAACAGCAACATTTGTACCACTGCATCTCTTTGTTCACCAGCTGCCACCAAGTAAAGTACCTGCCCTCACAGACCATAAGAAAAAGAAAGGAAACACTGGAGTGGTCTGTCGATCCCAGCTTTTGTTTTGAATAGCTGATTTCTCAAGCATGTGCAGCTTGAGCTCTGTCTCATTTGCAGGATACTCTGAGGAATCAGCCCTAATGCATTCAGTGACCTGGCCCATAACAATGCACGATGTGAAATAAAGGGGACTTTATACTATTTACAAAAACAAGCTAGTCTGTGTCAGGTATTGGTGAGCAGCTGTTTCTGAAGGGGCTGCACTCTCAGCTGAGCTGCACGGAAACTCAGCAAAGGGGTTTGTTTTCTTTTCATCCCTGCTTTTCCTCCTCAATGCTGACAAGTGCTGCAGGATCAGGCTGACTACTCCATCTCCCCCTCCCTACTCCCCATGCTGCAGTGGGCTGTATGTGCCCAAAGCCGGCTGTATGTACCCTCCACCATATCCATACACCCATAAATCACACCCTGCACAGAAACATGAAACACAGGAGTGCTGCTGCACACACGCTGCCTGCTGCACCAGAGAGCCTGGCCAGCATTGCTGTGTCCAGGGGGGCCACACAGGCACAGTTTTCCCGAAGGATTAACACCCCACCAGAGCGCAGGCACGCTCTGCTCCGTGCCACCAGAGAGGCATACTGTGCGCTGTGGTTGCTACAGAGCTTGGCACAACAAAAACAGCACACCTTGCACCTAAAACCATTCCCCAGCATCACTTCCCACTGGAATGTTTTGCAGTTTCACAGAGAGGTGGCCAGAGTACAGTCCCAGCACAGCATCCTGCATATGTGTGGTAACTCTGGGTGTTGGTGTGATGTGCCTGACTGCACGCTGCTCACACAGCACACACGCCCCACACTCAGCCTTGCTTCCCTGTTCCTTCAGCCCATCAGGCCCGCAACCTCTCTTCACATACTTACACCTTCAGCACACACTGTGGCAGCTTTTGTCACCCCCACAGAGTCAAGGGACAGCAGGCTGATCTGCCACACACACCCCAAAAAAGAACAGCACAAGCATGAGCACATACACCTGTGAATAAGGAGGAAAGGGCTGAAAAGGAAAGCGGCGCACTAATAGGAAAATAACACTAGCACAGGCTAGATGAAGAGGCATGTGCTCTCCTCTGCTTCCTGAAGGGCTTTCATTTGAAATCTTGGAAATGTTAGTAAGAGTTAACCAGGTGAGACCGTCAGCAGAAGGGACAGTGGCTGTGTTGGAGGCTGCTCCGGACACCTGTCCCCCCTTACAAGGAGCACTGCTCCCTGCTCCTCACCCAGTCTGCGCCCCAGAGGGGGAAGGCAGAGTCCAGCTCAGATTCCTCGTTTAATTGCTCTATAATGCCATCTTGTGGCTTCTTCAGTCATGAAGCTGTGTTTCTGTTACGTTTTCCCGAAATTAGGTGATTACCTTGTAAAGACAGGGATGGGCAGGGTAAAAAGGAAATAGAGAACTAAACGGAGCAATTTTTCAGCGCCTACCCATATGTCAAGGGCCTGAATGACTATGAGTGATACTGTAATTTAAATTTTGAATAGGCACAATTGATACTCTGGAAACCACCTGCACCCCGTAAACCTTGACAGACTTCTAAATAGTTTTCACATCTCTTGGAGTACCAGGTGATATGCTAAAAATATATTATTATTATTTAGTAGAACACAAAGCCAAGATAATTCAGGTCCTTAGTTTGATGGAAGTGAAGAGAGATGCCATTTCCTATGAAAATTTGATGTTTGAATTATCTCATTTGTGGCAGGACTGATGCTAGTGGGGGGCTTCCAAAACAGGTGGGGTCAGAAAGGAACCATGCTGGTCACTATTGTGAAAGATGAAAGAGGTGTGGGGGAATCTGCAGGAAATCTGAAATGCTGGACAAGCCAGGCAGCACACAGAGATTCCTTTGTCAAAGTTAGATATGCACCAGAGTAAGGAAATGAACATGCCAAGAAATTGCATCACTCAGTTGTTGGTTTCAGGATCTGCTTGCCCTGGTGATGATGCCAAACTCCGAACAAAGGCACTCAGATGTAGGTGCCTGTTTAGAGTGCTTGGGATGTTTGTCCCAGGGGTACTCCATGTGTGACGGTGGTGTTTTTTGGATTGAGGTAAAGATTCCCCTTTATATAAAAATATAAAAATACAATTCTTAAGATTTTGAAAAATTCATCCTTCAGAACGAGTCAGGTTCAACACAGAGACACCAGGAGCAGAATACACAGGCCAGATCTGAGGTGCTGCCTCACACAAGACAAGACAAAACAAAGCAAAATAAAGCTATTAAAAAAAATCTCCCCCCTAAAAAAAAAAAAAAAAAACAAGCTAAAGAAAAGAACCAAAAAACCACTACAGTCATAAGTGTGATTTAATTCTGCTAACTCCTAGCAAAAGCAGGCAAGCAGGACTTCATTCTATGTAGGAGAAGGTACCAATACCTTTGGGACCATGTGTGCTGGCTCCCTTTATGGCTCAGTTAACTGATACCTGTGCTGGCACCCACTGCTGGGATCCACTGCTGTCTGCACTCTGGATCCAAAGTGTACTAGAGGTCCTGGTGGTTTTTTTGTAAAAAAAAAATCACTGTGGTTTTGCTAAAAAGAGGCACTCAGAACACAGAAGCTTCTTCATCTTTCCTCTGCATCACCTACCACTGTTTCCCATTAGTTTTGGCAAGTGAAGCCTCTCAAAAGCAATAGTGGGGTTTTTATTTGAGATTTGAGGCAGCAGTGGTAGCAGGAGTCACCATGTGGAAACTTGATTTTATTCAAGGGGAAAGGAGTTTTGGAAGGTGATATTTGAGACAAATTAGAGGAAAAGAGTATAAAGAGAACCATCACTCTTGAATAAGTGTCTGCTTCTTCCTTATTTAAACGAAACCCTTGACTCACTTCTGTTCAATACAGGAATATTGGATAAAAATAGATTAATTAAGACAGAAAAGAAATGCTGTCATCTTTAGGCTTTAAATTCAAATTAACAGGGAAGATGCAGTTCTTCACTACCCTGGTATAAACTGAGAACTGCTGTTTTGGTTTCAAAGGGAAGTATCTGTATTTTTATAGCAGTAGTTGTAAGCTGTTTCTATCAGGGAAGTTTTTTATTAACAGATTGTTACAAGTGTTGTCCCATTTGACCTGCAGTAGACTCCTTGCATCATCTCATTCAATTATACCCTTTAAGGTCAGATAACCTTCATGCAAGTGTTCTGTTGCACCTAAAAACATTTTGGGATTTGTTGTTGATATTTTTTTTTTAAAATTCATCTCACCTGACTTTAACCACCTACAATGTAAATGTCTCTGTACCAGTTACCTTGTTCTCTCACAACACAGGGAGAAAAATAGGTGTTTCTGGACTGTGATTCATCTGATCTATTTTGGATGCCTCATTAGGGTGAGATGATTCATAAATGATGCTTCATTCTCTCCATTGAATAGAAGGGACCTGGCTCTGTTATAGGCATCTGCATTTGTTCAGATCACTCCCATTCTTTGTTCTGGTTTGGAAGGCTTTTCCACATCCCTGTCTCCATTTCTAGACTAAATTTATTTGCAGCCAGTCCCAGCCCATCAGTTTAAACAGAGACTCTCTCTCTGTCACTTTGGACAGTCAAGGAGCTCCAGTTTGCTCTCAGCCTTTTTCAGCTTTGGGGCAGGTCAAGGGAGAAATGTTGTCAAAGAAATATTATCAAGAGCTTGGAAGAGGCAATGGCCAAGGAGAGGTGTGATTCTGTCTATGCTACATATCCATATAACCTCATGGAAGCTTTATTGCTCAGATTAGGTGTTTTGCTAAAAAAAAAAAAAGAAACAAAACCAAAACCACAAGGTTGGGAACAACATCTGCTGTGTCTAAATAGGGATAAAGTATCATGAACTGAAATGTTAACCTCAAGACATAAGTTTTTTAGAGTTTTATTTTCTCATTGAGTGCAAACCTGGCATTCCCTAGCAAACTACCAGTGAGTTACCCATGAACCAGCCAAAAAGTCTGCTCACCACTTGTACCTAACCACATGAGCAGGGAGTTTGGCACCTCTCCAGTCAGAGTAAACATTGAGGACAGAATCATTTATAGGGTAGTTCTAGTCATAGCTGTCTTGGTCTCTTGTTTGCAACTGAGAGATTATATGGTGTTGAAACCAAACACAAGCTGGGAAGAAATAGGCCTTGTTATCAGCAGCAGCAGAAGAAAGGGTTTTGTTGTTGTTGGGTTGGAGGTTTTTTTAAAAGTGTTTTTCAAATGTTGATTGTACTATGGGATTTATTGAGAACCTGCTCAACCCTTCAAATTAAATGCAAGATAAACCAAACCATTGTTGAAATGGAATAAAGTAAAATGCCACCCTTGAAATAGTCTGACTACATTTCAGTATTTCTTTCATTCCAAACCAGGCCCAGAAGACTAAAGCCACCTGGTGCAGCCACAGTAGCTATAAATGCTCCATTGCACTGGCTTTTAAATGCTCCTTTACAAGGTGGAAGATGGGGTAGTTGTCTGTGCTTTATCTAATCCTTCTTCCTGTGGTGTGCCTGCCAGCAGCAATACTCGCTGTTAGTAAATGTGAGAGTGGTTTTGTCCTCTTATGTACCTTGTCCATGAGGTCCTAGGAATGGCAATCAAACTCCTGCCTTTGCTACTGCAAACTTACCAGGCAAAAAAGGTACCTTTATTTCTGAACACTTTCTGTAGTCAGAGGTGTGAGAACTGTGTGTTAGAAGCCCTTCTTGGGACTTGAAGTTTCCAGAAATTTTGCTCCACATTCTTCTTGCTTGTCTTAGGGTGGTTGGTCCTGCAGGTGCACAGTTTTATTCTTTTAGCCAATGTGTTGCTTGCTTTTATGTCTGCTTCAGTTTGCACAGCTACAGCATCAGCTGTCATTGCCCACCTTGGTGACCTCCCCTGCAATCAATCCATTCACTGAAACAAGTCCTGCATTGTAAGTTGTGTATTACTGCACAGAAACTCCACATTTCTGTTGTGGTCCCCTCCTTTTCTTCAGTGATCACAGTGAAAAGGGGGGCAATCCATGGGTGAAGTGACATATGCCACTTTGCTTAATTCTTCCACTGTGGGATAAGAACTGCAGAGAGGAAAACGTATTACTGAGCCCTGCCCTATGTGTTGGCATCCTGCTGCATTGTCAGAGAGTTTTGGATTTGGGAGTAGGAGTATAGGCTCAGCATAGAGGTCCAATTTGGTTAGTCAGCACTACCTCAGTTAGCAGTCAGTCTTGAGGAGTTACAGAGGACAGAACATATTCTCGGTGGGTTTGGCTGCAGCAGCAGGGTGCCAGGTACATTTTCAGGGTATGCTTGTGGCAGGATTACCAGTGAAGTGGAGCAAATCACAGTTAGGTTCACCCAAAAAAGGTAAGCAAATAGAATGCTTTAGCCCCGTTTTAAGGACATATATTTTGGCGCTCTTAGTGCAGGACACATTGTCTTTGCAAACACACAGTTGTAGCAGGGATGTAGCAGGACTGCTGGATTTCCCAGATGACTCATGTCCTAAGAGAAAGCACCTCTTTAGGGACTGATATGAATAATAAAGACATGGACTCTGCAAAGGCAGCATCTTGAGGGTGTTTTTATTTTTGAGACTCCTTTGGAAGTGCAGGATGTTCCCTTCATACCCTGAAGAGCACTGACTGCTTCACTGCCTCCTTCCCTCTTAAATTTGTTCTCCTCCCCACTTACTGCATTTAGCATCCCATGAAGTAGGCACTCCAGCACTGCCATTGAAATAAACTGCCTGCCACCTGCCTACCTATCTGCAGGTCCATTTTTTCCCTTCTTCTGGTTGTAAATACATTGGTCAGAATCAGAGCTGGCCCCTACCATCTGCATCAGGTTGTATTTCAGCACTGTCCAGGCTTGTTGCGGGGGGGGGGGTTGTGACTTAGGGCTGAGAAGAGCAATAAGAGCTGAGCTCCAGAGGAAGGAACATGAATCAGGTCATTAGTTATCCCTCTGCTTTTGTGGAACCTGGGGCATGAAGATACCTTCTTTCTTTCAGATTAATCCCACCATCACAGTGTAAGCTAACGAGGTGCAATTTTACAGCTCAAGGTGAAGAGGAATCTGAAACTGTTGTTTGCCTGCACATAAAATTGGTAGCAGGTGCCAAGCAGCTCCTTCAGAAAGTCTCACACATCAGGGCAAACCATGAAAAAACAGAGTAGAGAATCAAGGTGGTTTTTTTTCTGCTAGAGTGTCTCTGTGTCTAGGTGATTTCCCAAACTAGAACTCCTCAGAACTTTTGCACTGCTTTGAGCCAGAATGATTTCCAGGGGCTGCCTGCTGCTGGAGCAGGCATCTCTGCCTGGGCTTCTCCGTGAGGGATTTCACTCACTGAGTAAACCGACAAACAAAAGACTACCCAGCAGGTTTAATGGGAGGACCAGAGCAGAGAGACACTTAAGTGCTTACAAGCCACAAAGGGAGCACAAGATTTATTGATCCATGCCCCAAATCAGGGACAGAGCACTAGTGAGGGACACAGGATATAGGGTTATGCAGGGCTACCCCTGTAAGATACCACAGTGAAATGGTGAGCTGCCTCCCTTTACAGTGGCTGAAGAACAAACAAGTAATGGATTTGGCCTCCCTCAGCTTCACTCCTGAAGGTCACTGTGCCCAGAATCTATACTCTCCAGAGCATGGGACACTCTCCTTCAGGCCTGATTACACAGACTGAATTCCCCTCAGACAAAAGTGGGAAGGTGACCTGCATGTAGTAGCTTCAAAAAATAAGAATTAATTATGCCAGTAAGACACCAGCTCAGTAAGACTGAGACTGAAGCCTTGGTAGTTATACTAATACTAGGCCAGGCTTAGTTCACCTGGTGCATTGTAGGGACAGCTGAAACTCTGCAGGAATATTTTAAGAGTTTGTGTGAAACCTTTCTGAGATGAGATGAAATGAAATGAGGTGACAGGGAATGGCTTTGTAAGAAGGCAGGGTGAAATCTGAAACACACAACTCTGGGTCTGAATGCTTGCAGTACCTGGTGCTGTCACAAGGCACTTGTGCCTGTCTGTGGGACAGCTCTGCTCCTAAACACAGCTGTTGGCAGGCTGGCTGGCACTTTGCTATGCGCATTATATAACTCCCCTTATTTCTTTTTTCCCTCACGGTTCTATTCC
The DNA here is from genome assembly GCF_963662255.1 of Cinclus cinclus. Classification (NCBI taxonomy): domain Eukaryota; kingdom Metazoa; phylum Chordata; class Aves; order Passeriformes; family Cinclidae; genus Cinclus; species Cinclus cinclus. The sequence goes on along the minus strand of NC_085084.1, from coordinate 78,339,647 downwards.
TTCTTTTCCTTATTCTTGTCTACTTCCTTTCTCCCTTTTTTCACTCTTACCTTCTCTCCTCTTTCTCCTCCTTCTGGTTGATTCTCTTCCCTTCCTTCATTTGTTTTTTCCTCTCATCTCTCATTTATTTGTTTAGAGCAAATTTTCAAATCTATAAACCCATTACAGCAAAGAGACTGTGTTGAGGCAGCCTCTGAGCCTGCAGATGTGGTGGGTCCTGGATTCCAATAACAGAACTTATTTGGAAAAAAACATTATCTGTAATGTGGAAATGGTTTGGCTTGAGGCTAAAATTTATCATCATTACCCTAATATCATCTCAAGCCTCAGCTCTGGCAGCAGCTAAAGAAAACACCAAGGCTTAATTCAGTCAGTGCAAGGAAAGAGAGACAGAGGATGGAAAATATGATTTATGATGGAAATCAATGCAATCATAATACTTTATGCTTGTAAAATTGGGCTGTTCCAACAGTGCTCACAGATAGTATAGGCAGCTCTCCACCAAGAATTCATGTCAAGATAGAATGCAGTAGTATGATGGCACAAAGGGATAAAATTCAAAGTTTGGGGTGTGAATAGGAACAGGTTTTGCTTTGCTGGGGGTTTGTTTTCCTTCTTTCCTTCCTTCCTTCCTTCCTGGAATCCTTCCTAGAATCCTTCCTGGAATCCTTCCTGGAATCCTTCCTTCCTGGAATCCTTCCTTCCTTCCTGGAATCCTTCCTTCCTTCCTGGAATCCTTCCTTCCTGGAATCCTTCCTTCCTTCCTTCCTTCCTTCCCCAGGGATCAGACAACTTCACTCAGCTGAGGTCTGTCTCTGCAGGACAATGGAAAGATGCTGTCCTGAAGCTCCCAGAGGGTGGAGGAAGGGTGAAAAAGAAGGATGACAATCTGGAATATGAAAGGAATGCTGACTAGATTTCCAAGTAAATGGCAAGATCTGGCAGGAGCAGTATCCCCAGTGTAAAAGTGAAAGCAACAACGTGACTCATTCCTCTGCAGTGCGGAGTACCTCTCAGAGACCAGCTGAAGTATATTTACAAAAACTTGAATCAGGCTGTTCACCTCAGCTAAAGACAGACAAAAGTGATGAGGCCTGGGAGGTTTTTTAATGCAGAAAACTAAAAAAGCATCTGAACTTTTAAATTTGACCAAATCATTACTCTTTTCATCCCATAAATAAAATACAAGTTGCAGAGATCACAGGCAAATTGCTGATGCAAAGTTGGGTTAGCTCATATGTAATGTAAAGAACATGACTTTTCAAAATGCTATATGCAATTTCCCTGAACAGTTCTTGAAGGATGTTCTGCACTTTAGTTGTATGGGTGGGAATATAGCCTTGCAGCATTGCTTGTCCCTGGAGAAGCAGGACAGCATCCCCAGCAGCCAGAATGAGGGAATACAGTTATTTTTTGTGAATGTAAAAAAAAAAAATGCTCGTTTATTTATATAATTTCATCAAAGCTGAAATACATGATATCTAGGACTTGCAATTTAATGTAGGCTCTATCCCAAAGATGGTCAAAATAGAGCACTTGCATTATTATTTTTCAATGGAAAATATCTTTCCAAACAAAGCTATCTTTAATAAGATGCTTTTGAAATTCTTTTTATATTTCCTGATATCTTGAAAAAACCTGTCTCTAGGAGTTGGGGGAAAAAAATTGGAGATTCCTCCTTAAAGATAATCACAATTTCCAGATATCAATTTATGATTCCTCCCTCTTCTTCTCCCTCTGTCTTTCCTCAGGCAGAGTAGATGTATATTGTGATTTAGATCTTTAGCATCTACACAGGAATACATTGCAAGGTGAAGTGGTGAGCACCACACTTACACAGAAAGAGGGGACATGCTGGAACACACCACTCGTTGCACACCAGAAAATCCAAACAAGGTCAGGACTAACAGTACAAAACATTTGGAAGACAGGCTTCCTTGTCTTCAGGGCTCACATAAAGTTTTTTTGTAAATGCTGTAGCCAGAAAAGGCAGAGTCTCCCTGTCCCTTTCCAGCTATCAGTAACTCTGCAGAAGTTACACGGTGGCCAGCATTGAACAAGATTGTACAGGCAAGAGAAAATTGAGAGGAAATGCTGCTTGGGGTGACTCCATGCCTGAACTTTCATCAACCATGCTTGAGGAGTGCCTGGTGTCACAGGGGCCTCCAGAAATATGCAGCTGCAGGCAGGTTTGCATTCCCTGAAGAACCATCACAATGAAAAGACCATCACTACACAGAAGTAATACAGTTCACCTTCCACTCCCAGGGCCAGAGCTAGGGTTACCAGGGACTTTGCCTTACACTGGCAGGGACATCTCCATCTGTAACTTTAAATGCTTAAAGCTTTCAAGCACTGTGCTTTTTGCAGGAATGGATAAAGAAAGAAAATACAAAGAAGCCTTTAGTCTATTCTTCTCCATCTCATCCACTTCCACAAGGACATTGACAGATGAGGTTCCGTGGTGTCAGAGAACTTGTGTCCTTCTTTAATCTGAGTTTTTCAAATGAAACCAAGAGGAGGCTGATTTTTAGCAGACATTAGGTCTTATTCTTATAGAAACCTGGTTAGATCCCATTGGTATCTGGCTGTCATTTCTGTCGCCTATCAGCCCAGATCTCTCCAGCTAGTCCTCTTCCTTTTCCCCTCCCTTGCATCCAGCTTTCCACCACTACCCCACACACCTACACACAGAGAGTGCACACAACTGTTTCACAAATATCTGTTTGTGAAGCAGGTTGTTGTCTGATGGCCTAATTTCCCAGATGGATTAACAAATGACTCTACCACCTTCTGTAATTCTATCACATTGTCCCCACACTCTTTCTTGCTTCTGGAAAAGTTTGACAGCGGTAGCAAGGGATTGGAGAGCAAAAGGTCTACTGAATGAAACCGAATTAAAAGTCTTGAACACCTGCGGTGTCAGTGTTGGACAGCCATCTGTCCCTCATTTGAGAGCACTGTTACTGTCTGCCATACCTAATGTTGCTTGTCCCAGACAAATGTTAAGATGCTGCACAGACTAACTTGATGTACAGGGAAATCTATCCTTTATTTTAAAGACAGAAAGGAAGGTATTCCACTGGTTTGTCTGCTAGTCCATTAATGAGATCAGAAGATTTACACTATACATTAACTCCTTTTGCTGTTGAGGAATGTTACCTCAAAATAAACCTTCTTCCTTTACTCACATCATTCCTAACTGCACACTACCTAAAGTACAGAAACACTCAGACCAGGTACAAAAGTATTTCCTCTTCACAAATACATATATACATATACATATATACATATATACATATATATACATATATATACATATATATATATATATATATATATATATATATATATATATATACAGATACACACATATATATAATTATTTAAAATATGCTAGACTTATACATATGCATACCTTCACACATGCATACACATGCTTCACACGCATAAATGGTGAACATTTTCATCAAACCAATGTGCTGGGATAAAAAAAGAGCAATAAAAGCTTGTTTGATGCTAAATTCTTGAGTATACTGCCCATCCAAGAATAGAAGAAATAAGTCTTTAAGGACCTGATATGTCCGAACATTTTGTACTTTAACAAAATCAGTTTACCAGGAGAAAACCTTTGAGGACCTTTAGAGGAAGCACAGAGGAATATAATTTTTGTTTTCTATCATGTACCTAATTCAAAGAAAATCTGATTACCCATCTTCTCATAGATTTATTTTTTGGTATGTCAGTTGAATTGGCAGAAGAATCACAGTTTTTTTGTGTAGGAGACAGAAAAACAGGTTCTATTCGCCGATGTGCTTGAGGACCATCTTCTGCTACTTACACTGATAGTGTTTCCTTGCCTGTGATGATATTGAAACCAAAAAATCTCAAAAGCCAGGAGAAATGGCTGTCACCAACTCATCTAGAAACACTGTAGGGCTTTTGCTATAAGCTGGGAAAGGCATGTTGCAAACCAAGATTTGCCAGTAGTCATTGTGATTTCCTTCAAGGACTTACTGTACTTCTTCAGTGTTGTCCAGATACCAATCAGAATCAGAATAGGAGTAAATTGGGAAGTTTCACCATCTTTGTCACATAAAAAGTCGAACTGTGTACATCCATTCAATTTGAGAAATCAGTGGCAGTGAATCAGATCACATCCTTAGTAAATAAAAGCCCATATCATATATTACTACCATGTTCAGCATTTAATAGTGAATCTTTAACAGTAGTTGAGATTGAAGTTTCAGAGAAGCTGTTGCATCTTTGCATCCTTGGAGATTGATGTTCAGTCATGGCAGACAGGGGAGGAACATGAAGGCCTCTTTTGTTCATTGAGAACCAGAGACTTTGTCAGTTTAACATTTTTCTCTACTGAAGTAATGGAAATAGAGATGATTCTAGCAGTTAGTATTTCACTTTCCTTCACTTCAGTTACATATTAAAATAATTTTTAGGCAGCTCAGGAGTGGTGATTAGTAAAACCGGAGGTAAGGTGCCTCTTGCTGCCCCCACTGCTCTCACAGGGACCTCTTGAGGATGAAGCAACAGCATCAACGTAGCTGCGTGAAGAGGGGCATGACAGTGTTCAGAGAAGATTTTCTCGGGAGGGGGTGTTTGGTTTTCGTTGGTATAGGCAGAAAGCTTAAGATGTTATCTTCAGGCTACAATGTGTGCCATTTTAAACACACTGCTCTTAATAAATACAGACAGCAAATCAGGACAAGAACAGACGCAAGTTGTTTCAGGCGACTTCTGTCAAGTGAACAGTAATGCGCCAGGATTAGTGGCAATCCTCTCCATATTGAAGAGAGCAAGTCGCCTGCAGATGAAGTGCTCCGGGCATTGCAGTGGGTTTATCAAGGGGTCCTTGATATTCTGGAGCAGAAGAGCAAGCTGCAACATTATCAGTAGCTTTTCAATTCAACCATCTCCAGTTGAAAACTGGATGGCAGTAGTGGTGGGAGTGGGAGGTAATTGTTTTTAATTCCAGATGCATCCTGAAGAACCCACATCCCAGTGGTTCCCGGGCTGCTGCCTTCCCCTCAGTGATGTTGCTAATGCAACTAGACTTGCTCTTAATAACTAAAATGTTGAAAGCACGGTATTGGCAGGGCCACAGTTTGAGCCAGTGAACCATTAACTTCCGTCCCATCGTTTGCAATCAAAGTCAAAGTTCACTGGGACTCAAAAAGGCAATGTTAACTATCCCCAGTGTCACCATTCTCCCTTATACCAAATGTCCCTTGAAAATGCCAGCCCAGAGGACAACCTTTTTTGGTGTCATTTTATTAGAGTGCTAATATCTATTATTCTCTCCAAGCTGAGAAAGGGAGTAGGTGTGTGGATTAGTTCTTTATGCATGAAGAAGACACCTCTTGCTTGTTTGTGAATAAGGATCTCTTTGGAATGACAGTGTTGAAGTACTACCAGGCCTATTCTTCCTTTACCTTTCAGCAGCTTTATGCCATCCTGCTAGCTTAAGACTGCCTTAAAACTAGAATTAACAAATTTTACTGAGTTACCATGTGGGAACCTTCATAACAGAGCCAGCTGTGTTGTTTTACTAATAACGCCATCAAGGCTGGTTTCCAGAAGAATCTATCTGATCACTGGCATCTGGTTTGAATTACTTTGTACATTAGCACTGAGACCCGACTCAGTCTCTGGGCACCTCAAAGGTCTCTTTCAGGCACAGATTGGTTTGCTTGCTAGATCCTTGTCCACAGCTGAACATCTAAATTTGGAGTTCCAATCCAATTTAAAGGGAACATCCCAAGAAAAATCTGTCCCTGTAAGACCTGTAGGCTGGAAAGCCGGGAAATTAAGATAAAAGCAGCATCTCGCATTCCATGGAAACCATTTCTAAAAAACCTGTCACTACTTCTGGGATTTAGCTGTGCAGAACTTCTGGCTAAGAGTTTTAAAAGAGGCAATTAACAAAATACATATTATGGTCTCTTTGAAGCTTCACGGAGGGGTCTCGCTCTAGTAACTTTTGCTGCAGAGCTCCTGTCTTGACCTAACTCCATTGAGAGTTCAGGAAATACAAGTAAAGGGAATCCAGTTTATAAGTTCTCCTTAAATTATATTCTATCAGAGAAAAAGGGTTTATATGAACTTGGAAGCCTTTCCCCTGATCATTCTGAGTTTACAGCTAACAGGAGCTTTTCTTGCCCTTTTTTTAACCCCCCCCTTTTTTTTTTTTGCCTCATTAGCCCTCCAGCAAAAAAAATGCTGCATTACACATGATTCTAGAAGGGTCTGTATTCTCCATGCAATTTTTATGCATTATATAAAATAAATAGCTTAATCAGACACACACCAAAAGAAGAATACAGACACACACACAGAGTGAGAGACAGCAGGCACACCTGAGACTGAAGTGCATCCTGTTCATAAAGGGAGATATAGTGCTGATGGCATTTCACACTGAGGTATCCAGGGACCATCACATGGCTTGATGAGACCAAGGAAGCTCAATAGACTTTCCAAACCTAATTAGTACTTAATGATCTGGAGAGACACGGATGTCCATCACCTCTGCTTCAGCCCCTCTGTTCTTCCTCAGATTCTTAATTAACCTTTAAGGAGATGATGTGCTGATGAGTTTCCTAGGATATTTCATTGATTTTTTTTCACACACGCACACATGCACACTTGTGCACACGCTTAGCCACACAACACACGTCAGCTCACATATTAAGTAAGCTCTGGTACAATTTCTGAGCTCCAATGCACTCCTCACAAGGGCTCCACTGATCAGTGTTTATTAATGAAGCGCTGCCTCGAAAATTGTTAATTGATGGCAGTGTACAGAACATTGTCTGGAATTTAACCTTATTCATCATTTAAGTATGGGGGAAACTAGAGCGTGGTGTTAATTAATAGTGTAAGAACAAAGTTGGATCGTTCTGCTGTGGATTTGAAAAACAGAATCGTAAGTGTAAAGAGAGGGAGAAAAAAGCTGTGATTAAATATAAAACCAGTGCAAAAAACTGAGAGAAAATGGAGCCAAAGCCAGTGTCATATTCAAGATGACTCACTTCATGCTGATAATGAAATAAAAATTTTCATGTGAGCTTATGTAATATTTTACGCCTGTGTCATATTTAATCAACTCTGAGTTTTAACAAGCTTAGTAGAGGGTGGGGGAAAGCTGCTACCAATGAAGTGAAAACAGATTAATAAATTTTGAAAAGTTAATAGACAAATTTTCAGATAAAAATAAAAAAAATAATCAATGTTGGTAGCTGAATTTGCCAGGGGGAAAATGACAAATGGAGAATGCCTTACTTCAAGTTCGCTTAATAACAATCTAAATATATAGTGATAATGTAGTGTGCAATGCTAACAGCTGCACTCTTCCAAGCTTGTCTAGATGTTTTCAATGGCTGTTTGTTCTCCAAGTCGTATGCCTGATTAATGGAAACCTATCTACTCAGATATTAATTTAAATGACTTATAACATGGGGTCAGCATGCTGTGGTTTGAGTGTGACATTGCCTTCCACGAGACTGTTGCCTTTGCTGAGCTGGGGCACTTGGACCACTTGAGTTTGGGCTCAAAGATCTCAGTGTGCAGGCTTCAGCCTGTTGTGCTTGGGTAAGTGGACCACAATTATGGACCAGTCTTCTGGTCCATGCAGGAATTTCTCTGACACAAAGATCTTTGGCCTGCCCCAGATCATACCCAACACAAAGAATAACAGGGGAACAGCATGGACACTCCTGGCTGTGCTGAAAATTCATGGCACTGCTCTTATAGACTAAAGTCCAGTTTCTGCCTGTGATCAGATAAAAATGTCTGTGTAGAGCAAGGCCTGAAGCCTTGGACCTGTCTTCTTCTGCAGTTTCTGTGTTTACATAAGCTTGGGGTTTTAACCCTTTAAAAGACATATTTCAGTGACTACAAGGTTTGAAAATGTGGAGGGTGGTGTGAACATGTGGTGTGCTCCCCAGAAATCCTGTCATGTAAAGAGAAAGGATGGTCTGAGGTAAGAGAGAGGAAAAAAAAAACCACACCCCCCCCCCCCGCCCAAAAAAACCCAATAAAACTCTAAAAAAATTAACAAAAAAACAAACAAACAAAAAACCAACAACTATACCAAGGGAAAAGTAAAAGTACTGCCAGATTTTCATGAATTTCAGAGAAATGTTCTTCAGAGGTTAGTCCACTGCTTTCTTTGCAGTTTAAAAGAGAAAACATGCCATTTTGAAACAAGGATAAATCCCATCTATTTTCTTTATTTTCAAAGCTCTTTTGTCCTTTTTATTTATTTATTTATTTTCCCCTTCCCAGAAAATATTCTGGATGCTGATCAAATTGCTGACTTATTCAAGTCCCCTTAAAACTTAATTTTCAATTTACTTTTCTGTTTACTTGGAACATATTTCCTAATTTCTGTTTTGGAAGATAAGGCATGAAATGATAAAATGTGGAGCTACACAAATGTTGTTTAACCTACCTTCAGGCCCCAAATCAGGATTAGTTCTGCCTTTTTCATTCCTTGGGCCTGTAACCCTTGAGTCATTTGGCTGTGGGTGATGGGAAATGGATAGTGAGGAATGCAGAGCACAGGAGATGACAGTGTAGAGCATCAGGGACCATGGAGGATGTCAGTGACAACCAGATGCCATGAGTAGGCAAAGATATTGTTTTGCCCAGATCTCCAAAGATGAGAAGAAAGGTCCTGGAAGTGCATGTGCAATTCGAATTAAGCTCAGATTTCCTCTGATGTGATTAGTGATTGCTCCTGTGCAGCACACTCTGATGGTTGGTAGTGGGAAGGTATCCAAAGGACATGAAAAGCTTCAGAGGTATCTGGACTATGTCAGAAGCAGGATGGTGTTTTGCAGAAAGCACAAGAGAAGAACATTTCCTGCTCTGCACTTCATGACCCTTGGATGAGGTCTGATTGTCCTGATATCACTCTACTTCGTGCTTTCCCTGAGAGCTGATTCAGTCTTTACTGCCTCTTCTCTCATCACATGCCTGGGGGCATAAAGGACACCCAGCCCCCCAACTAGTCATGTAAGGTGACATGTAAGTTACGTAAATCAAGTCATATGAGAGCAAATATCCCATCTCTTAGCCAAGAAATGCCTGGTGTGGATGGTAAGAATGCTCTCTTATTAGTAGCTGTTAAGTGAGCTGTTTATTATTTAAAAGTTAGATTGCTTAATTGTTCTTGTGAGAGCATAAAACAAACAAATGTGCTATAGGCCAAGCTCATTTTACTTCCTATCTTATGAGTAACATTTACTACAGAACCTCGGACAAGAAGACAGCAGCATATTTCTGAATCTTTCACTATTTTCTCTCTTCTACTTCTTACTGAGAAGAAAGTTTTTTTTTCTAGCATAAAATTTTGTTTATATGAGCAGTGAGAGAAAATAGATGCTGTCTAAATCTAGGAAGTAGCTGACTAGTTAAAAAGAACAAAGGTCTCATATTTAAGGAGATTGCCCAATGACAGATTTAATTCCAGAAAATAAAATAAATAAATGAATAAATACATAGAGTAAAAAGAAAATAAACCCACCTCCTCACTCTCTAGAATCTCAGTGTTTTTAGAGTCAGGTGAGGCCATCTAGATCACCAAAGGCAATCCAAAGCTGGCGGCTTACTGACTGTGTTCTTAGCAATGCTTACACCCAGCACTGGACATTGGAATCTGTTTAACTGAGCAAAATAAACACGTTAATCATGATCCTGGGGATTAGCTTGTAGTCTGCTTGAAAAATTGCTGCATCATTTTTGGCCACCAGAGTTACTCTTTATCAGAGCCGGTTTCACACAGAGATTAGGCATCAGCAGGGCTCTCCAAAGTGTACCCAGCACACTCCCAGGAGCTTTTGGGGTCAGTGGTGAAGTACCTTGCAAATAAGCTTCTGGCATCTGTGTCTCAAAGAGGCCCCTCCTGATATAGCTGGGGGGAGTGTTAAATTGTGGATTGCAGGACTTGGTTCAGTTCCTTTCTTCACCCCTATGAGGGATATGAATGTACAGGGCTCCCTTGTGTTCCCCATCCTTCTCTCTCTTCTCCCTAATATCACCTATGTAGGATATATGATTTTTTGCATCAATATTTGTTTCTTGTGTTTAACAGTCTTCTCTTGGCCAGGGGAAGGTACAACCTTGGTGGGCATTTTTTTCTGGGGCACAAAAGCAAATCAGAACTAATTCACTCTGATGTCCAGCATGAGTCAACCCCATCAGAGAAATCCTGGAGAAGAGAGTGCTCAGCAAGTGCCAGGAGCTAGAGGAGCTGGAGGGTGGTGAAGCACAGGAACAGGTTGCCTAGAGAAGCTGTTCAAGGATCCCTGGAAGTGTTCAAGGCCTGGTTGTAGGGGGCTCTGAGCAGAGCAATCTAATGGTAGGTGTCCTCTCCCACAGCAAGCATGTTGGAATGAAATGATCTTTAATGTCCCCTCCAGCCCAAACTATTCTATGATTCTGTGATTCTAAGATGCATAGTGGGATATTCATTGCCTTCTTAAGCCCAGGAGAGATGTCCTCCCTACTTGTCCCAGTTAAATCCTGCACTACCAATCTTCTCTTTTCACCCTGAGTGAGTAAGAAGTAGCTTTTGGTTCCATCACTGGGTGAACCCCCAATGATAGAGTCAACATTCAGGTTTCACTGGCTTGACTTAACATCTTAACATGGCACAGGGTCAGAATCTATTCTCAAGTAACTCAAAGAGAGCACTTAGTCTTGGAAAGACAGAACAATGAAGGCTTTGTTTGTCTCCTAGACCTAGGGAAGCAGTGCACAGTGGGGGTCAGTGTGGAATCACAAGGCAGATTATTGCGGCTCCTGTCCTGTTTTGTTGACATATATGCTTTAATCAGGTAGCACCAGTGGTGACAAGTGTGGCACTACCTGTTTTGTGCACTGTAGGATGCACTCAGCTTTCTGGGAGACACTCACATACTTGTTTGAGTATCTCACTTGTCTCTAGCAGGTGCTTGTTATGAAATAGGGCTTTTCCCACATATTAGAGGTAGTTTTGGCAGAACACTGTCATCCCAAAAGACATCCTCTCCATCCCTCCTATTCCTTGGTGTCTTCTTCCAATGACTAAACTTCTGCATGCCTATTAGCAAACAGCCTCAACATCCCACTGTGTTAATTGAATGACAATATCATAAAAAATAAAAGTACAAAAGGTGTAAAAAATCTGACTGGGGATTCTTTACAGAACTTTTCTCAATCCTTCTGCCTTGACATGTAATGTGTTGATTTCATTCCTTTCCTCCTCCTATCATTTCTGTGCCTGCTTCCCCTTGTCTCCCTCATTCCCTCCCCGCTCAGTCCCTACAGGTATAAATAACCCAAAAAACACGTAGCTATGTCTGTGACACAGCCATGCTGTGCCAGTTTCCCCATCTGCTGCCTCCCTGCCCCACGTTCCACATCCAACACATGCTCTTGTCGTGCTGAGTTCTATAAGGTGGGTGCTCATGTTTGAAAAGAGGCAGGAGTTGAAACTCTCTGCTGAATCTGAGACCTAGGTCATGACACTGATGGTGAACAGGCCACTTGTCTTTACAAGGGGGGGACAGAATCCATTTCACAATGCAAATGCTGAGTGTTAACAAGTCTGATAGATGTAAGTGTGAAAGTCATTGAAACAGTAATGTCCAGTGCTGTCTGCAAATGCAGAAAGATATTTGCTAGATCTTCCTCTGACCAGGCTAAAGGCTACTGGCTTGCATGAGCCCAAAATGCACATTGATTCAATTTCCTATCTCCATCCTGGAGTTCCTTAGGAAATTGAACATTTGCTGAAAAGAAATAAAGCAATCATAACAAATGCTAATCATTAACAGTGTGAACCTTCATATTCACCTGCCAAGACATTGGTAGCGACTCAGCAATGTTGTTCCCTGAGCACTGACTGTTGGGTTTTAATTACATTGTTCTGTTTGAGCTGTTCAAACCAACCATTTGAGAACTGTCTGGCTGCTGTAGTAAAAAAAATAATAATAATTTGACCTTGACATCCTCTTCCTTCTCTTTGTCCTAGTATTCTTTGGAGGCAATCATTCATACAGTATATATATCTCGTATATAGTCTGTCACTCTTCCTCCTGCAGTCCTTGTGGGATCAAAGTAGCTCTTCTAAGCTCCTTTATACTTCACTGACTTTACTCAGCACCTAAATACTGATATTCCTGTGGGTGGTCTGTAAATGTTCTCATGCTGGCATTTCCTGCCATGGCTCTACACCTCTGAGAGTTTGACCATGTGCATTGCCTTCTTCAAGCTTTACTACTCTGACTATATGTCTTTGTTAACACTTAGAGTCTGTCTGCTCCCCCATCTACCTTAGTGCAATAAAGTCCCCTAGTAGTCAAACGCAATAATGTTCCAAAATGTCAAGAATAGACCACCTGTGTAGCTCTCTTATTATCAGAATAGGTCTGCTTTTCCCCATTCCATCCCTGAGCTGGGGCTAATGAAAGGCAGATGGACAGGTTTTTTAGAAGTCAAAAGACAAGTTCAGTCTGGTCTCTTGTGGCAGACCTCCCTGAGAAGCTACTGTCTTCATCTCAGCTGACATCATCTTGACAGCTAATGAGACTGTCCAAGTTTTGAAAATGAAATGAAGATACGAGTGCCCTGATCCCCAAGCCCCAAAAGATGATTTTATAACTAGTGGCCAATTCTGTTACCAGTCCTCCAGCTGGAAATTGAGTCTGAGTGTAGAAACAGCTTATTGCAACATTATAATTTAACAAGGGTTTAAATACTGTATCAGAAGCAAAAGAAATAGAGAGAAACTAGGTCTGTAGTAAAAATGTAAACAATTTCATTTATGCTCCCTTTCCTCATTTAAAAAAAAAAAAAATAAAAAAAGTTGACAAAAACAATTTTATGAGGTCCTTAAAATTTATCCATGGAATATTTTATTTTGATTACGTGGACAAATAATAACTGAATGCATAAATATTTATTTGTACTTTAAAATGCCACCATGCTGTGAACAGCAATTTGGGTAACTGATGTTTATATCTCCTTCCATACCCCATAATCCTAACTTGGACTCCATGGATATGGTACACATAATAGTCTGTACTCTTAGTGGGAAAAGGGAGTTCATCATGGGAACTTTTGCCTACAAAGTATCCTGAGAGGTTTAGTACGTCTGGGGAAGCCATCTCACAGCAGTGCACGATGGCTGCATAGGAAATGAAAATACACTTCCTCTGGCAGCATCTCCAGACTGAGATCATTGGGGTGTTTGGGATTTGAAGGGCAATAAAAAAAAATATTCTCCGTAGACACCACATTTGTTTCATGAAAAAACATAGAGCTCAAACACTAAATTTCTCTGAAGAAACAGCTTGATTTCACACTAAGTGGTGATTAAGACCCAAGAGGAGAGGCTTTCTCCAGCATGCAGCCACCCACCCGTCCCACAGATTTCTTTAGCCAAAAAAGTGCTATGAGGAATAAGATCATCACGACCTTGTGGAGGAGTCTCAATGAGATCCTTGTGATCATCCTGCTTGGCTCCGAGTCATATGCAGGAGCAATAGCTTTCAGTTTCCTCCACAGCCACACTCCCAAGGACAGTCAGGACGACCACAAGGAAAATGAGCATTTTGTATAACTGCTGCCCACGTGCAATATTGACACGTGGCACCCCTTGTCACATGAATGTTGTTCTAGTTTTTTTCATTTGTTACTAATATGAATTTATTTCTGGGTAGTGCTCCTGAGGGGAGGAAAAAAAAAAAACAAAACCCACCACAAAAATAACCGGTGCCTCTCCTATTACTATCCCTTTAGTTATCCTGTCCCCTACTGCTGCAAGAGACCTGCCATTAGCAAATTCCCAAACCACTCATTTATTTCCAGGGCTGTGCTGTGAAGCCTCATTCTTCAAATATAACAAATCCAACAGCTTCATGAGTTGAGCTATTGTGGATTTTTCCCTGTACTACAAATGGGAATGGTCTGTACAAATAAAAGCCCAGATCTCTCTGCTATTACAAGTAAAAGATCCTGGGTGAAATATCTGCCGAGGAATATATTTTATGTGTTTTCTTTAACTGTCCATCCAAAAAGTGCTGAGTGATGGCCGGGTGCTGTTAGGAGGCACTGATAATGGCCTTACATTTATAAAGTACCATCCATCCAGATGGACTCCCAAAGTACTTTATAAACTTTACTAACTGGTTGTTCCAGCTCCACACGTCACCTTATATCTATCCATCTGTTCACAGCTATAGCCTTACACAGAGCACTTTTTTCACCACTAAAGAGTGGCTATTCCAGATTTGGGATGTAGCTGATGTTTAAGAGCTCACATCAGTGTGGAGGCACTGAGATAACAATTCCATGGCTTAGGCCTGCTTCTCTTCCATAGTTCTGTTGACTTCAGCACAAATTAAAACTAGAGAGCAGAAAATGAAGCTGCTGAGGAATCAGGTCAAAAAAGAGATGAGGTGATTTTTGCATAGTAAAGCATTGCCAGCAGCTGCTTAGATACTAAAAGTTTGTAAAGATCTGTGGGGAAGCTCACAAGTTCATGAAAAATCTTGATTCCATATCCACTTCTGCCACAGAGATACTCAAAGTCTCTGGGGAGATTACTGTTGGCAGACCTAGACTCTCTAAGGTCACAGCTGGATTTGGGGTGTCTGTGTAAATTTTCCTATAACAATGCCCACGCAGAAGATCCAGCAGAAGGGCTTCTTGTCTGGGCAGTGACATGCCCAATTAGACAACAGCAGGGAATGTTGGCTCTGTAATCTCTCACTTGGCTAATTGCAAGAAAATTGCTCAGACTTTCATTGTTCTTTACTACCCAGATTGCTGTAAGGTCCTGAGTTGAAACTACAATTGCACCACCAACACAGAACTTGAAGTCAGTATTTGGGGCTACCAGTTTGCAGTTAAAAAACCTAACCAGGGAATGGTGAAGGTAAAGCTACAACAAAAAGAGAAGGAAGCAGTGAGGGGTGTGCTGTCCCTGTGAGCCCCATGGGACTGCTTCTCTCCCAGGTGAAGTGGGAAAGTTTTATCCATTGCTTCCTCATCCCAGAACTTGTTTAACCAAGGAGCACATGTATCACTTTACACAGCCCTCTGACAGTTCTGTTCACATTTGGTTGGGGTTTAGATCAAAATTCGACTATGTTAAATTCTGGTTTGCATTTGGCTATAGGAGGCATTTGGATCAGATAGCCTCTGCTCTCCTGAAATGTATACCCAGAAAGCAATGTGATAGTGACTGGTTAGGCTATGATACTTTTTTTTTCATTTTGGTCCAGAGGATATGCTCAGACAACAATCTACATTTATGTGAAATTAAGATCCATCCAGCACCCTGTAAAAAATCTAAACTAAAAGATTAATTGTTAGCCACGATTACCATATTATTTATGGTTATTGTGTGATGTTGAGACTATGTTTGGAACAGATGGGAATCCAATTAGCTTAGTTCTGCCTTTGTCCATTGGATGAGACATTAATTTCAGGGCCACTCTCCACCTTGTCTGAATAGCTACAAGAAAAGAAATATGCTCATGAAACTTTGTCTTTTTGAGACTGTATGTCATATATTTTGTTTTCTCATGAAAGGACACTACTGGCTGCTAAGCAACAGAATAGCTGTGTTTACATGTACATTTATCTATATATATGCACATACATACTCAGACACAGGGAGTTGTTTACTCAAGGACAAGAGTCCTCAACAGACTGGCTTTCAACTGAGAGTAATTCTATTAATTAGGGCTGCAGATACCATCCCCCTTCTGCTTCCCCCACCTAACCCCTCCTTTTCTTTCCTCTGTTGCAACTATTACTATTTTTAATTAACGTGCCAAAATGTTCACTTCTAACTATAACAAGAAAAGAGATAGACAAAAGGGCAGAAGCAGGGAGAGGAGCTCTGGAGAGAAAGACAATTTGTTTGACTAACCCTTTCAGAAAAAGACAGGCTTGTCAATGATTTCTCTTCAGGATGGTATCCCATAGCCAGAGAGAGAGCAGAAAAGCTTTTTAATGGGGCCTTTCTCTCAGCCAGGAATAATCATGCCTACAGCAAAGTCTTAAAGCAGCCTTCTGCTTGGGGGCAGTTCTGTTACACATCTCAGTGGTATTTCTTTTTTTAGTTTTTATCATTTCCTCCTTCTTTTTTTCCCTATTTTTTTAAGGTGTTATGAATCCATAACCTAGGCATTATCTCTCAATCCACCTATATTTTTTGTGCTGTATTGATTATTAGGTTATTTCTACACCACAAATCCCTATCTCTAGATTTTAAATGTTACAATATTTGATGTAATCCCCACACTTTAAAACTGATATACAGATACCACAGTAAATATTTAGAGTTCAAGGTTGCCTCTCTGTTCTTCATCTTTGAAAGAGATTGTGATTAATTGAATATCTGTGAAATGGGAAGGTGATTGAGATGCTCATTGTAGAGAAACAGAAATATAAAAGACAATACTGGGATTGAGATATAAACACAGCATCAGCATTGGAAAAAATGTTGATTGAAATTGGGCATGTATGGGTATGAAACATTACTTTTCATATGCAATAAATTCTATGAAATATATGCCTTTAGTGTTGGTGTTTTATTTAAGTTGAAGTTGTCTGGGTGTTGATGAAATAGCAGGGGAGGTGAGTTCAGCAATGAAAATCAGCTTTTAACTAAAAGAATGATGGCTTTGGTTTTACTAATGTTATCATTCTTCATGTATAATAGTAATAATCTAAATGTTTGCCAGAAATTGGAAAAAATAGTCTGCTCATTTTAGGTTTTTTGTTGAATCTTTCCCTTCCTAAGCCTCCTCCCCGTCCCTTCCCAAAATATGTGCGAGAAATTAAAAGCATCAGAAACTAGTGTGTTATGAGCCCAGCCCTTTCCAGTTCTGAGGAGATGTGAGTTTTTAAAGCTTCCAGCTGGCATCTACCAGCCTTTCAAGACAAGCTGCAGATCTGGAGCCCACTGCTCCAAAGGTCCCTGATTCAAACTCAGAGGCTTTGTCAAGAGGGTGGTGACTACTTTTGCACCACACAAATTGGCAGTTTTCTGAACCACTGCGCACAGAAATCCTTGACTCCTATTCATATGCGTCAGGCAGTGTCTCTCATTTCAAATGACATTGGCTTATTTGACTTTCAAATGAGAAAACTAAGTATCGTGAACAGATGAAGAGATAATCAAAACATCTTTGTTCAGGTTTTTGGAAGCTGGTTTTGAAAACTGAAACTCCTGAGCCATTTTGCCAGTTCTCACAATATTTTTATCATTTAAAAAAATAACAACAACATTTGCTAATCAGTTTCCCAAATCTCCTGCCTTTGGAGGCAAGTGAATTGGTGATGATTTACCTTAATAATAATTAAGTGTAACTTATGTTTCTATCAACCCATATTTGTATGAAAGCTTGAACCACATTCACTTTCAAGTGGAGAAAAATTCAAATTCTGAGTTATTTCTATGCCAATCCTCAGCACTGACAACACTGTTGCAAGAGCCACCCTTGCTTTGAAAGCATTGGAATAAAGTCAAAAGTAATACAAAAATGGCAGAAACACATAATGGTGAAAAACCTTCCTGGATCAACAACTTTGATCCCTTACCACTGCATGTACCTGTCAAGGTTCATCTTGAGCATGATCTTGTATCTTGCTCCTCACTTTTCCAGCTAGTCTAGGACTGCTTATTGTTGATGAGGGATAATCCTCTTCCTAATATCTAGGCTAAATATATTCATAGCTGGTCAATCTATTTCCTCATCCCAAAGAATTTATATTAATGGCTGGCTAATCATTAATTCAATTTTTCTTTGGAATTATTCTTAAATATAAGTTGCATTTTCTCTCCCTTTTTGCCTATTTGAATTGTTGTCAATGCATATTCACTCTCCAGGCTGTTTTGGTGAGTTGTGATTGATCAGCAAAATCATATGGTGAATATGTTTCATTTTCCCAATTCAATAAGTAGACACATCTCTGCAAGAAAATGGAGTACTCATCTTCCTCTAATATTTGAATATTTGCCTTGAAAATTTCTTGAATATTCATTGCTATAGAGAACCATTTCACTGTTCACAGCAAGTGCACAAAATACGTAAAGAAAATGTTATAAGCAACTCAGTCCTGCCCTCTGAAAAGGGAATTTACCTTCTCACAAGGCTCTTGCTGTGCTATCTTCTATAAACGTCTGCATTTCAGCATTGCCATGTACAAATTTCTTATTAATTCAGTGCACTGTAAAGTAGCACAGGACATTTTGGGATGTCATTGTGGGTGTAGTTTGGTTTTGTCTAGACTGGTATTTCTTAAACAGACACCAGGGAATGGAATATCCTCAAGATAACAGCATTTCATAAGGATGGGTGAATGTTGTCAAGATGAGAAGGTCTAGCAGCATTTCCTAAGGGATTTCAGGGTCTTTGCCAGGCAATTCCAGAACTTCAGGCCTTGTTTGCTTACGTTTTGGTTTAATTATCTGGAGTGAAAGGACATCTTTGCTTTGTATTTGAACAGTGACACATCACCTGCCCTTTCTAACCTCAGCTAACAGCATTATCTCCTCAGGTCAAGTGAGAAAGGCCAGTGCTCTTGTTGCTGTGGGTGACAGGTTCAAACCCTTATAATCATCCATGACAGCACTTGTTATACTTCTTTTTTTTTATGAGAATTTTCCAACCTCTCTCTTTCAGCTTCTTTATACTGCAAGTCTTTGTTTTTCAGCTTTCATTTTACATCGTTTCCCTTGTCCTTCATCAGCAGTCTTGCATTTTTGCATGGCTTGAACAGTTTTCCTTCAGGATTTAACTCACATGCTCATGGTCAAATTTTCAAATCCATGGGGTTAATCTGGGTTTCAAGCATGTTACAGACCAGAGGAAGCACACACACAGACCTCTGCTGCTTAGCCTCTTTTACTCCAGCTGGCAAGCTGGGGAAAGACACATAAACACAAATGCACGCACCCACAGGGCACAGACACATCCTGTTCCTTCAGCTCTATCTTCAGCATTATCAAAATTAAGAAGCCACCTTAATCCTGCTCAGTCATCACAAAGTCCCCTTGTTCCTGTGGACCTGGATCCACAGCTATTGGCTTCTTATCTTGCAGGTGAAGTAAATAAAAGAAAGGAAAAGGGGGGGGGGGGTGGAAAGACACTTTCTTATTCTTGCATAAACTTCACACCAACCTTCTTATTGATAAGTGGCTTAGAGTGCTGTTTGGAAATGAAAAAGTCACCTTGGTAAGATAACCTCTGGCTTTGGCAATTCCTGGCAAATTGCTGTGCATCTCTGACTGGACACAGTTTCTCTTACTTTTGGCTTAGCCTGGGGCCAGCTGAAACCCTGTATCGCAGTGAGGTACCCCAGGATAATCCCTTGCTCTCACTAGTAGTGTTTTATTAATTGATATTGGGCTTTCTCTCCAGGTTTCTCTCTTGCCATCACTTCTGGGTTTTGTTTTGACTGGAATTTCCTCTGCCCAGAGCAGAGAGAGGCATAAAATGTGAGATTTGACACTTTCTAGCCCAGGAAGAAAGAACATCTCAGGAGCTGCACTGGCTGGCAGAACTCCACTTGCTGGTACCAGGTCTGAGCTGTTGAATGGAGAAACACCAGGGAGGATGGCAATACAGAAGAGAGAGGAGATGTTGTAGGGTATGAGGACAGTGAAGGCAGCTTTGGTGAAAGCTCTTCCCAGGATAGAGTGAGAGCATGGTTCTCTTGGGAATTAGTGTGATGTAATCTTCCTGTGGAAAGTGAATTTTGACCACATGAATTAAGCCTGCTACTTTGCAGTGGGTGAGGAGATTTTGTTGCCTGTGCCACTGCTCCATAGTTTTTCTCAGGAGGTAGTGTGTTGTATTAGTGTTGTTCCTGCTGCTGTTGTTTTAATCTTTCATGGGAGATTATATAAAACAGCCTCTCCATGAACCAGAACACATCTCTGGGGAATATGATGACAGCATCCATATCTTAAAAAGCCATAAAGTAGAGACGCACTGTAGAAAGCAGTCATTCCCAGTAATAAGTGCAGTATGACATCCAGGAAACATACCCTATTGTGACAAGTTTGAACACTAGTGCAAATCTGGAGAAAAGTACCTTTAAAACCACAGATGTTGCCATGCTTGTTATTTTAAAGGATTTTCCTTCCCTAAATTACTCCTGCAACTAGATCAAAGCCCTTTAACCCTTGGAAGACCATAGCCACTTCCTGCTCCCCAGTAATCTTAAAACTGATTCCTCTTGAAGCCTGCACCACAGATGTCCTCCCTTAAAATAGCAGCTCCCCTGCATTTTGCAGGACTCATATTTTGGTGTACTCCAGCCCATGTGCACCCTGACCTTGATGGGAAAGGGTTTTCTTCTTCCCTGATCTCACGAAGAGATTAATTTCTAGACTATATATAGTAGGTGTGAGGCCCAATAACAGGCTTGTGTCAGGTCTTGCAGGAGCTGAGGCAGGAAGAGAGCATAACCAGAGTTCCCAGTCACAGAGGGACAGAAGCAGCCTTCAACTTGCCATTTGCAAGGTGTGCTGAGCCTCAGAACAAGACACTCATTAGTTATTGCCATATTCATACCTGGAGGTTCAACCCTGCTGCATCACCCATGCTGCAGCCCACAAGATGGAGTGGGAAAGAGTTTCTTAGCTGTGCTACTCCACTAATCTGTTAGGAGAATTCAGGCCACTGAGCTTTAACTAACTTGGGCCACACTTTCAGAGCTGAAATGCCACCTATATCCCTGCAGCTAGTTAGTGAAAGAGCAAGAGACTCCCAAGTGTGATTGAGACTATGTGAGCAAGGTGACATGCAGGATCTTGTTCAGAGCAAGTGAATGGAAAGCCCTGGGCACAGTGCAGGTCAGCCTTTCCAAATATGATGCTGTGTGCCTCAGTTTCCCCTCTCTGATCAGTGTGCAAATTATGCCAGCAGCCGCTGCCCTCAGTTAGGTTTTATTAATGAACTCCAGGACCAATAAGTCAATAGATCCTGGAGAAGTGTCACTATTAGAACCATCCACGACAAGGGAAAGCACATTCCCAAGCAGGGACAGTGTGGAAGGCCTAATGAACATTAAGCAGAGCACTTGTTCAGCACTGGCTTTGTCGCTGCTGGGCAGCCTTGTCCTGACAGAGCTCCTGTCCAACCAGGGACGTACATCCATTCATCATTAGTCCTAATGCAAGCTTGGGAGTTTTAAAGCCAGGGCTAAATCAGACCATCTTAATTTGCAGGCTTAATGCATTGCATATTATCCGTATCCTTCCTATGGGATTTATCTTGATTAAGTGCTAATTTGTAACTGGTGGTATACCCAATGAAGTGACTGATGAGAAGGGTGCCTGGGTTGAGAGTCTGTGTTTTGGCAGCAGTGCAGACTGGGGATGGAAACTGCTGTTCCCACTGCAGATAGTCAGGCAGGCAGCACATTCTATGCCCATCCTCATCAGCCTCATAGGCAAAGTGTCCAGAAGGATTTAGCTTGGGTTATTCTTCAGCTGTGATGGAAAAGCCAGAGGTCTGCAGTGAGAGAGAGGACCAGTGTTGTAAAGGTTTTTGGCTGTACTTAAAATGTCAATCCCTGTGCTGTTGTACAGCCCTGTGTGGGCAGAACAGTGCAGGTAAGAACAGGAGTAGATGTTTCAGATAACCAAGTGCAGGCAGCCTTTTGCACACCCTGACTGACACATCTTCTCTTACCTACTGGGCTCCTCCTACCTGTGCCCACAGCTGAGCTGCCTGCCCCATCCCCTGCAGACACCCTGCCCAGCCCTACCTGTCTTACTGCTTCCACTGTCTGTCCACCAAGAACCAGCTGCAGTAAAAAAGTTGAGTGGGTGAGACCATTTTAGACGTGATCACAGTCCTGATTTGACCACAAAAGCTGGGAAAGCCTAACAACATTAGAAAGTCTCTTTGAGATAGGCGGAGCTTTTCCAAGGAGCTAGGAAGCTCTTATTTCAGGATAATTTTACTTTGTTGACCTTAATTTTGGAATCAGAAATAAACCTTCCACCTTCACTAAACACACCAAATCTCAGATCAATCTACATCAACATGTAAATTTTACAGGGTTTGAGGAGAAATGACCTTTAAGCTGAAACGCGTTCTCGACTTTTGCTATCAGTGTTGGCATTTCACTAAAATAAAAGCCTTTATTTCATATGGCACTTTAGTATCTGAAACTGTACCTGATTCTGTAACCACCTGTCCCCCCCCCTCCTCCAAATCATAAACACACACTGAATATATGCCTTAAACAAGTCTTGTACACAGAAACACATATACAGAATTCAGGTCAAGCTGTTTCATAGTCCTATTTTACAGGATACTGAAATGAAATTTGCTCAAATTTCTCCGATGTGGTAATAATAAACCCAGGGAAGGCATCCAAAAGTTTTAATTTATGTTTTATGCTGTACAGAGGTGTTCCTAAGTAGCATTTCTCCTTTTCATTGTTTCTCCTAAGGCTGAAAATATTGGACAGCTTCTCAGCTGATGGGTACTGCTTCCTTTTACCTGAGTAACTAATGACAGAATTTGAGGTGCAAGGGGGGCTTTGTATAAAAAAAGAAGCTAATTAATTTTGGGGGTTTTAATCTCTTTTCCTTTGTACCAAACTATAAAACAAAAATTCTTCGGGAGCCAGAACATGTACCTCCAGTAATCGAAAGAGAGGCAAGGATCTGACTAATAGATATTACGTTCCATTATATGGTCTTGAAGTCAATAAACATTAGGTTACCTTCATGCAGTGAAAAAAGACCAGATTTATTAAAAAATCTTATCTGGAGGGTTTGCATTTCAATAGGATGTGAATTTGCATATTTTAACAATAACCTCCCATCATTCTGTCTGATCTGTGCTCAGTTGGCCATACAGATCACTTTATCTTGAATAGATTATCACCGGTTTAATAAACCCTTCATAATATGCAGGTATAACAATGGTACTTCATTGGATAAAGAAGGCATTAAAGTTCTTTTTCTGGAAATAGGGGTGGCCCAGCTAGTGATTAACTTTATACCTCTGTACATCCCTGTGCTGAATACCGATTGAAGGAGAGTATTCCCATCATTCACATTCAAAATGGACCAGCTCTTCAGAGCTCCTGTTAACTCCTCCTTGCTCATGGCACCTGTGCAGAGGTGAGAGTTAAAAAAGCCAAGGCTGACAGGGATGTTATCTCTAGCAGTGGCCACTACCTGGAGCATCAGAAAAAGCTGACATTCTTCCTCAAGGCTGAGTCTCTCACAAGTGCAGGGTGATCAGTGCCAAGATGTCTCATGAAGGAGGCATCATCTCAGTGCTAGCTGGAATTAGGATCAATGCACTGCTCAGCAAAAGGACAAAAAGGCTTTTAGGCAAATCTTAGATAACCTGTTGTCAGTGAAAAATCAACATTATTCTTCCTTGTCTCCTCTCACAGACTTTTACTTACTGACCACTCAACTTTCCACAGAGAAGTTCATTTTCCACTGGTTGCCCTTTACAAGGCCTGAGTCCATCCCACAACTCCCATGTCCCGGGCTGTCATCTCAAAATGTTTGGTTGGGGGAAGTACACTCAGACCCTCAGCAGGAGCACCAAGGAGTCTCTGCCAAACCACAGGGCTGGCTTTTGCCTCCTGCAGTTTCCACGGAGACAGACTATTATTTACATATTCCTGCAGTTCCAGGCTCCTGACCACCCTTCTCATGAGACACAGGGCAGAGCATTAGTACCAGTACAGCACTGACAGGGGCAAATATAATTTTCATGTTGTCCTGCAGTTTTTTATTTCATCACTTTTGTTTCTTCTTTGACATTTGTACCCTGACTTGAAAAAAAACCTGATACTCTTCCTCTCCTGGGTGCCCAGTACAAAGCAGGCAGCTGTGAGCATTAACTGTCCATACACAAAGCTTAGACAACCCGCAGGCTACTGTGGCATTAAGCCCGAGCTTGTAGACCTTAATGAGAGATAATGTTTGCTCAGGACCAGCTCTGTGGTCATGCAGCCTTGGGATCTGGGCTGCCTCACATCTGACCAGCTGGGAGCACAGGAATAATGAATTTAGGGGTTGAGTGTGCATGCATGTATGAGAAATAGAGAGTATGTCACACATGCATTCCCCAAGACACTCCTGAGAGCAACTAGAACTTTTCACACTCTCTCCCTCCCCTGTTTTCTTTTTCTCTGCTCAAGCTGTGTTCGTGCCTGCTTTTCCAAAGCTCCCATCAGGAGCTTTTTGCTTCACAAGACCCAACATGCCGTTGTGCTGCCTGACAGTGGGAGCACAGCAAGGCTAGTGAATAATGGAAAGTTATTGACCTATAATAACCTGGCATTATTGACCATAAATGATTTACTTAAAGCGCGTGCGCACACACACACATACACACACACACGCACACACCATCTCACGTGAAGGAGCTGAATTTTGAATTTCCTTTGTTCAGCACTGGCTCAGTGGAGCTTGTCACAGGGGCCTTTTGGCCTGGCATGAAATTAATGTTAATCAAAACATCTCTGAAGATCCTCTAAATAGGATTCTTGTGGGGAGCAAGCACAATTTGGCTCCAATACCTGGAGCCAAAAGCAGCTTGTCCTGAGTCTTGAAGCTCCATGAGAGCACAAACCTTTCATGAACTTCAGCAGAGTTCACAGATTTTAAGGCTGAAGAGGACAATTTTCATTAGGCAGTTTTGACCCCTGCTGTAAGGCAGTTTAAAGACTAACTACCAGGACCAATAACCTGACACCAAACCAGAGCACAACATTTAGGGAGAAGGAAAAACATCGAAAAACATCCACTCTTGATGTCAGACTTCCCAATTTCCTATTATTTTTTTCTTTCTGCTGAGCCAGCTGTTCCCCTCCAAAATGCTGACATCAGGTCCTTTGGAGTCACAAAGTGTTGGTTGCCCTTCTGGAAAGCATATTCAGGGCTCATGGCTGGCCTCAGGTGCCCCTCTGGATCCATCCACAAGGTCAGGTACAACCCCCCACCTGCCCTGATAAGACCCCAATACCTTCCTGTACCTGAATGGAGGCCTGTGGAAGTGGAGGTATCTGAGCTGGTGAGCTTGGCTGTGTCAGGTGAAGATGTGAACAAGTACCTGTTTAGCTGAGCCAGATTTCTGAAACAGGTATTACAACCCCAGCCACTTGCACAATTGCCACATACCCTCCTAAAATGCCTGTGTTTGTGTCAGCATCTGAATTTTGTGCCTGGCCCTTATTATGGAAAGTTCCTGCCCAGCTTTTGACAGATGAAACTTTGCAGCTTGGGCCTGCTCCTGATAACCTATCAGTGCTCTTCAAACAGCCATAAAAGCTCCTCATTAGCTTTGTGGGTGCTGTTCTTTATACACAAAATAGCCATGCTCACTGTGCCTGGCTTTCTTTGTTTTCTCAGGGTCAGACGGATGAAAGGAAAGATTGCTTTGGTTTCAGATTTGCATGACTGGGAGCCCTTGAGAGACAAAGCAAGAATAAAATTTTAAATCTCAATGGCGCTGACCCGTGGTAAGGAAGTAGCTATGAATTGGCATTTACAGCACAGGAGAGTGCCGCGATGCAGGGATTCTTTCCTTTGCTTTTTCAAGATCAGGGTAATATTCTCCTATTTACTCCAGCAGGCAGTGGGAGCACCTGGAGCGGCTCTCGCAGTCCAAAACCACTGCAGACAGACAATCACTGAAGTCAGAGGTGTGATCCAGTCTGTGTACTGAAGTAACTAACTTTTCAGTACATTTTAAGTACCTAATGAAGCAAGCTTCCCGGAGTAAATCCTTAATTTCTCCATCTAGGAAATTGGGTTTGCATAATTTAGTTGTTCAAATTCAGGTAGCCAAGAGCTCCCTCTGGAGGTCTCCCACCATCCCGTTCCTCTGCATGGGCACGGCCAGGCACTTTCTTCAGAAATGCAGTTTCAAGATGTACCTGTGATTTAAGCATAAGCTAAGTCTTTTCATTCAGGAAATAGGCTCTCCCCCAGTTTTTTTTTTTTTTTTTTTCAATTTTTCCTCTAGTACTGGAGCTAAGATAGTGGGCAAAGCCAGCTGGAAAGGAACAACTGAATTTCTTCCTGAAGTCAGGCCAGGCACATGATATCCTAAGGTAGATCTGCTTGTCACAGTAAAGCACTGGCAGCAGCACAGTGCCTTTTCTGTATGTGCACACCGTCACACACTTCTGCATACCCCTGACACCAGCCCAGAACAGCTGACTGTAGCAGGACCTGAACCAGCCCACAAGTCTTTCAAGGGAGGCAGAGATGGGGGTGCTGAACCCCAAATTCCCTCATGGAATACAGCTGTGTCTGGGGTAGCTCAGACTAAACACAGGGAAAAGGTTCTTCACTGAGTGGGTGTCTGGTCACTGGAACAGGCTCAAAAGAGCACCAGGCCTGTCATAGTTAAAGGAGCATCTAAACAATGTTCCAAGTTATAGAGAGGAGTGTTAGGTACATTACAGTAATCATTATAGGTCCCTTACAACTCGAGATTTTCCATGATTCCATGGCTTTTAGCTCTGTCCTTCCTTCCTTTCTCTATAAGGGGCTGTTATACCAGCATTATCCATGCCTTGATACCTTGGATTCATAGAGCTTCTAACAAATATAAATTCCCCTTTGCACACACCCCATTTAATCAAAACCTTGCTGGTTTAAGCAGTCTGTTTTATTAAATTACCAACCTATGAAGCCATTAACTCAATTAGAAGCAGCAGTTCTGTAGTCTTGAACAACCAAGGGGTAATATTGCAGTGGTAGACGTTATGCAGGTATGGCACGTTGTAATAACAGTGAGAGCTCATATAGCATCTTAAAACTTTACAATTTTGTAAAAATAGTATCTAATTAATCCTCACAATGGGCCCTAAAGGTAAAGATTACTGTCTAACCCCTTTTTCCATGGAAGAAACTTAGTGGGGAAGGAGATGATAGGTAATAGACTTCAGGAAAACATAAAAGGCCATATCTTTCCACAGTCTGCATTCACAGGAAGTGGGTTCCCCAAATTGCTGCTTTCCTTCAGAGCAAATTAACACCAAGTGACCATTTCCTCCCTTACTTGTCTCCATACTGTAATGTGCAATTGGTTAATTTTTTAAAAGAAACTATTTTGGAAGGGGAATAGGGGTAGGAGTGTAAAAGTAAATAACACCAAGGTATTACTACAAGTTAATATTAAAAGTAAATAATACAGAAATAGAGACTATAAATAGGAAAAGGAGCTGGACTTGATTTGAATTTGAAAAAGAAAATGACAGATTTAGGATCAGTATATTATTTTAGCAAAATACTGAGAGAAAAAAAGCTGAAAAAAGTGAAAATCATATAGTGTTTCTAATAATTAGTATTGCTAACCATAAAGATGCATCAGTCATATATTATCTCAAACAATCCTGAATTATAAGATAATATAAATAAGAGAAAGTTTATTTTCATATTTTTGTTTTCTTTGAGCAATATTTTGTTTGCTAAGGATTTTCTTTTATTCTGAAATTAAAATTCATATTCAAGAGTTGCTCAGGTCCAGAAGCTGAGGATTTAAGGAAAGCACCATATGTGAAAAGACTGATGGTAAAGCCCCAAAAGCTCTGACAGTGCTTATAAGCAGGGTTAGATCAGAGTTACCTTCAAATACAGAGAGGTTTGCATTTTACCCTTATTCAAAGAATTAATGAGTAGTTTATTTAAAGTAGATTATTAAAAAAAAAAGCAGCCCTATGATTGTTCTCAATGGTGATGGCTTCATTTTATCTCTTTTCATATTTACACCATGTAGCACCCAATTCACACGGCAGAGAGAGAAAGTACAACCTGGCCCAAATTTTCAAATATGCTCAGGACCCAGTGGACCAAAGTCTTTTAATTATCTGTCTGTGCATTTGAGAACATCCTGTGTTTGAAACAGAAGGCTCTTTAAGTAGTATGATTTCTTGCTTGGTTTCCCCCTCTGCTTTTTTTTTTTTTTCCCCACTCTCAGCATCACATCTCTAGACTATCTCTGCACTGTGATTTTGGACAGATCCTGCTAGGAAGTACAAGCTTTGCTCTCATCCAAGCTGTTTTAGACATGTCTGTGTCACTTAGGTTGCTCCCCATCCACCCTGGAGCACCAGAGCCTGGGAGCTTAGATGCACACAGAGCAAAAAGTTAATGGCCAGAAAGTTAACAGCTGGACTTCTCTGAACAATGCTCCCTCTTCAGCCACAGAACAAGAAGGAGGAGGAAGGAGGAGAGTGCTGCTGGATGCAGGTCCTAGTGAGAGCACACTGCTTTGCCTCTTCCAACTTAATCCAAGCTGAACATTCTGTGCAAGCGAGTGAGGGGGTCAAGGTTGCGAGCAAGCAGGAATGGGGATGATGAGGAAGGTAGTAAGAAACTTAAAATAACTTGGAGCTATTGGCTGTGATGCCAGAGGTGGCACGTTGCTTCCGGCCACTAACACATGTGGACAGGTGAACCTTTACACCAAATCAATCATCATATTTATTCTAATTGTATCGTAATAGTCCCCCAGGAGCTCAGTTCAAATGAGCTTGACATTATTAAAATTTTAATGCCCAGTTTTCATAGCTGAATGAATATTTAAAGGGTATGTCCCAGGCTTAAGTTATGATGATGAAGAAATTAATGGAATGTCTTGTTTAATGCTTTGGTACATGTTGATGCAAAAAAAAAAAAAAAAAAAAAAAAAAAAAAAAAAAAAAGTGGTTCAAGGCAGAAAAGAAAGAAAGGCAATATTTAGGCATAATTAGAGGAGGAAAGCATCAGTGATGCATTAGTATCAGGCACCAGTTTTGTTAGATAGCTCTCAGCAGAGGGGATCAGAGGGGATACATTTATCATTTAGGAGGGGAGGAAATCAAGGTGCCATCAGGGACCAGAAGAGAAGAAGCTTCGCGTGAATGACAGATCAGAAACCAATCTCTGTGAGTTTCTGACCACATCTCTACACAGTGGAATGAGTTTGCTAGCCTTTGTTGCCTGGAACAGAGAGAGAAAATCACCTTTGTTACCCAACCAGGGTGTTTGTTTATTTTAAGTACCCAGATCAACTTTGAAGGATGGCATAATTAATCAGCAAGACTCATCAGTCTGGTAATTATGTTACAGATAATTGTCAAAACAAGACCAGATGATACCAGTTATACATAGATGGCAATGAGAGGTAGCTCCTTTTGCACTGGAGAGCCTCATACAGACTGAAACTGGTACAGAGAATTGAACTGAGGGTCTGAAATCCGGAATGGTTGTGGGGTTTTGTTTCAGTGTTTGCTGTGAAGGAGAGCAGAAGAAAAAGTTATTACTCTAAGTCCCTTCACAGAAGATTTTCTCTAAAAGGGCACTATCAAGATTAAGATATTCTTCCTCTGAGTGTTTCCTTGTTTGCTTTCTTTCTTTTGTAAAATTATTTTTTATTTTCCTGTTGCCAATTCAGGAACTGCAGCCCTGATCCCACACACAGCAAAAGGGTCTTATCATCATAAAAAAGTCTTCACACATCTAATTTGAGGTGTGATTTCATACCAGTTTAGACAAGTCAAAGGATGAGGTGACATGGCTGCTGGGGGCTCTTCTGCTCAAATGGAACTTGTTCCAGAAAGTCTAGAAAAATAATTAAACTTTTTTTTTTTTTTGTTAAAAGAACTGAGAGGAGAGCACAGCCATAACACCTGCATAGAACAGGGATACACCTTGAGAAGGAAACTCTTGTACTTCAGAAATGCCAGACCTTTCTACTTGGAATAGGTTTAGGTATGGGCCTCCTGTGGTTCAGAACTGAGGTAATGGACTGCTCTATGTTATACTGCAGACAGCAGGTGACTTTAACCTTTGGAAAAAGGGACATTAGGTTAGGAGGAAGAGAGTGAATACACTAACCTTGAGAGCAGGACCAGTGGTGGGGTAAAAACTGTTTCTGACTCAGGGTGGATCTAGTCCAGTACCAAGGAAAACCCTGGTTGCAATCTTAACCTGGTGAGAGCCTCTTTGAGTTCTTGGGGAGGCTGTGAAGCTACCTGCACATTTAGATCAGTGAGAGAGCCTGTATTTCATGGTCCTGGCAGTGGGTGAAAGCAGCTAGTTAATTTACACAGCTTACTCAGTTGTTTGTTAAATGGCAGTGCTGTGGAAAGCATTTCTCCATAGGCAAAAGGGCTGGCTGTGGTTCTTATCTTTGTGGCCAGGCATACAAAGCTACAAGCACAGAAGGTCTAATCTTCTTGGATGGACGGTGGCCAAGGTCATTTTGCACTCAAAGCATTGAAGTCAATGGAGCTTGGCCTTGCCTAAAGTCTGCAGAATCAAGCCAAGCAACCATTAGTGGCAAAGGCAACGTTTGGGTCTTGCTTCAGAAGAAGAGATAAAGCCCAGAGAGGGAAGAACACAGCAGGAAAGTTCCAATAACCAGAGGTCACGGACTCAGGAAAAGGGAGAGACAAGAACAGATGTTCATTTCCTAGTGAGGGAACAAGGCTAATGTCTACAATGCCTTCAGGGATAAAACTGTCTCTCTGACCTGATTGCTGCCCTGCTCATGTCTGTGCTGAGGGGTCCCCTGGGCTCTATGTGGCTATGGTTTGCTCCACAAGCAGAGAAAACCCCACCTACCCAACAGACAGCAGCAGAATAGCACCAAGAGCACCTATGGAACCATTGGAATGTGAGCTCTGAGGGAAGGCTTTCAGCTGGGAGGTGCAGGCAGAGAGAGAACCACAACCAAAAATACCCCAGCTGTGCACGCACTGCAAAACTGGTCCAGGATCCTCAGCACATGTTCTCATCACTCATTTAAATGCTGTGATGCCTCATACATACATTTAGCCATCAGCAGGATAGGGATCCCTGCCTGCTAGTGTAGGAGACTGTCTTTGTTGTATCCATATGGACTACCTTCTTATGCTGGGGGAAATGGAGTGCTCAGCCTGGAGGAAAGGAGGCTCAAAGGGAGACCTTGTCACTCTCTGAAACTACTTGGAAGGGGGTCATTGCCATTGGAGGTTGATCTCTTCTCCCAGATAACAAGTGACAGGACAAGAGGAAATGGTCTAAGTTGTGCAAGGGGAGGTTGAAGTTGGGTATTAGGAATCATTTCTTCACCAAAAGGGTGATCAATCATTGGAACAGACTGCCAAAGGAAGTGACGGAGCCATCATCCCCGGAAGTGTTCAAAAAACTTGGAGATTAAATATTTGGGGGCACAGTTTAGTGGTGGACTTGTCACTGTTGTATTTACAGCTAGATTTGGCAATCCTAGAAATCTCCTCTATGATCTCCATGATCTAATGGAGATTTATGATTACATCATTCTATGACTATGATGTTGCTCTGCCTTGAAGGAGTTTGTGATCACAATGTCTAGGCTGAAAGAGAATGAGGTCTCTTTCTGCTCAATACATGTTAAGCTGGCTAAGAGAGAAAATTAGGGACAGAGAAGAATGATTTTTTATAGAAGACGTATGGGCACATTCTAAAGTTAAATCTAAATTATCTTGAAATAAACTCAAGAGGGAAATTAGAAGAAAGATGGGATTCTGGAAGAACTTTTCCCTACTGATAAGGGAGGAAAGGAGGGAGGAAAAAAAAGGGAGGAAAAGACAGCAAAAGACTGACTTAGTTTTATATTAGAATTTGATATGTTTATGAACAGAATTTCACATTGCCATAGCTCATAGTATCAGCAGGGAATAAGATTTAATGAGCAGCATGTTCATTCAAGAGTTATACCTCTGCTGTCAGGATACACACAGAAATAGACCCTTTTATGTAGCTTAGCATGATCAGAGGGCCAGTGCTTGGACTCCTCACATGCTTGAGTGTACTCACTGAATGTTCAGGGACTTCTCAGTCATGTAAAGGCTCTAGAACTACAGACACATTTTCAAAAGTCATCATTCACAAGACACTCCTCTTTTCCAGGAAAGAAAGGTCAAGTTCAGGAGCCAAGCAAGATCCATGAGTGCAATAAACAGCCATCTGGGTGATCAGGGCATAATCTTATGCCTTTAGTCATAAGGTACTGTGTGGCAGCACAGTCTATTGAGTGAAAATACACCTATCAAACGTCATTTTTACAATGTGACTGCCCAAAACTACAAGGGAATCTTCTGATGTCACTTTCACATGCAGATTTGCATAGGAAACAATATTTATAAGATATAAATACTTAAAAAAATAAGAAAAGCAAAAAAAAGCAGTCCTACCCTCTCATTTCGGAAAATGAGGCTTTGCTCCAAACATCATGTGTTTTGTCCTCAAACATGCCAAAGACTAAGTTCTCCCTTTGCCCTGCCCCACTTCATTTAAAACCAGGGACTCCTTAAGATTGAACACTACATGCTCAGCTACCCCAGGAGCAAACCAAATTATTTGTTGTACTGGGAAGGCCCTAGCTGCCTATTAACAAGATTAGCAGTTTCTTCAAACTCAAGCCCAAAGTATTTTGTGAGTAAGAAGTTTAGTATTTGAAGCCACAGACTTGTGCACGTGAGTGTGAGCTGAACTGGAGCCCCTCTAGGTTCATCTCTACACAGGAGAGAAGGAGAAAGATGAATCAATAGTTAGACAGATGGGTTATAATGTGTTTTATATGATATATAGAAAATACTCTCAGAGAACAGGGATGGCTGGTAGCAATCATTCTCAGGGGTAGGCACCATAGCATTGACTGATTTGGAAAGGTCTGACCCTTCAATGTTTTTTTTTTCATATTTCACACATGGCCATTTCCGGTCTTCTCATCTGTTTGTGTACATATCTATGGCACACATCTCAGCAGGTGGGGAAGAGGGTGGCAGGGAAGAATTAAGGGTCTTTTACCAAGATGAGGTTTGGGACAGTCATTTCAGAGGCAATGCTTTACTAGCAAGTGATTTAATTTGGTTTTGTTAGTGTTTTGTTGTTGTGGTTGTGGTTTTTTTGGTTGTTTTTTTTTTTAACAAACTTTCTAAAATAATTCCTCTCCTTACTCTTTCCTTGATCCAACATTGTATCAATTCAGAGTGCTCACAGTAAATGTAGTTAAGGTGTAATTACACATCAATCCTTACAAACACAGCATTTACCTCAATTCCATGCAGACAAGTTTTTGCTCTATGCATTACAGCTGGAATAGACATATAAAGGAATCTACTTGTCTAGCTAACTTGGAGTGAGGAAACCTTCCTGATTCTGTAGCATTTGGAGAAATCTTCCTGAGCTGAGCACCTGAGCCCTGACTTCGTTGGTTTTTTTGGTTTTTGTTGTTTTTTTTTTTTTTTTCCTTCAGAGGAAGGAGATTGCTTTGGATTCACGCTTATGGCTATCTAGTTTAGATCACTGTAATTCAATTATGTCACTCAGAATCAGGTACAGAGTGATTTACTTGAACTTTGCAATTACACATACACAATTCAATTGTAGGTGATTTCCTTGGCTTTTCCAACTTTGACACTGATATACTTTGCATTTCCTTAGGGCCCTCTATCAGGGCAGATTTTGTTCAATGCTTTAAAAATTATGACCCACTCCTACAAACACATTCCTGCCAATACCTTTGCTCACATAAATAGCAGTATTGAATTCAGAGGAATTACTATTGTGCACATGGCAGACTCAAAAAAGACTCATGGCAGATTCAGTTGGCAGAAATGGTAAAATGGTAAAATGAAATTCCTCTTAGTGTTTTGGGGAAATGTTTTAAACAGAAAAACCTGTCCCTCCAAATAAATAAACAGTAAACCTATATTTGAAAATTTCAGAGCAGGTATTAAACTATTCCTAACTCCAATTGACATCTGAGCTATGTCATGAGACCACCAAGAATTACTTAATATTTTTAGGGGAGAAGTTTCTCTGGGATGGGACTTTTTTTTTTTCCATGAAGCTAACCAGCAACTACAGAGATGCAGAAGTGACTAATTAACATTTTCTAAGACCTACTAATGGTTTTCCTTCATTATTATGTCACAGCTGAGTTTCATCATTATTTAGGGGCTGATGACTGAACAATACCAAACCCAACACAACATCAGTGAACATGAAGAGTTTGTTATTTTCCATTATATATGTCTACATAATTAAAATATAGAAATGACTGGATGTTTGCTTGTTTGTTTGTTTAAAACCAGAATTTAGATACCTGCTTTTTTGCCCATCAACCACCTTCATAGTACATGATGCTATCTTTGTCTTTATTATGTAGAATAAAAAGTTGAGAAAGAGTCAGATGTAATGATGCACCCAAAATCACCCAGAAATCCAGAGAGCTGGAAACAAGTCTTGCCAGAGGTTAGCACCTCTACTTTTTTACCCTCTTTGGAAAATTCCAGAAACATGGGCAGCAGAAGTCCTTTCATCATGGTTTTTGATAGAAACCAAAGCCCCCAGTATGTCCTCAAGGAGTATTCAATTTTTTTGAGACCTCTAAGTATGGTGGAAAGATTATTATTATTATTATTATTATTATTATTATTATTATTATTATTATTATTATTTAGAGGATCACCAGGATAATCTTCAACAGTACTATAAAACACACATGTTCTATAATTACCTTTGTCTCCTTAAGTGACATCATCTTTAAGCACAGAAGGTTATCTCCAACATACCTCTCTTCTGCTTGGTTGTAATCTCTCTAACCACTAGTGGCTTCAATTCATCTTCAATAATCTCTTCATCTTTTTCCTTTTTCTTACTGTCTCAGAGCACATTTTAAGCAATTCAGGATATCTCCATATTTTTGAGGGTTTTTTTCCCATTTCTTCTTTTTATTTTTTATCTCTGTATTTTTCCACTCACAAGTAGAATTTTAGATCTACTTATAAACATAAGTTACATAGATGAGCAATGAAAAAGTGGGTGAGACAAGAAGGAAAAGTGTAGTAGCAACAGCAAGAGGAAGAAAGATGGAGACAGTGAGAAATCAGCTGCTTCTGCTTCCTACTCTTCTTTCCCAGGTGATCCTTCTACCAGCTCTAAATTAATATCAAAGCCAGAGGGAGCAGAAAAAGGTTGGCGGGGGAAAAGAACGACAACCTTAGGAGAAGAAAAATCATGATGCAGAAAAGCGTCTGTCCCCTGTCTAATTCCTGCAGTGGCCTGTAGCTGATGGTGCTGAGAAAAATACAGCAGCAAGCTCTGACATTTCATTTCTGTGGAGAATTGAAAAAGGGCTTGCTATAATTCATCGCTTCTTGTAACTCAAACCCTTTTTGACAGGGGTACCTGCGCTGTCTTTTAACAGTGGCACCACAGTGGCTGTAATTGGACATGAAAAATGATGTTGTGCTTCTGCTTGCTGGGAGAACTGGTGTGGGGGTAGGTGGGGCAGTGGCAGTTTGGTGTGAGATGGTGACATCTGGCATAATTTGGGAGGGTTGGGTTTGGGCAGAAAAAAGGAAGGACATCCCAATCTGAAGGGTGTGAAGTGTAGCAAGTAATATCACCTTGCCTAAGGTTTGCAAAGGTGATAGTAAAGGTGGTATTCAGCAGAAATGAACATGCAAAGAATCACAAGAAAATGAGAAGTGTGATGGACATGAAGTTCTAATTCCACTATCAACACAAGTATTTATGGCATTTGTGGGAAAAAGACACACAACCCTTCCTGATGAAATAGGCCTATTCCCAGCTGCAGTGGTACTCCTTCCCAGCAAAGATGGGGAACCTGAACCGCAGGCTTTTCCTGACTTCACAGTGGGAACACAGTCATGAATAAAACTGTGGTGTGCCACTCTCTCACCACCTCTTTGAAAACTGTGTCCATATATGTATTAAATTATGAGCCAAATTAAATTATTTGGCCCTTGCCTAAATCTCTGTGCCTCAGTGGTCCTCAACACATCTTTGCTACAAAATTGTTGTTGACCAAAGCACTTCAAAGTAAATTTTTTGGCCAAATGGGACTCTGAATCATGAATGATGATAAACATTGTCCTGACTTATAATGGTTTTATAACTATAGAACATTCTGGTACCATAAATTCAGACATCTCCATACTATGGAGAGAATAAATATTTTAGTCAGGTCTTAAAGGATGGTAGAGAATTTAAAGAGGAGATACATGCTTTTGGGACTAACAAACAGTAAAACAGTTTACTCCTTTCTCAGTGGAACCACAACAGGGATAGCAGAGTACTAGGAAGAATGGCCATTTTTCAAATGAGAGCACAAAGAGCATCCCTGACCAGAGGAAAGAAGGACCACTGAAAGGACTGGAGTGTAGCTCATCCTAGAGGAAGCCTAACAGACTGCACTCACTCCATCTACCAGTTCAGATGTTGGGTCAGCCTGCCCTAGGTCTTTTCCCATGTAGCCAAATCCCTTTTGAAGCCTTCTAGTGATGGGGTTCAATAACACTTTACAGCCACATGTGTGATTCCACAGATCTCAGGTGTATTTCCTGATGGCATTCATCAGATTTGCTATCTGGCAAATATTCTTTCTCTTGTCACACTCTCAGGGTCCACCCAAAACAGAACAGATATTAAAAATGTCCAT
Source organism: Cinclus cinclus (assembly GCF_963662255.1). Lineage (NCBI taxonomy): Eukaryota > Metazoa > Chordata > Aves > Passeriformes > Cinclidae > Cinclus > Cinclus cinclus. The sequence goes on along the minus strand of NC_085084.1, from coordinate 78,303,147 downwards.
ATCAGTATGTCCCCAAACACTCTTCAGAGGGCTTCATTTTGGAGTATGAATTTTGGCTTCATTCCACTTAATTTACAGCAACTTCCAGATAAAGAATAAGCAGGGAACTTGAATATCTGGGTTCCCTTCTCCCCAAGCAGGTATTTCCCCAGACTGGGAAAGCTACATTATTCTGCCATTTTATTTTCTTATTTAGCCCTTTTCTGGTCCCCATGACAGGTCCTTGCTCCCAGAGTGTCTATGTAAAAAAAAAAAAATAAAAAAAATCCATAGATGGAGAAAGGAAACTTAATTATTTTCCTCTCAGTGTTTCTCCCTATAATTGGTGTCTTTCATGTCAAGATGATCTCAATTTGTATTATGGGCTCTGTTCAGGCAGCACTTTCTCTTTGGTCTATAAAGAAATTGTCAAGTGTATAAATCATAGTGTGCATTAAATTACACTAGCCTTTTATTTATTAATTTCCCTAGTTTTTTCTTCCTCTTGGATGCTCCTTCCCTCACTCTTTTTTTTAACATTCTTCAGAACTGACTTATTTTTCAATGCACTCCTCATTCTCAGAAAAAAAAAAAAACAAATAAAAAAACAAAGAACCAAAACAAACCATAATGAAACAATACAAAATAAAATAACAAAAAAAGTCCAAACAAATATTTGTCTCCTTTCATTTTTGCCAAAGGGTCTGATAATGTTCTCATGCAAATTTACTTTATTCAACTCAAAAAGAAGGATGAAGTCTGTCTAGTTTTTCTCCAGGCAGGATCCAAAAGTTACTTGAGTTCATTGCAAATTTTCATGGACCTTAGCATGCTTCAGAACAGTACCTATGTGGGTACTACATTTATGGGATGTTCTGCATCTCCAGTCTGTGTCTGTTTGGACTCCAGACTTTGCCTCTCAAGTCTGTATGCTGAGCACTTCCCATAAATTCCTGACTACTGTGACTATTTGTCTTACTTGGGATGCAGGTTCTGGCTGTCCCGGAATGAGAACCAGTGACCTCTGACTCCTCTCCTCTGACCATAGCAGTTGGATTAGTCACAGGGTCTCCACATCAGGAACCCATGATTTTTAATAAGAGTGCAAGTGATAAAAGTAATAAGGTCTTGAGCTGGTGCGTGGATGGTCAACACCAGCCTGCTGCAAACATGAGCAGTCATAGGTTGAGCAGCTGAGGGAAGCAACTGAGTAATTTGGCTTCATTGTCCTGCATGTGAGAAGCAAAATGGGGTTCACCTCAGCTAAGTCTAAATGCAAAGACAACCTCCATGATCAGCAGAGAAGAACAGGCACTGCAAAAGGCCATAGGCTGTTTATGTGCCAAACACCAAACTTAAGAGTGGCTTAAAGTTACACTTTGAAAACATTTGGAGTCCTATGACACAGAGCACTCTCCTCACCTGTGTGATGTCAGATCCTTGAATGTGTGCAACAACCAGCTGCTCACATGTGGGTATAAAGGAGCTCTGTGGCAGGATATCTGTCCTGCTGCTGCTGCTTCAAGTATCACCTCTGCCCTGCTAATACCTTGTGGTACCAATGTGAGCAGCAGGTCTTTGCAGAGACGGAAGCAAGGGCTGATACAAGGTTTAACTATTACCAGATTCTTTGTTGGTTCTAGCGCTTGATTTTGTTGGATGATACAGACATAGTGGGGAGCAGAAGCTGTTCAGTAGCATCTGTAGCCACTGATCCTTCTCTTCCAGAGTGTGAGTCTAACTGTAGTCAGTTTGTGGATAAGTACATTTTCCTCTAGAGACAATAATACAGTGGGATCTGCGAGGCTCTTCATCATCTTAACCTACTTGTCAGCCAGCTTGGTAACTTGCTATTACTAAAAATGTGTGCAGAGCAATTAGAATAAATCTAAGTTATTATTAAGCACTTTCAAAAAAAAAAAGGCAAAAATTAGGGAAAAAATTTAAAAAAACATAAAAATAAAATGAATGGTCTTGCTGCCCAACTGTGATTACCCACAAATAAGGGATGGATATTATTCCCTGGAGGCATCCTGTGACATTCATCAGCCAATTTGTGGTCTGACTTTACGGTGAAGACAGATGTTAGGAGATTCCTATTGCCTTCTGACCTCGTGCTTCTTGTGATGCTTGTTTGAACTTGTACTTTCTTTGTTGGTTGACAAATCAAAAAGATATTTTTATTCTGCTCAGACACAGTCATACATAGGAAAATATTTTGAACAGTCCATCTACAGGGTATCAATTGCTTTGTGTGTCAAGGAGTATGAGGCAGGGAGGCTTTCAGATTAAATTTGCAGCTGGTTCTGATCCAGTCTGCATCTCTGGCTATTGACAGGAGAGGTATACCTTCATCCCTGTTTTTCAGGCACCCACTTCATGTTAGGCATTGCCAGTGAAGAACATTGTGAGCATCTGTTGCCCTCTCTCCTAGGATTGAGCAGCTCTGGGGATAGTGATGATACCCAAAGATTTTGTTGAGTGAGAGAGGGATAATTCAAATAACAGAACACCTATTCACAGCACAGTGACAAGGTTTTTAAACATACTTATATTGTGATATGAGAAAGGAAAAAAAAATATATCCAGAAAAGCAATAGAAGGAACATCTGGTCCTCTACTCCCAGAAAAGTCTCAGTATCCAACACTCCTGCAACATGTGGACAAATTAGATCCAAATCCCTCTCCCCAGGTTTGAAATGAAGGCTGCTAGGCTACACATGACAATCCAACTGAGTTAACAGTAGAAGTGGAATTAGCTTTTCAATTTCCTTTTCATCATGACAGTCTCGAAAAATTTTTGCAATTTAAGTCTCACTGATCCTGATGTTCTAACAAAGCTTTTTTTGCTCTCACGCACCAGTGTTTCTGAAGGAAATTATTAGAAATTTTAAAAGTTACATTTAAAATTTCATGACCTGTGTGAAATGAGTCAGATCCCTCTTCCTATGTGATTCAACAAAGCCACTGTCAGGTAAGAGGAGTTACACTGATTTATTCACCTCAGACCAAGCCACAGCCTACAGTCCATGATTAGTTCTTTGTTTACTAATTGCTTTTCCCCCCCCTTGTGGAGAAAATTCTGGTGCTAATTATGATGCGCAGTAAAGAAGCAAAGCAATCCTCTGTATATGAATGTCTGAGTCCTCCATTAATTATGTGTCTGTCTTTGTTCTTCCTTACAGATGAACAGACCAATCCAGGTGAAGCCAGCGGACAGCGAAAGCCGAGGAGGTAGTTGACTGCATTGCTTTCAGCCACAGTGCTAAATATAATTGTTGTCTCTGGCTTCTCTCAGGCAATGTGCTGATCAATTAGTAACGTAATCACTGCCAAAGAAATTCCCTCCACAGCAAAGATTCTCTTTATTAAATCTCCTTTACTTCATCTCACTTTCCTCATATTCAATTATTATTTGATTTTAAAAGGCAGGCAGGTGCCAGTGATTGCCTGAGAAACAAATAACTGCCTCGTTAAGAAGTGAAGCACCAGGCACTGACTTAACAAAGTTTAACAGCAGTGGACATCAATGGGGGTTTTTCCAGACTTATGTCAGGCTGAGCTGTAGAGGTGTTTAATTTGTTTAGGATAAAGCAGATATTTTATGGTTTCTCTAGCCATGTTGTTTCTGCTTACACTGAAGTAACTCTTCTTCTGGAAAAAGCAAATTCTGAGCTGCAGAGTTTTCTGCACCTGTATCAGCTTATCTGGATAAACCTGTTGCGGAAACTGAAGACTTCTGTCAGACCCAGGGAGTTATTCAGGATTTGCACAGGTGTAGCTGAAATCAGGAGCTGGTATTCTGCTTTTCCATTCTACACAGTGGATTTGGAAGGCTTTGTTAAGTGATTGTTCAATAGATCACCAGTGATGAGGTGTTTCCTGTAAAAGCTTTTTTACCTGAACTGATGTGGTGATACCTCACCACATTCTTCTAATAGGAGCCTGTTTGTCAGATCAAACACACAGATCACTGAGAGAGTGTGAGATGGTCTGTTATGCTGGATAAATTACCATCCTGATATTTTTTTTTCTTGTATCTGTATATTTATATATACACACACACATATATATATAATGACATGTTCTCTTCCTCTCTATCCTTATCTCTTTGGGGAAATAATGGAGAGCCTTTTCCTCATCTTTTAAGTAGAAACTTCTAGTGCTTATGTATCAGATAAATGTGGGAGTAGATTTTGTCACTTAGTAATGATGTGGCTCTTAGATGTCTGAAAACTCTTCAATTTCCACCATAAATATAAATTCTTCTTCATTTGTGGGATGACTATCTTTGTGCTGGCATTAGTGGAAATCTCTTGCAAGAACTGCTTAAAAAGAGAAAAATGCTTCACAGACAAAAGTCACCATGTTCTCTCTCTCTTCATTTGAAAGATGTGAATTTCAGGGACTTTGGCTGCATCAGTGTGAGGTTGAAACTCTCCAGTGACTCAAGTCATTGGAAGACTTTGTACGTAGCTTCTAGTTAAAGGGCTGGTGTTACAGGCTGGTGAAACCACAGGTCAAGAGAGGCTCTGCAATGAAAGGTTGTGGTGCCATGTAGTTGCAGAACAGGACAACTAAGTGCTGGAAAAACACCAGAAATCCCAGGGATAAATAATGTTTTCAGAGCCCCTCTAAAGAAAATTTGGAGAAAGTTGGTTAATACTGGGCAGAAAGTATCTGATGGGATCTGGCAAGTTCTGCATTTAAGGACCAGGGCACATTTCTGACTTTCAACAAAGACATGTCACATCCTAGAGCATTGTCCAGTGGTTTTTAATAGAACCAGGTCAATTTCCTCCCCTTTCCCTCCCTGTCTGATGATCTGGCTCTGTGTCTGAGTAGGATTGGGTAAGCCATGGACAGTTGTCAATGCCAGTCTCCTAGGGGAAAACCAAAAGGCTCAGCTGCTTGGGCAAATGAGGAGACATTATACACATTCCAGTGGAGTTCGTGCTGACAGCGAGAGTGAAGGGAGGGCCTTTTGTCCATTTAATTAGACATACCAAAAAATAATAATTAGGCTGGCCAATTTGCTTAGAGTGCCTACAGGGTATGGAGCTCCCAATCTTTTTTTTTTTTTTTTTTTTTTTTTAATGCAAATCAATAATAGAGAACACATGTCTGGCTTTCTGAGAAGGGTTTTCAAACTCCTTTGCTAAGAGCAGCTGCTTTCAGGAGCAGTAGTTTAAACTGCAAAGGACTCCAGTGGCAGCTTGATTCCACATTATCACACCCGTGGTCCCCTCCCCATTGTATTTTAGTTAATTGTCTCCCCAGCTCACACAAACCTCATCTTTTTTCATCTAGTCTGCTCCCATATTTCTTCTGTCAGTGGTAATCATAAAGCAGGGGCCAAGCGGGTGCTCTCATCATTGGTGTGGAAGACACGTTGTCCTAATTCCCCACTGACAAGCTGCTTCTGGGCTGGTGATGCTTCAGGACGGCATGACTCAAGGGCAGCTGTGGGAGAAAAGAACAATTGGCACCCAAGGGAGGCATTGTATTACATTCTTCAAGAGCCCACCAGTTAAAGCAGGCACAGCAAACAGAATGTTAAAAAGGAGGCCGTGTATCTTAGGAGCTCATCAAAAGGTTTAATTAGGGTTGAAAGACAAAGGCCAGCCTAAACAAATAAGAAACTTAAGTTTTAGCTTATTACACCCTGTCTGTGTATCAGGATAGGACATGGGGGAGGAGGGGGGCTTGGAAGATGAAGCAGCTCTTCTACACAGCACAAGTCTTTGGTCTTCCCAAAGTCCACACACTGGATTATGGGGAATACATATCCTGGATTTAGGGGAGTTCTGGAGCCAGGCCACAGTGTTAATGGAAAAATGCAGTGTTTGCTGAAACTGCAGTTTGCAAGCAGGATTTTACTGAAAAAGTTGAGCAGCACACTTGAGGAGTGTTTTCTTTGGGGACAAATACTTACATTTTTCTAAAACATGAAGCTTTGAATTTTTCAGCAAGTACTTTCACAAGGTGATGAGTGTCACAAATTTATTCTCTCCTTCAACTGGATTCAGCTCAGCTTTTCCTGCTCCTCTGGAGTCTGGATTTTTTTCAGTCTTTGACCATCCCTATTTCCTAATTCTCAACTGAGCTGAAAGTGAGTGTTAGTATTTAGTGTGTGTGAGCTAGAATTTAGACCATCTAAGTTTGGGAAAGTATTCAATATATTGTTTGGCAAAAATTACAGTCAACCCACCAAAATGGATATGCTGAGTGCCCCTTAATAGTTTTTCTGGGTTTATTATTTTGTTTGTTAATCTGATATTGTACTATGAGCAAGACAAAGCATGGAAACCTTTTAAGCAAAAAACTAGCATTATTTACATGTTTCCTCAATATATTTCTCTAGGGAAATAGTCTAAATTATTGGAAAAAATTTGCATTTTACATTCCCACCTGCTTGTGCATGTATGTGCATAGTCAAGATGCAAAATGTTCTATGGGGTTCTCCTTCCACAAAATGCTTCATGAAACTTCAAATACCTGATCAGAAGGTCAGAATTCTTTGAGATTTTATAGAGACTTCAACACTAGCAGAATTGACAGAATATGATAGAAAGTGAACAAGTTGATATTTTGTTCTGAAAAATCAGATTGTGAGTCTAGCTCTATTAAGGATATCTTATAAACTCTCATTGGCCTTTGTTATGGTCAAATTTTATCTTGAATGCATGGAAACTACATTGATAGAGATTAGTAAGTCCAATACAGTTTTAGAGATGGAACTTAGAACTCCACATTGAAATTTCGAACATAAAAAAAATCCAAACTAAACTGTTAAAATTTGCTATTATTTTCATCTTGGTGGAGGTGGTTTTCCTCGGTTCCTGATATTAAACTCTAAAAATAGCCTGCCAATATCCATCATTAAAGTTTCTCAAACTTGGGAGAATGATCTCAAGTCTGTTTTGTGGTTTGGGGCAAAAGTTTGGAGCTATTTCTTATTTCATCCACAATATCTCCAGCTCTCACTAGGCAACTCTCACTGCAGCTGGCAGGGTTAACCTATGATAAACACAGCCCCGAGGTCCCACTACGTTGTGCAGGCAGTAACATTTTTTAAAAGGAAAGGACTCTCTTGCTGCTCCAGTTGCAGTCCGTTAGTGATGCTTAGATGCTCCACTGCTCCCACATTCCTCTCAAAGGACAGAGGAAGGTCCGTGAAGGAAAGCATGCAAAGATGTACACGGTGTGTTACCCTGGCTCAGTGTAAATGTCACTACCAAAATGTGTTTCATGGTGGTTTTGTGGTCCTCCACCTTTTTATGGAAGAGAAACAGAAGGCTGCTGGACTAAAGGAAAAGTAGAAAGTGGCTTAGAGTTGAAAGGGTGTAGTGTCCTGCAGAGAGGGTGTTAAGAGGTTTACAGGAGAGACTGTGTTGCAATGTATTGCACTGTTTTCTGCTTGCAAGAAATCTGCTGAAGTTTCTGTCTGTGCTTTTGAGCAGATTATCTATTGTGCATATTTGAGGAAGACATTTGCTTTGTCATTTTTTTGCTATTTGGCAGCTGGAAATCTTGGACTTGGTATTTCAACTAATGTGCAGCATTTCTCTACCTGTTACTTGATGTGCAGGGTCTGAAACTTTCTGTTTAGTCATGGTTTATTCCAGATTCAGAGTAAAATATTCAAGAACTGAATTAGAATTAATAGCAAAACAGTTTTCACTGCTCATGCACAGTGTTCTTCTTTTTATATCCTTCCATCAGTTTAGTAATGATGATGGGGTCAGAATGGCCTCTCCACATTTTCTAAGGAAAATTTTCATTTGGGACAAAAACCTGGGTCTAATTCTTACTTCATGGAGGTAGTTTCTAACTCACTAGCTGTCGGCTGCAGGAGGGCATGTAATCCATCCTAGGTCCCAGTAACTATTTGTTAGTTAGTTGTTTTCCATTTAACTGGTCAGAATTACACAGCTTGTGCAGATGGCTGAAACCTCTCAGGAAGCTTCCCATCCAGGTGCTGGCCAGATCTAGGCCTGTCTAGGTGCCGCAGTCAAGCAATATTGGTTGCCTTCAACTTAGTTTGGCTTCACCCTTCTATAACAGTCCCACATGGAATGATTTCCTTCCTCCTCAGAAGCCCTTTGTAAAGGGTAAGTTGGTTGCTCAGATCTTTAGACTGGAAAAGCCTGAAGAAGACATTTAATGATAAGAAGGAAGAGGGCAGCCTGGGCAGAGCTCAGCAAGGTCTTTGGAAGACATTTTACTAGTTGTTCCCAATCTTTTACCTTGAAAACACTTCCCACCCAAGAAAGTGAAGAGCAGGTGGAGGGAATATCCTCTTCCAAGGTGGTAATCCATACAACTTACCTTTATGTGACCTGCCACAGCTTTTTCCTCAACTGCTCATCTTTTTTTTCTCTTATGGTCTACACACTCATTCAGTAGGAGTAAGCAGGTGGCAGCAGCAAATTATTTAAGGAAGAAGATAACTTTCTCCCATCTCAGAGCTGGGTGAAATATCTCAATGAACACCTTTCCATCAACTCTTTCAACATCACAGTGAGTGCAGTATGGCTCACATTGATCTTTTACAGCTCAGGTAGAGAACAGCACAGACAGGGACATGCAAAGGTCACACCACACATGAATACAACCTTTGCTGAAAATGTTGTACTGGAGATGCTGACTACTAGTTGTAGGGCAACATATTCAAATTGTGTATAGTCTGGATTCAAGACTCCTAAAAAGTCTTTTTCTACACCCAGAAAATAGTCATATTCCCCTTTCTTTCCCTAAGTGTTCACAACAGTCCAAAGAACATCTCTCTCTCCTCTTGTCAACTCTTCCAGTTTGATAGGAGATTTCCAGTTCCATATCAAATCTTCCTCCTAAGTCTCATACATCTCCTCTTCTAGAGATTTTTCCCAAACCTGGTCAGCTGATTTTGACTTTTCTTTCAAGAGGCATTTGAAAAAATACTCCCACATACAAATCTAAATATTATTTTCTCCATTAATTATATATCAAATATTACCCATTAGTGCTGAATTGCAGTGTATCTGTGTGGACAGTAAGGAGAAGAAATATCAGAAGTGACTATGAGCTCATGAATGAAAGGAAAAAAAAGTAAAATGAAAAATCAAGAACCTAGGCGAAGATCTTGATAATCAATTGAGAGGAAGTTTTCTTGTCTCAGAGGCTGGGGAAGTGTCAGGACCAGCAGCAAACCTTGATGTCATCATCAGAGACTCCTGAGGAATAGCTGTAGGAGATGTTTCAGTATTGGGAGAGATGTTACTGCCTTAAAGCCTGTTTGTCTGTCTTGTCAAGGGCTGGGGAAAAAGCTGGACCCAGGACCACAACAACCATTCAAGATATCCCACAAACTTGATCATCAGTCTGAGAACATGTCCACTGGATTTTATTTCAGGTCCGAATATCTCTTATGACCTGCAGTGTTTTTCTTTCAGCTCTAAGATTAACCTGAATTAGAGGAACATTTTAGTACCCATGGAAATCTTGCCTTTCTAGCTATAGCTGGTTGTAGGACTGATTACAGTCAAAGGGAAATTAAAATCTCTTGGTTTATCGTGGAAGTTTAGCACATTGTGACCCTATTGACAACGGACATTCTGTTGTCCTCAGAAAGCTGTATTTTCAAGCAGAGAGAATGTACCAGCATGCAAATGGATCAGTTAATTCAAAGTGGCCCCACATGACCCTATTCATGCTCTCCATTCTCTGTTAAAACTTAATTCTGGGTGAGAAAAAGGGCTTCAGCAGATCCTCATGTGTAGTGTTTTATATTTGATGACTCTGCTGAAGGCTGATGTGCTCCATTCCACAGTCAAATGTTGAAAGAATATAAGGGACATCAAACTTTTGTTCACGTCTGCCCTTCCCATGGTGATTGAAATCGATGGAAGTGTGCCCATCAATAGGAACTGGAAAAGATCCACAGGACATTGTGTTCTAGCACATGTCCTAAGGACAACCTATTAAAATCAAGTATTAGGGGAATAAAAGGGAAAAAACCCCAAAACCAAAAACCACATTGTGCATTTTTCATAAAGTGTCTGTAACCTAGCAATTTACTGACAAGAAGGAGGAGAGCCTGGGGAGCTCATCCCCTCGAGATTTTGATATTGGTTCTGTTTCTTGTTACAACAGAACTTTTGATTAATTATGCAACTTTGATTCCCTTCTCCTTCACACCCTTCCTTTATTGTCTGCTTAGGCTGTGATATGCTTTTTATTTGCTCATTTTTTGTAGATAGTGCCTTTGGCATTCATGCAAAGGCTGTCAGTGTCAAAGGGTTAAGGCAGCAGTGAAAGCTTGTACCTCTAAAGAGAAGGACATGTGCAGGGCCAAAACTCAGCTGCAGTCGGTGATCAAGAGCTGTCATACTGCAGAGTGATATTTGGAGTTTTCTTCAATAACAGGGTAAAATGGAAGAAGCAGTGGGAGGAGAAAGGTGGAGGAAATAAAAAAATATAATCCTATAAAAATATTCTCCCTTTGTAAATACAGTTCAGCCTCCTAGGTGAACTTGGGGACAAACAACAATCGCAGTATCTTTTTCTTAATGTAAAGATGTAAAGGTTGCTTGTCAATGGAGTTTTATATGGCATTAATAATACATTTATATATATGCTTCACAATCAATTGCAAAGCATTTATGGCACTGAACAGTTAGAATGCATTATGATAATCACTCCTCGTGCATTGACTTTATTGTAAGGGTTTTGCTGATCACTGTAATTGGCTTGTTATTACACAGGAATATAATAACACCTCTCTGTATAGTAGTTTATAGCACATCAATAGCAAATGCATTCCCTTTATTGGAAGCAACGTGCATTTTATTAGAATACAGCTGAATAAGTGCAATCTGTGTAGACAAATGAAGTTTCTAATGACCTGTCTCACAAAAGAGTCGAAATAACAAGCGATTTATTATGTATTTTTTCCACTGATTAACTTCTAGTTATAGTTACACAGGCATTCCTTTAAAAAAAAAATGAGGCATGTTTTGCTGCTCTTTCAAAGGACCATTTTGGGGAAAAGAAATATACGGGCCATTTTTCTGCCCGTGTTGAATAAAGTGAAGGTGAGTGATGCTCGCACCTAGAGATTTCACTTGCTTGTTGAGATTTTCGAAGCTTCTTCCTTGAGTATTTCCTCTGACATTTACAAAAAAAGCAAAATGTTCTTACGCTGAGTCCAAATCCAGCATTTAGAGCAGTACTGTTCTAACAACCCCTATGCAGTCACCAACCTGTTGGGTGTAAGGGCTGTCCTCACTCCTGTTGTATGAGTTCTTTTCCTTTATTTACAAAGACACATGTCTCATAGTTAGCAACAAAAAAAAAATCTAAGAAAGCACACAGGTTTTTTCTGCCTGCCACCATTACTCTAGGTCTGAATTTCAGATTTTTCTGGGAACTTAGAGTGGCATGAATCTGGCCCACACATGTAATTAATGGGCATTTGTTTATCCAACTCCCCCCAAGTGTGATCAATGTCAATCAAGTACCTAACCACTTCTGAAACCCTGAATCTGGCTAAAAAGAAGATTGCTGTTCTCATAGCTGGTATGGTTATACTGCTCTCCATGGTATAAACTGAGTCCAGTGTTCAGCACATGAAGAGGGGGAGTGGTGATTTTTGTCATAAACTCAGTTGGTTAGAGGGTGGGGCTAATAATGCCAAAGTTGTGGGTTTAGTCCCCATCTTTTGTCCCCATATCAGCCATTCATCTAAGAGTTGGACTTTTGAGTCCCTTCCAATTCAGAATATTCTGTGATTCTGTGATACGTGTCTGCTTCTTCTCAGCTGTCATTTCTTTATGGTAGTCTTGCAAATACGCCTGATTCTAGAGTAATTCAGGGTATTTCTGGAAAGCAGGGCTAGGAAATGTCTGCACCATGGGCAGTACCCTCAGCTGTTGGCAAACAGACTGGTTCAACCCAGTTTTCACACAGACAAACTCTCTTTTCTGGTGGGACTTTCAATGGGGATGGTTTTGCCTCTTGCCTGCTGAGATCTGATATTAGAGTAGCACAGTTTGCAAGAAGTTTCAGGACTCCAGAAATACTGGAGGTCAAGAAACTTTTCTTTGTGACATAGGCAGCATTTTCTGTTTTATATATATATATATATATATATATATATATGTAGATATATATTGTAGTATGTACATGAAATCAGCCTGGGAGGCAGAAAAATCTCTCTATGTAAATAATCTAGCTCTCTGAGTAAGCTGTATCTGGTGCTTTTTCCCAGAATCTAGCCCTCTTTGGAGACTTAGACTTAAGGACAGAAGAAATTTTAATCAGTGCTGCTACACCACTGTTCTTAGAAAGTTGTTTCAGGTAGAATTCACTTTTTCTATCTTTATCACAAAAATATTAAGAATGTAGACTAAGTTAGTCATCTAGGCTCCTCCTATGGACAGTGGACAGAGAGAAGAGCTTCCAAACTCAGATTAATTCTGTCCTAAGACAGAATGGATAAATGGTGCTTCAAAGTTTCCCTTCTCTCTCTCCTCACTGAATCAGGAATGAACCTATGGCAATTAACTTAGATTTAGATATCTCACTCTTAGACATCTAAAGAAAGGTAAAATGAATCACAACTTTCACCTTTTCAGGCCAGAATTTTCTATCTGTATCATATGAAGGATGATTCTTGACTTTTCAGAAACCCCAGGCAAGATCTATGAATAAAAATTGCTATATAAAAACTATGGACTTTAGTAGCTGGGGGTTTGTCCTAAAAAGAAAAGGTGTCTTTCTTCATTAATGTGTTTGCTTCATAATATCAGGGAGCAAATAGGAGTCATTGCATCCCTATCAGCCTGAGCAATAGAGATAATATGATCAGTTTTAATTCCTCTTTAAAGTCAATTTAATTTTCATTTTTTGTATTTTAATTCACTACCACTCATATGCTTAGGACATAAAGTGAAACAAAAACCTCCCCAAAAACTTAAAATTAAAAGTAGTGGTGTGTAGCATCAGTGTCTTTAAAATGTGTTTTCATAATTAAGAAAAGTATTTTTATCTTTAAAACCAGCTTGCTTTGGAATCTGTGATAGAAAATGAATATGGCCCCTTGTAATATCATTTGTAGAGAGGTAATTTTCAAGGCAGCCCTGCACTGAAACATTTTCCCCCAGGGAGGATAAACAGTTGGCTTCAATTAGTGAAGGACTGCTTCCTTTTTTTTCAGTTTTAAGGACAGTCTTGCAGTCCGATCCTGCATGGAGGAGGAGAAAGCTCTACACAGGGCAATGGACTCAGTTTGGAAGACTGAGGCTTAAATTCTTGTCTTGCCACAGATATTCTCCTCGACCTTGAAGAGGTTACTTAGGATCAGGCTATTATTTTCACTCCATTTCTGTCTGGTGACTATTATTACCTTTGACTGTCTGAATATACACGTAAAATTGGCAGAATATCTTGCTCTGACTCCAGCTCCCTTCTATAAAATAATATTGGTGCTGCAAGGATACATGCATTAAAGATTATTAGGTGCTCAGGTTCTCTAATCATTAGTTCCACAGAAATAACTTGGTTAGATAAATAGAGGTGTTCAAAAGTGTCAAATGTGTTTCACTGCTCAAATCTCACATAAAGTCAATGGGCCTTGGGTGTCTAAATATTCCCTTTGAAAATCTCCCCAAATAATGATGTTCTTCCAAATAGTTGGAGCCAGCTTTGTGGGGCTGATTCCTTACACTTTTACAATTGAGTCACCTCTATCTTTTTCCCATAGGAGAAGCTGCCTATGGATGTTTGTGGAAAATTAGGAGGACATGTTCCATGCCAGGGCAGGCTTGTTTCATAAAACAAGTTGAGCCTGCCTAATGAACAGGATTGGAAGAGTGTTAAAAATGAGGGGAAATTAACTTAAGTATCTTAGGACTGGTCTCAGTAAGGGAATGCTTTCTTTTATCATCAAACCTTGAGTGAAGGGATTGATGGTTAATAAAATACTTCCTGCCCATGAACTGCCATATGAATGGCAATTAATTCCCCAAAATCTTTATTTTATGCATCTCTGGAGTCACTGAAAAATGGCCAGATACATTGATTACAAACCACAAAATACTAACCCTTCCAAGCAGACAGCCAATTAATGTGAAATTATATTACCACAATGTAAGGTACCTTGGATGTGTTGCTTTCTTGGGTTTGTTTGTTTGTTTGTTTGTTTTTCCCAAAATGACTGTGGCTATTATTATAATTAGCTAATGAAAAAGAGGTGTGAAAGAGTGAGCAAGAACCACAAGCAAGTGGGAATGAAGACTGTGTGAGTTTAATTACTTTAGAAATGGAACTAAACCAATACCATCTCTCCACTTCATGGATCAGAAATCTAATTATTTATTATCTTTCTTGTGGCAGTGCCTAGAAGATCAGCCAGGAATGATGACACCAGGTTCACTGTACAACACATGACAGACATTGGTCATCTTTTCCTTGAAAAATTAATCTCTAAAGACAGCCAGAGGCAGTGTCTGGATACAGAGTTGTCATATAATGTCTTAGCAGGTGTGACAAAAAAGCACTGTGCTGGGTTGCACAGGTAGGAGTGAAATTAACAGAGCAGGCCAGGGGCTGATCTGGAGTTAGGGTCTGCCTGGGGCAAGAAAATGGGATGGCCTTCAGGCAACACTCAAGAAAATAATAGGATGGCCTTCAAGAAAAGCTCCTTTTGGTGACACAACTTCTGACACAAAGCAAGTGACATCCTGAATAACAGCCACAATTGCTTAAGCCAACAGCACGGGCTCTTTCTTGACAAGGACCATTCTCCTACACTTTCACACCACATGGCTGGTGAATGTGATCACATCAAAAGCCAAACAGCTGTCTTTGGTGTACAAGCCTGCTAGCAGAAAAAAACTGAGGTTTAGCAGATATCTGAAGGACATAACAAGGAGCCTTTTATGCCACCATGCCACTCACTACAGACGAGGCAGGTCTGTGGGCACTGTGATAAAAACAGGGTGTAAAGATATAGAGGTCGCTAAAAACCAACCATATTTTTACAGAGAGCTCTTCAAAGGGACCAAGGCCACCTAAAACAAAACAGAGGTCAAAAATCATGTTCACAACAGATATCCAAATCCAATGTCTGCAATGAACTGAATTTATCCCTGTGTGTCCTTGATCACAGTGTGTGATCCCACACTCTTCCCTGGTATTACTGGCAATGGAGTTTTATTAGAGTCTCTAATGTATCCTTTTTGAAGTCTGGATTTTGAGAGGAAAGGCCAAAACACTGGAACACTAGCTATTCTTCTGGTGTTTCTGTCTAGAGACAAAGGAAATGAATAGGGTTTAGATCCAGATGAAATTGTTAGATCTGATTTAACCTTCTGCATAAACTGACTGTAAAATTTCACCCAGATGGTCAGTGCTGAGACTTCTGGCTTGTATTTAAATAAAGAATAAAGAAATTTAGCCAGAGAATGACTCTTTTGAGGCTTCAGTACAACTTTGATATCAAACAGGTTGGAATTGCAGACATGAACCTTCTAAAAAGCTTTTAATAAGTCAATTCAATTAGTAAGAATATATTTTGGTAATAATTACATGTAACAAGTAGGGTATATTTTCCATCAACTACTTAAATATGCATGCCTTCCCCAGTTTCCCCCACAAAAAAAAGCCCAAACCAAAACAACCCAAAACAAACAAACAAACAAAAAAAAGGGCAATCTTTTCCTGGGGCAAAATTTTGCAGATTTGTCTAGAGATCCTTTAAAAAAGCCCTAAACAACACCAGGGTAAGTGTCTTAAAACTGAATGGATGGAATTATTAATGTCTATGGACAATGGAGTCCATTCAGAACAATAAAAGGGAAGTGTCCTGAAAAGCAGATATTCTTATGCAGAGGATGCAATGTGCATGGCTCCTCCTGTGTAGTCCCAGTGCTGTCATTTCCTTCTTCCCATGTAGCCATACCACCACAATTGTTTCTTCTTCAGTTTCTATCTTCTTATTCTGACTCTGTGCCAAAGAGGTGAGATATATCCATTGCTTTTCAGAAAGTTATGCTGTCCCCAGCTCAAACAAAATGTCTCATCTGCCTTAGCCAGTGACCACAGAAATGATCTGCATGTCCACAGACACTGTGTAGTGACAGAATTTCCATGGGCAACTTATCATGAAAGAGAAATCCTCCATTTTGCAGACATTAGTAACATGGTGACCTTTAACAACATTGCAAGCTTTCACTCTCTCTTTAAAGTATTATATCCGTCCTTAGGGAGAAAAACTTGTAGATAAGGATTGAAATCAGAAGTGGATCAAAATGCTGGTTGTGCTATTCCATTTCTCTGCTGTATTTAGGATCCATTTAATTCTAGCTGGTTGTTTTAGGGTTTTTTAAATTCTGTCTTGAATCTAAAAGAAGAAGTGACCAGGCTGGCAGTGACATGTGATTAATAGATTGCACTTTAAAAAAAAAGTTAGCAGAAGGAGATTAGCATTGTAGCCTATTATTTATTAATTAAATGCAGACACCCTATTTATATCAATGCTGATGACATTAGCTCTTGTCCATGCTGTGGGACTGCATTATCCATCCAGTCTCCTAACATAGTAATGTTTGTTACTAAGCTGGTGCATGTTGCTGGGCTCCTTCTGTCACTTGCTTCTGTTATCAGCAGGAAAGGACAGCCAAGAAGTTAAACCTGAACATTTTTTTCAAGTGTCTGGTCTGTCTCTAACAGCCTGAATTACCTTGGCCATATCTCTGGGCTCCTTTGGGACATCACTGCTTGCTTTTTACATTCATACCTCCCTGTAGCTCAGTGTGCAGTGAAGATTAAGCATTCAAGGCAGTATGCTGTGTGAGACCTTTTCCATTGCCTACAGGAGAAAGAATTACACTGGTGGGCATATAGGTACCTGTTACTGCTATTTCAGTCAGCAGAATGGGAGAGAGTCATCACAAGTGTTGTTATTTAGTGGTGCCAGGGCAGAACATTATACTTCACGTGACTCTTGTTTGATAAGCTTGTCCTCCTACCTACGAAGTGTTCAAAGTAAAGTTCTGAAGCCAATCCAACACTGAGGTTTCCATTGTTCCTAGCAGCTGTTTTCAAGATCCTACCTTCAAATGCAGGAAAAATAACAAATGAATTGCAAGACTCTTCCTGATTCCACCTCATGGCAATGCCATGGGCTGCTCTGTCACATGTTAAGCTTGGGACAAGCAGATTGCTGTGAAAATCCCCTCTCTTGCACCTTAAGGGATGCAAAGAGAAAGCCTCAGTAGTGCATGACACACTTCTACTAGTTTTAAATCAGAAAATAGTTCTTGACTACCTCATAAACAAAAGCATGGCCTTTGGCTGGACCCACTGTAGTTGCATGAACCAGCTGAGCCAATAGACTATACATGTTGTGCCTCCAGAGTAAAGATAGGTATCCAGTAAATCCTCAAATTCAGCACTTAGTATCCTTGAAAAATTGCAGTTGGGGTGTCCATAATCCAAATGATCATCTACTCCTGTAGAAGTGTGTCATAAATGCTTGGATTTGGTAGGGTTTCTTGAAAGTTGTGATGTGCCCTCCTTCTTGTGACTATGTTTGGCTCTTTTTTCACACATTAAAGGACAAGTTGGATGCATGAACTAGTCTCCCAACAGTGTTTTCTTCTATGTGCAAGCAACTGCTTTGCCTGACAGCAGGACGTTCTGCAACCAGACCAGGCAGTCTGGTCATGAATGGGTGTAAGGTTTTCTTTCTACACTGGGAAAATTCCTAAGTCTACAGAGGCACAAAAGTAAGTTTTGAAACCAGGGTGAACTCGTGATACTATTTGGGATTTGGTTGAAAACCCTCTCAGAATTAGACTTCTGGAGTCTGTGTAGGCTTTGGATCAACACCATCATGGAAGTGTTCCTCCAGAACAATTTGAGGACCTGAGCCTTAGGCATCCTCTTACCATCATTTTGGTGTTTGCTTATTTGAATTTTTGTCAGCTATCATGTTCCCTTGCTGAAAGCTGAGCACTGTAACAGCCAGTAATTAAAACCGAATATTGAAGAGTCTTTCAGCATTATCTACTCTATGATACAATCTGAACACATGCAAAAGACATTAAAAGATGAATGAAGAGAGTGAATGGGCTGATTTATCCTGGACTGTTTCTCATGGTGTGAAGTCTGCCTTTCACAGCCTGATGAAGTGCAGAGACAGTTAGTGGATTTGCTACCAGGAAGGGCACACATTCATTTCCCTTCCTGCAAATGTATTTAGAGCTGAATTTGAGCATAGGAAAAGTCAGAGCCAAAAAAGAAACTGAAAATGCAAACTATCATTTGTTTTGGAAAGTTGGTGTTAAAAAGAATAAGTTGAGGGTAATAGAAAGTGGCATAAAAATTTTACAGAAGGATTTCTCCCTGTGTGTATATGCTTCCAACTGGTTGTTTTTTCTTCTTTTTTTCTGCCCTGCATTTCTTGTAGCTTTTCACAGTTAGACATTGTTTCCTATGGAAATTTCTTAAATACTTTACCAGTTGTGAACATACTCATTCCTAACCTTAGACAAAAAGAGAGCTGGATGAAAAGTGAAACTGCAGTTCCTTACCATCCCCACTGCTCTAGCAGTAGCATACAGCACCTCATCTTTATCCAGATGGTGAAGAAGGGCAGAAAGATGGATTTAAAATGGATGCTGTTCTGCTGGATGATGTAGATAATATTAGCAGTTCTGCATCTCTGTCAGTGACTCTCAAAGCCTTCTTCAGATGTAATCAGTCTCTTCACCTTGCTCAGTGTATGAATAAGGAAACTGAGGAACTGTGAATAATGAATCTGGGAACAGCACATTACTACACAACTTGGAGATGAAGTCACTTCTTCTAAATCCTAAATCCCTACTTCAATCTGATCTTCTTCATTCATTTTTTTCCTCCTTCTTCCCCCCAGATTTTCATGAGTCTTCTGGCTTTTTAAAATGTATTAGGAAGTGAACCAGAGGGAATAGGAGTGCATAGGATGGGGAGTTTTCAGGGGATTTCCCTGTGGGCCCAGCCTGTCAGCACCATAGCACCCACCCATGTGCATCTCGCCTGTGGATGGGGAACACCTTGGAGCTGGCATTGCAGGAAACAAAGGAAAAGATGGTGCTATCATGCTGGAGAGAACGCAGCCCCTTTCCTGACCTCCCTGCATCCTCTGTGCTGTAGGAATTCATCATCACTCTCCTGTCAGTTATGCTATCTCCTGTGTGCAGCCGTGCAAACATGCAACATAACACATACAAATATCTGGTCACAAAAGGCTCAGCAACAGCTCTGACCAAATAAAATCCCCCAAACAGACAGTGAGTTTGGATATTGTCCTTTTAAATCTCCTTTGAAGGTTTGAATCTTTTCCCCCCTTTTTATGTAAATCTGTTCTACCTACACCACCCAAATGCCAGGAAGTCTTAGAACAGTAAATACCCCTGCAGCACAAACAAAAATCGTGCTTCAGAAAATTGTTCAGCTTCTCAAAGCCACAGTCTTGCCCTTTAAAATGAAGGACGTGCTTCTCAAAAGCTCTCCTTCTTTTCCAGACCTTTGTTTTCAGCACGTTTGCAGCTGTGCCACCTTTACCAGTGATGGTATCATAGCTTCTCAAGTTCAGCAAGGACGCTCAGCCTAGGGAGACATTAAGTGATACCTTAAAACTTCAGAAAGTGCTTTGCCATTGAGTTGATATTAAAGCAACATCTTCAGAAGGCAATATGAAGTAATTTGCTGTAAGTTATCCAGTCTATTGGCTAGGACCAATAAAATGCCTGCTTCTTCTTGTCCAAAGAAGTCAGACTACAGTCAAGCTGTTAGTATGTGCATGTCTGGGCCCATCTATCAGTCAATCTGTCAAGGGTTCCTCCTCTGAGCTTTGAACCCACTGGGTAATTTAACCTGTTGTTGATGGGGTGGAAGAAGTCCCATAGCCACTGTGTTCCTATAAATTTCATGAAAATAAGCAACCAAGCAGAGCAGAGAGTTCTCATTAGTGTTCATAAGCCCATCTTTTATTAGACATCACTGAACTCATGGGGGTAGGGACACTGGAAGAGGGTTTACACATTCGGCTGCCCATGAAGCAACTTGTTTCAGTGTGTGAGCTCTGATACCCTGTCAAGAGGCCTCCTGTAGTAACAGTTTCTTGGTTTTAACAGGATGTCAGACAGATTTCTTAGCTCCTTTCTGCTGATTTCAACAATGCTTCATGCAGCAGAAAAGTCAGCCTGCTGGTTGCATTTCCCTTCCCTCCTCAGCCAAAGCCACCGGGGAGAGTTTCTGCACAATGTTTAACAAATAGCACAACATCAGAGGTGGCTGCTTTTCAGTGAGGAGTACCTGAAGGAAACAAGAAAACACTATAATCTTTTGAATTTTTTCTGTCTAGCATTTCAAAAAGTAATACTTGAAAATAAACAGATATCTGTTACTCAATCGTATCTTCAGACTTCAGGATTAAGAAAGGAGTGTGAACAAATATTAATTTAATTTAACTTTGTTCAGGCCGACTCAATTCCTCTTCCAAACCCTTTTGCATTAGTAGTGTTGATTTTTTTTTTTTTTATCTGTGAAATAAAGAAATCTGAGCTGTTGCTCAAAGCATCTAGGTTTAAAACAGGAAAGCACACTCTGAAGCAGACCTCAAAAGCTCTAGATGTGTGGCAGTGCATGTAGCAACAGAAGAGATGGTTCTTCATTTTTGGTTCTGAAATCCCTGTGCTTTCCTGGGTTGATGCCAAATCTCTGGCGATTACCCAAGCGTACCTGTGGACAGAAGTATGTGGATGGAAGTGTTCACAGTATACAGTGTAATGTACTACAGACAAAACTCTGTCTCTAACAAAGATTTTTTGACATAGATGTGATATAACTTGGCTAAAAAGTGCAAGGAATGAATGGCATTATATGTGTGTGTATATATATATATATATATATATATATATATATATATATATATATATGTATGTATAAAATAAGAAAATAACCCTTTTCAAGAACAGCATTGAGTAACAACTGGAATATATCCCCAGCTGGTATCAGTCACATGGAAACATGTTTCAAAGAAAGATGACATAAAATTAATGTCATGTCAGAGTTACTGCTTTTTATGAGCACCAGAAAATTCTCCATCTTATTATTTCTGTAGATCAAATTTTTTTACATGTATACTTACATTATTTGTTCTCATTGTAGCATTCTGGATAAAAGAAAAGTCAGCTTAATTCCTCCTTTCAAAGAAAATTACACTAGTTTGAATATGTGGATTGCACATAACTAGGTACTCTGTGGGCTGTGTATGCACATTCATTGTTCAGGTCCTATGCCCTTCTAGATTTTTAAAAGTCAGTGCAATTTTACAGAAAAATGATTGGGTTTATTTTCAGTTTGTCAAAGTAGTGGATTTTTTTTCTTAGACTTCATTTCTATATTCTTTTTGCTGGAGTACAGTATCTTGTTTTCTTTCTTGCTTTCTTATCTTCTTTATTCCTTTTGGTTTTGGCTTTCTTCCTTTCTTTCCTTCTTTCACCTGCCTGCTTGCCTGTGTCTCTCTCAGGTAATATCACCATAATTTCTATGAGCTATAACAAGCAGGCAAAAGAATAGGACCATTTAAATGGTGGTGACTAAGCAGTAACTCCACATAAGTTCTTAAAAGTCAATTTGATTTACTGTGGGGTACATTAGAGCAGGCTCTGGTATACATTATCCTACCAGAGAAGTTGTTTATATGTATAGAAGACCAATAGGATGAAGCTGAAAAAAAGGCTGGTTTCTCTGCCTCCTGAATGAATGGAAGCAAGGAACAGGAGAAGAGACAGGGAGGGAGGAGACAATTCCACCATGAGGGCATTTCTGCTTGCAAGGATTCTGCACAGTGGTCTCTCCTGACATGGACCACCCTCTGTATAGCTGGATGAGTGCCAGGTGAGAAACCAGACTAGAGAGAGCAGCTTGGCAGCAGGAGGTGCTGCCAGCGTGGTCTGATGCAGAAACTGAAATTTATTTTCTGAAGGTAGGCCCCTTTCTGTGACCATTATTCACCCCATCATTTACAATGCAATTATTTAGCCCTAATAATGTTGTTTTCCTCATGCAAAACATCAAGCTAGAAATCACATGAGGAATGCCTGTCACAGGCTGAGGAATGCCTGTTTCAGGTATCACTAGTACTTCCTGAACTCCTTAAGAAACAAGTCAAGAGGAGGACAGAGGTCTGCAGAGCTGTCTGAGCTTTTTGATTCCTTTTAGCTTAGCCTCTCTGTGGGCAGAATGACTGGCAGCAATGCCCCAGATCTGATCCCAAGCATGATCAGATTATAGCCTTTGCTATAGGTGCTGTAGCAGCACAGCCAGCACAAGGAGAAGTCACCTTTGCACTCAGCTGATGTTAAAATGACATTACTTGTCTCGTTTTCTGATATGACACAAGAGTAATGTCCACCACTGTCTCTGTCCACCACCATTAAAGTCCTGTGAGATGTTCTGTGGCAAAGGGACAGAACCATAAATGCATCTGGGTCCATACAGCAGAAGTCCCTATGCCATCCAGTACCTAGCAGAGCTCTCTGAAATAACAGGGGTGGTGGGGCAAAGAGCTTGGGGCCTTGGGAAAGTTTAGTGGATCTCCTTTACATATTTCATGCAAGTTCTTCTTCCCAGTTCCCAATCTAAGAGTTAGTCTTTGAACACACCACTGAGCCAGGAAACCAGGGACAATACCACAGCAGCCACATTCTCTCAGGCCATGCTTGGCCCTACCTGTCCTGATATTGGATTGAGCAAATAATTTTCTAAGTGGAAATACTTATTTCTGAAACCTAAAATATCCTTAGTGTTTTAGAGACTAGATTTTTACAGGTCAGGCTTTAGTATGGTCCTAAGCCTCCAATAAATTTTATTCAGATTGCCTGAACAGCTTCTAACAGTTCTTATTTTTCTCTCCTGGCAGTAGTCCTATAGAAGTAGTTTGTTCGCCAACCCCAGACCCTACATACTCCTCCATGGTGACCGACAACAGTTACCTTTGTAGCTGAAGGTTATATTAATTTCCAATCCCTTCCTTTATTAAGGACAAAATTCAGCTGGGACTTGAAAAAAAATTATTTTACTCACTTGGCTTTTGTTGTGTTTGCTCAGATTTAGTTGTAAGGTCTGGAATGAGTGAGCACTTTGAATCTGGGTAAGGCAACATTTCTTGATTTGGACAGCTTTTTGTCTTCTGGTGATGTAAGCAATGAGTGAGATAAAAAAATTCTGGAGTGATCTAGTGAAAATCTTTATTTCTTTATTTTTGTATGTAAAATGCATAGTTGTCTCCCTCCTCCAAATTGTTAAATTTCTATAATCCACTAGAAAAATATTGCATCTGTGTGGGCTGAGGATTTTTCTCTCTTGCTAGGATCAGCCTTTCATTTTAACATTCTTTTTAATTTTTTCTCATGGGCAAGGATGGAAAACAAACCTGAAGGTCTCACCTGACACCCAGTACAGATCATGTTAACACTACTGTGACTATCAGTGAGCCTGCAAAGTTTTACAGAATGTCTGGGTGCAAACATGCCTGTTGGAGTTGAAAGGACAATCCTGGGGAATTTTGATTTATTTAATGATAAAATGCAATAAACTATTATTACTGAAGTGGAAACCTCTCAACTGTCAGAGAAGTTGCTAGTACAGAGCTTGCTAAAGATTAATATCTGTGTGTGTGTGTGTGTGAGCATGTATCAAGGTGAATAATAATAACCACTTTAGTCAGGTATTCTTTTCAATCCTTTCCTTTATGTCAGCTGTAGGTTTTAATATTTTTTTCCCTTCAGGGGATATTTAAGTATGTTAGCTAAAAAGAAGTAAAGCAAATGCAAAACCAAATATTACTTGAAAACGGCATTCATTCCCAATGGGTTGCTGTGCATGGAATTTACCTAGCTTTTCTGTGTGTCTTCAATTATTATTATTTTGTAGAATTTAAACAGGGACATTCGCTCCAAGAAAAATAATATCAAAGATGATCCTCCGGCTCTGCTGTTCATAAGAAATGTCTTTATCCTCATTTCCTCTGAGGGGGAAATAAGGGCCTGAGAGCCACTGAGTTTGGATTAATCTGGATCTACAGACTGAATACTTTCTCCCTCCATTCTCCAATCTCATTTCCCTTCTTCCCTTCCCACACACTCATCTACTGCAATACATAACAAAAACCCATTGTAAGTGTGACTCTGGGCTTCAAGCCACAGTCATCCCTGAACCCAGCTTAATCATACTGAGGGAACATCATCAGCACTGTGTATTTCCATTCTCTGGAGGTTTTCCTCCCTTTACACCCCCAAGAGCAATTTCTTTTCATTTTAAACAAAACAGCTACCACATAGCTGTTTTTCAGCAGTGTAAATTCCAGATTTGCCTCTGTGGTTCCTCAGAAGTTTTGTGTCAGATCTGAAAATGTCAACTGGACACAGAAACAAAACCAACTGGCAAAACAGAGAGTGCTGGTCCACATATGATTGCTGACTAGAGAGTTAACACATGCTCCAAGGAGTTATCTGGTGAATACCCTACAAGAAGAATGTTTGCTTCACCTCCTCCGCAAATAAATTTTACTCTTTCAAGTATGGGAGTTAATCGGTCTAAGAGAGAGGCATTAGTCAATAAAACAGCTTTCTGAAGAAATCCTTATTTTTCAAGACTTTTAAAAATTGGCTGGACAATGAACTGCTTGAATATAGGGATTCATTTTGCTCCATCCAGGGAGCAGAATGAGCATGTGGGATAGAGGAATTAATAAGTCTTTTCTGCTGCTAATTGCTGTAATTCTGAGAAAGAAAATGGAGGGAGAGCATTGCAGCAAGAGAGCCAAGAGAACCCAGGACAGCAGGGGTTAACACTTGTCATTCTCAATCATATACTTACAGTCTTGTGGCAGAGGACTGCGCAGGGTACAAACACAGCTCACCCAAATCCATTTTCCCCACTGGCACCATCTCTTTATGACTTATTGTGCTAATTAGCTGGCCTGCTCGGTTCCACAGAGGAGCTGAGCACGCCGTGGTTGCCAGCTGAGGGAGAGGGGATGCTGCCTTTGCTGTTCTGCACAAGGGTGGCTTTACACGAGGCAGGCTTCCAGGCATTCCCAGGGGAGCAGAGTCTCTGCAGCTGGCAAACAGAAGGGTCCTCCCCTCCCCTCTGTTTTTTTGAGATTGTTCCTGGAGCTTGCTGGTCTCCCCTGGAACCTGGGGAGTTGTGGTCCAGTCTCAGAATTAGTCCCTGTAACCACCTGGGCTCTGGTTCCCCTGAGATCAGCTTCAGATGATGTGCTACAGGCCTGGGGGGAGGGGGGGGAATGTTTCTTTGTTTAGTTTTAAAGTAAGGCTAATATCATGAAAATCAGTGTTCCCTCATTAAAATAAAAAATAAAATATCCATTCTCTGCCCCAACGGTTTAAAAAAAAAAAAATAAGGATTTCAGGCTCAACCAAACGGAGTCCTATCCTTAGGAGGGAGGATGTGTCAGCTTAGTACAGGAATAAGTGTGGCTCAAGGGAAGGAGTGTCCCAGCCAGAGGATTGAAGGTTGTTATACAAATTAATGTGGTAATTACAGTATCATCTGGAGAAAGCAACTGTGACTGCGTCCCTGTTCTGCTAAGTACTGTAAGCACTGTAACAGAAGAGAAGTCCTGGCATGGTTATAATCTCAGCAGACAACTTAAAGGGGAAAAAAAAAAAAAGTGCTTTATTATTGTGTCATAGATGAGAAGCCAAAGCCCAGAGAAATTTTAAAGGTATTATAGTCACTAAGTCGTCATCACCTCTGGTGTCATTTTGGCTACACTATGTGCAAGACTAAATTGAAATTCTTGACAGGGGAAAGAGACAGACACAAATACTAGGAGTCAAAGCCATTTTCATTTAAGAATGAAAATTTCTTCTGAATTACTTTTTCTTTAAAGTTTCCTAATAATGACTAAAAAGAATAAGAAAAGCTCTTCCTTCCTCATTTATCCTTTATTTTTGAGAAAAGGGATCTTATCTTGAACTCCAGAAGAAAGAATAGATGGAAAGCACTCTTTCTAAATACAAACACAAATCCTAAATGGAAAAAAATATCAGGACTAAGAACAGACATCCAAAATCATATTTTTTGGTTAATGAAATATGTCTTGGTTAGGTCCAAATGTGTCCCTCCAAAGCCTGTGCCTAAGAGTAATTTGCTGAAGGTCACATAAAGAGGCTTTAGCAGACTAGTCTTGTTAAAACTCTGTTTTCATAAAGGAAATAATGTTAATAAGATCTCACATGAGCAGTCATAAACACGTTAGCAGCAAGACAAAATGTGTAAGCATGTGAGAAAGGGAAGGATCAAAAGCAACTTCTGCCCATGCCAAAACAACCCTATTACAAACAAAAAAGACATTAGGCAGAGATTATTAAAAACTAGTCCACTGTTCAGTAATAGCAAACATTTCACACCTCACAAGGCAGAAGCAATAAATCCCATTGATTCCTCTGAGACAATTCACAATTAAATACTGATTTGCAAATAAATAAATAAATAAATAAAGGCAGAATTCATTGTGGCACCTTGCACCGCCAAATCAAAGCAATTGGAGTGGAATTGAGAATAATTACCAGATGTGTTGCTTTGTGCTCAAAACGGCATCCATTATTTACAACTACCAGTGATGTTCCTTATTTATTCCTCCTGCTGGTCTAATGACTATTGCCATTCAGCGTTCTTTTATTTAATCATCAACATCCAAAAAAAAGTATCTTTTTTTCTCTCTCTGTTGTTTTTTTTGTTGTTGTTGTTGTTGGTAGGTTGGTTTGTTTTGGTTTTTGCATTTTGGTTTTTTTGTTTGTTTGTTTTGTTTTGTTTTGTTTTGGCAGTAGCAGGAAGGGAAAAATTTTCTAAACCCCAACAATACCAAATTGCTCTGGAGGAATGCATCTTTTTTTTTCAGATTGGCCTGTAATATAACTATGTGCATTGCCTTCAATTTATTGGACTTTTACAGATGTGCAATCCAAATGAATGTTTCTTTAACTCCGGGAGTAATGAATATTTGTTTTCTCTTTGCCTATTTCTCATCTTTTCTATGGAGGTTATTTCTGGATGGAAATTGACTGGTGGTCATAAGCATTAAGAGAGTCTGAAGCTTCCCGGGGGAACCCAGTGCAGTCATAAAGTTGTAGTGCATGCAGCCATGCACACACAGAAAAAAAAAGTGTTTGCAGGTGAAGAGACTCCAGGGACATGGATTTTCTTTTTTCTTTATTCTTCTGTTTGTTTCACACCCATTTGCAGACAGGGCGCTTTCCAGACTCATTCTAGGTAAGGACAAAAGTAAATTATTCCTTGAGGCATGAAGAACTGATAGGTAGATATTAGCAGACAATTAAATAATCTGGCCCTTCATATGCTATGTCCATAATAGGCCATTTCATGAGTATTCCCACACTTTTTCTAGGACGTATTTGCATGATATATCTATTGAGATAGAGAAGTATTTTTGAAGGAATAGATGAAGATGTACTGAATTGTCTCAGCTGCAAGCTATACTAGAAAATATCCCTCTTCCATTGTCATCTCATCATTTCCAGAGGTAAAACTTTTGGGATACCTCTTTTCCCTACATGGTTTACAGATATAATATTATTTCTTTAATTTTTCCTCTCATTTTGGCCATTCAGAATGAATCCCAATGGTTATAAAGGGGTTGCCATACTTTCAGGTCCTTACACACATTTCAAGAAATTCATATTTTAAATGAAGAGTTTTTATGACTGTTAGTCATCTTCAGGGAACTCCCCAGGAGAAGAAAGTCCTGGTAGGTCTGGTTTCAGAGGGACAGTGAATGAACACACACAAGGAAAATCTTTTTTCTTCCATTTCAAATGGAATCTGGCAGGTTCTCTCCACTCCAGTCATTGCACTTCCACTATAGAGCAAGTATGACCACACCACCCCTGCAAAAGTGTTTACCATATATCACAGTAAAAGGATTAGAGTAAACAGGAAGCCAGAAAATACTGGGGAAAGACACTGGGTAGCAGAAAATAATGGTACTTCTGCTACCTGCAGTTTTCTTCCTGGAATATTAAATGTGAAAAGAGTAGGAACTTTTGTAGGTATTACAGAAGGCATCACAGAAACGCTGATATTTGAGCTGATATTTGACCAGCATTTCTATGTCCTGGGTAGTGACCAGATCCTTCACAACAGAATCTCTCAAGAACTAAGGGTGCAGACCACAGGATCTGTGCCCTTTGGTGGTCTGTTACACATGTAAAAGGTTATAGAAGCTGGGCAGTCATTGTCTAAGAAATGTACAGTAAATTTCAGTGTAGACGTACCCACACACACAGAGATTCCTCAATGGCTCAGAATCTCCTGTCAGTTGGGTACTCTCAGTGAAGACAGACATCACTGCTCCTTGTTCTGTGCCTTTAATCTTCCATTTTGCTCATTCTGCTCTTTAATCATCAGACGACTCCTGACAGTAATTGTGGATGTCCCTGGATAGCTCAGTAATAAATGTATCCTGAACAAACATGCCTGTCAGACTCTATTTAGCCTAGAGCATCAAGTTTATGACTTCATGAAAGAGAATCTTTTTTAAGTTCTCAAAACAGCTCTCAAAGTTAATCTCTACTTGTTCTAATCATTAACTATTTTTGCCATTTCCTTCAAAAATTAGGGACAGCACCCTGAAAATTACATGGGTCCCAAATTTTGGATCACAGACATCATCTCTGTGTTTAAGTCTTAAAGACTGCATTGCATTCTGCCACTTCAAGTCCGCCTTTTGGGAAGACCAGTAGCAACAGAACAACATTGCAGGATATTGTTAATAGAAGTTCACTTCTCCCCTCAAAGATTGTTGTTGCAGGAGCACGGAGGACAAGCTCTTTTTCTGTATTCACCTTTGAGCATAATACATCTGTTCTGAGAGTTTCACTGAGTAAAGGAGTAGAGTTGGAGAGGGGTTTCTTTCATTGTTAATTATTTGTGCTTCTGGTCTAGTGACCCCAACTATATTTAGCTCCCCATCAAAACCAAAACCTGAAAATTAAATGGACTGGAATGGAAAGGTGGTCTCTGTGTCAGTCTCTGGATTCTTTTTCACAAGATGCAATCCTCCTCGATTTCCAAAACCAATTTTCTCCCATCATCTTATGAAAGTAGAGGTCATCCTGTGAAATGTGATAGCTCACCAGTTTTTATAAAAGAATGTGCCCTTCCTCACGAAAGCGGGGTTCATTAAATCATGCAGCTGATCAGATTGCTGAAGCCTTGATTGGCTGGCAGCCAGGGTGAAGAAATCCATGGGGAAGAAGCACATGGCACCATCCAAATAAGCTGGACCTGAACTAGGGTATTTTAATCACACTGCTATAGACAAGAAGGAGGAATCTCAAAGAAGGGCAGTATGGGAGCTTTATCAACTTTTAGGGTCAACAGGAGATGGGAAATTATCACCCAGCCACATCTGAGTTCCACAGTTAGCATTTATTCCCAGGCACCACTTTACTGCTAATCAGAGTTCAAAAATGATTCACAGCCTACCTCTGCCCTTGTTGCACACCTTTTCTCCGCAGCGTCCTTACAGAATCTGTCAAAAAGTTTTTGGAGCTGGTACCAGAAGGCAGCTGCTTCTGGAACAGGGCAGAGTAACAATGAGCAGAACTTTCTGTGGGACAGAAAACCCAGAGAGTTTTGAGAGCGGGTCCCTGGTCTAAGACAAACTTCAGGCAAAATTACACCCTAGACTAGCAGATGGGACAAAAATCCTTGTGTATGCTGGGCAGAACAGGGAATAGTGTGCAGGAAGTGTGATTAGGAAGGTATAGCTTATGTTCAAACTGGATATGGGGGTTAGATGTCCCAACTGTAAGATGACTTAGAGTGAGTGTTATCTTGAGTTGGGCTAATTTTTTCCACAGTTTTTTATGTGGAATGAAAATGGACTGGATTTAAACAACACTCTAATTTCTTTTTCGAGGTGTTCAAATAAAATTCAGAACCATAACTGGTGACTCAAAGACTAGCCAGGTCTGAATGAAAAACCAAGAGTCTATCTGTACGGGATTTGCAAGGCATGGATAACCTGCACCTAAAATGGATACAGAGAGCAAAAGAAGTGTCCCAATATTCATCACAACGGTCTGGGGCTCTGAGAAAAAATATGCTAGGGATTTTTTTGATATCAGCCAAGAAGAATGGGGTTGGCAGAGCATCCTCAGCTGAATCACCTATTCCTCAGGATTGAGGGTTTTTGCATAGTTCAGGTGAGCAATCATTCTTCTGGCTTTAGCCTAAACACTAAGTTTTGTAGGGAAACTATTACATACACTATTAATGCTTTTGGGTTTTTGGCTCTGCCAGAAGACATTTGCCATCAATTTTGTGAAAAATGGTTATATGCAGAGCCTCTGTTCACTCTCAGACTTAAAATTTAAAAATATGGATGGTATTATCATATTTATAAACAACCAATACATTGTTTTACATCCATCCATTTTTACAAGTGGTTAACTGAGGCACATAGGATTTAGACTAAAGTATAGGACTGAAAGACAAGAATCTCTGGTGGCTGGTAAGAGCTGTCAAAGGGTCCTCTTCAACTAAGTTGATAACTGCAAACTCAGGGTAGCTGACCCTTCATTTATGGGAATCAGTACATCCCTGCCCTACGGTGTGGTGTTCAAAGGCCAAATGCCTTGCTCACCAACTGTTGTCTGAGAAGTTTTTCAGATCTTTGGAGAATATTGATATTGATTGTGGAAAACAAGAGTAATCTGGAGAGACAGACAAACACACATAAATAAAGTGCATTTGAGTTTAAAGAAAAAAGTTAGCTTCATGCCATTGAACTATTGACAAGGCTGTCACAAATATCATCTTGTCTCAGTGTAAATAAACAAGCTTAGTGCTGTTATTTTAGAATAAAAGGCCGGAATAGGTTTTGTATTGACTTTCTAATACCCACTCAAGAGTTGGAAGAAGAAAATTAAAGATAATAAAGTAAAAGTGCAAACCATAAAAGTAGAGACAGCTGGTGCATAGTAAACTGTGAATCTGAGTCCTCTTCAGCTCAGGAAACCAATTGTGTAACTCAGTAAAGGTCAGCAGCAGAGATAAGTTGAGCTCGTCAGTGAATCCCCTTCTATATTTGGAAGGATGATGACTGCAGGGTGATACAATCTCAGTCTGCACTGATTCAGAGACTGGTGCTGGTGTCCTACCCTTTGAGCATGTACTTGAGAGCAGGGTGGTGCTCCTGGGCCCTGTCATGTTTGTTTGAAGTTGAGCTGCTCTTGGGTAGCTTATCCAACTCACTGGGCAGCAGTGATAGTGTAAACTGGTAACACAATCTTGGCTCTGTTCAGTGACAGGGATATTTGGAACTCCCTACAATAGAATGAGGTGGGATCCCAAGCTATCTTCATTAGCCTTTCTTACGAAAACTTGCACTGATGCCACTTGGTATCTTTTTTGGACTTCAACACTCTGTGTCTTGGTTAAATTCAGGCCTCTTTCTGGGTAAGGGTTGTTCCTAGAATAACCTCATCATCTTTATCAGGTTCTTCTTAGAGCTTCTTTATTTTTTCCCAAGCTTCTGTGATACTTTTATGGACTTTCTCACTTCATTTTTTCATGCTAAGCAAAAGAGGATAGAAGGATTTAAAAAGATAGGAGAGAACTGAAAGGAGAAATCCGATCCCCTAGTCCAGTAGCCCTCTCAGGAAGGACAAGTCTTTTGTCCTTTGGCTCATCTCGGCATGCTTTGGTCAATATTAAATGAGATATTAGACCTGCAGGCCCAAGATGCTCTCTTTAGGGATGGCAAGTCATGTGTAGGAGGCCACACTTTTCATTTGGGAAATAAAGTATTGCCAAGTGAGTGAAGTTGAAGGCTGGGGGGATAAAAGATTGCATGAGGGGCTGAAAACATGATAAGGTTTTTGAACAATGGTGAATTTGATGATGACAATGTGAGGAAGAATTTATTTATGAAGGCCAGTTGAGGAAGACAACACTAATGACTGTAGGCTGCTGCTCTGCCATCTCTGCCTAAACATCCCTGCATCCAAGCAACAAAGGGATGAACAAAGCCTTCCATGACCATGACTTCTACATGTGATTTTTAATCAAATCCAAACATCCTCTAGATCTAAAGTATTTCAGACCTCAGGTTCTGCCTTGTGCAGCTCCTTGAGTTTTCAATGATGCTGCCTCATAACAGCCAGCATATCAAACTCATAGAATTAGAGGGTACAATGTCCCATGAGCTGTTGAATACACACAAAGCACTCATGCAATCATTTAGTTTGAATCAGAATGGTTACTGTGTCCAAATAGTGCCATTTAAATAGGTTTATTTGACATTCCTTCCCAAATTTCTTTGAGTTGGAGAGTCAAATGTGAGGCAGAAAGGAATTATTTTTTTGTTTTCTATTTCAAAGGAGAAAATTTGGATGGAAAATTCAGAAAATCCAGCTCTACACAGATGCTGCAACTCCTTAGTCTTCCTAGAAAAGAGATGGAGTTGCAATTGTATGGATAAACTCTGGTCTCCTATACTGGGAGTATAAAGAAAAGGGCTGATACAAGCAGTGACAATACTTCCAACTTTTGCACTTCTTCCATGGAGGTTTGAAGGCAGGAGTAGCCTTTGACACTTCTTCCTGGCCTCACGCACAGTGCTGAATTTCAGATAGTGACTCTTGCATCTGTCCCACAGCGTGTGACTCAGCCAGAGGTATCTAATTGCCTTGAAAAGTCACATAGCAAGGAAGAGGTTTCCCCATGCCAAGCCCCAATGGTTAATTACCCTTGCTGGTTAATTATGCTCACTAATTCTCTTCAGTGACAACAAGGTAGTTATAGGATTTTTTTCCTACTGAATTTAATTTCTCCAAGCCTCAGATTAACCTTTGTTAAAAGTGGAAGTAGTGAACAAAGATATACACTAACATCACTGAGCACAAAAACATCTTTCCTACTTATTTAGTGTGGGGTTATTTGAAAATCCTGCCTGTGCTACTCTGTACTTTTGGTGGGCAGGATGCAAAAGTCCTGAACATGACATTGCCTGTGAAATGATGTAAACCCACTATCTCTGCAGCATTGTTCTTACAAGCTTGTATCATATCAATAAAAGATTATCCAAGTTCAGGAATAAAAAAATAAAAATGAAGGAGAAAAAGATTGTGAATCATTCACAGCAGGTCATTTTGGTTGGACTGCAATCAACTTGCCAGGTTTGATAAGACAGGTATGTGAGACAGTATTGATCTAAGGTCTTTTCTCTCCTTAATTTCATTTTTTGTATTTGTTTATACTTAACATTTAATAAGCTCCTTGCATCTTGCCTGCTGGTTACACGCAGCCTCTGGCTTGTATATTTGTTGCTCCTTGAAAGAGCTGTAAAATTTCTGCAGCTTGTGGGCTAGCATCCATTTCTGTATGGCAGGTAAGGACATAGCTCATTTTTCCTCCCTCTCTTCAGTTTGTGTTGGCATGGTTAATTAAACCCCAGTTTAATTCACAATACCAATACAATTTCCCCACTACATTTTCACTCTGAAAGATTTTTGCAATGGGAATCCTGCTTTGCTACTGTGATTTCTCTGCTTCTTCTTTTGTGCATGTGTGGGCTCATCATCACCATTTGCCTTCTAGAAGCAATGCCAGGTGCTGTCTGCAAGTGGTTTGTGGGTCCCAAGAAACTTATTCACACCTGATAAGGTGCAGTAGTTCTTGATCTGCAGATTATGCCAGGCTGTGCAGAGAAGATGAGAGGGGAAACAAAGGCACAGAGGTGGAAGTGACTTTTCCAAGGTCATGTTGCTGACTGGGTCAGAGCCTGCCTAAACCCCAGTGTTCTCAGTCACTCTCTGGTGAATTACCTCCAGTACCAGAAAACCTCTCCAGGGTGATTTAAACAGGCATGATTTTAACCAAGCTCAAGGCCCAGCAGTCTAATGAATCTTCTCCCAACGACTGGCATGCGCATAATTCATCTCATTTTTCAGGCTTTTGTGACTAATACAAGAGCAGTTCTCCCTAACCTGGCTGTATGATTCATCTGTGTTTGTATGCCTTTTGTTACTCAAATTGCTACTCTCGAGTGCAAGGGGTAAAAACAACATTAAAAAGTGACATCTGAGAGCAGATGGAGATTTGATAATGTGAAGAGTAAAGGTTTTTACTGGATCTTGTTCCAAATTGTACCAGTGTTGAAGATGGTTAGACTTGTGCCAAAAATAACAAAAACGTTGAACTAAGAATTCATATCTGAACTTTTTTTTTTTCTGAGTTTATCTCCAGTATTTCAGATATTGTGTTAGAATAGATTCAAAGAATCATAGAATTGGTTTAGGTTAAAAAAAGTACAAAATCATTGAGTCCCGCTGTTAACCCAGCACTGTCAACTCCACCAATAAACCATTTCCCTGAGCACAACGTCTACACCTCTTTTAAATACCCGCAGGCATGGTGATTCCAGAACTTTCCTGAGCTTTCCTAGGAAAGTATGCTTGACAATCTTTTACGTGAAAAAATTCTTCCTGATGTCCAAAAGAACCTTCCCTTCTCCAGCTATCTTATCCTCCTCTGCACATCTTCCAGTCCCCAAATAATGAGAAGAGCCGACAGTTCAATTCCAGTGTGAATTAAACCTTGTTTCATTTGTAGATTTGGGGTCTGTTCACAATAAGGGACTACAGGTCAGGTAGAAACAAAGTAGTCCAAAGAAAGGACGGATTCCGAGCTGTACCTCTTTCTCTACCTGATTTTTGTTTTCTCATCACATTCAGTCCTTGAATGTGTTTAAAGTTTCCCTGTCACCTTTCTCCCCTAGCCAAATAAATCACCACTTTTTTTTGTTTTGTTTATTTAATCAGGTTGATAGGATGATTAAAAGTTAAAATATATGAGAGTTCTATTCTACTTAAGAGTTCTGGGGTTTTTGTTTAGACCCTACTTTCTTAAGGTGTTGGCTTAAAGGAATGTAATGGCACCAGCATGGTTTTACATGCTTCCATTTGTTAAAGAGATCTCCATGAACACTCTTTTTTTCCAGTGTTGTTATTAGTATTATTATTATTATTAGTAGTAGTAGTAGTAGTAGTAGTATTTACCAAAGAAGGTCAGTGTGGTTTTGAATCAACTGTTTCACTCTATGAGAAAGTCAAACTCTGATCAGGCTGAAAGCTGAGATATAGGAAAACACAATTTAAACACTCTGTGACATTTTTTTATTACTGAGTGCAAAGCTGTCCACTCCAAATAGGAACGCAGAGCTCAGCTTTGCTATCCTCCACCAGCTGCCCTTTCCAATAATGACTCCATGACTGGTAGTTAGCAGAAGGAATTTTATTTAGGACTCATGTTTTGATAAGATTTAAGACTATTTAAAACAACCCCAAATTTCCCAAATGACAGGCTAAGTAGGTGGTTAACCAGCCTCCAAAGCACAGATCTAAAGCAAAACACATTTTCAGAGAAACTGCACAACGTAAGCCCTTGGGGGACAGGCTCAAGTAAAACGAAATGGGGTTTGAAAATTCATTGAAATTAGGTGAAGCATTCGAGAACCATCACCATTTAAAGATATTGATGAGCCCTTGCCTGTACGTGCAAGTCCATAGCATTAATCATTCACACAGACAGGAACGGACTGTAGTTTTCAAACAAGATTTACTGAGGGCTGTTGGGCAGTTTGGAAGATGTGTTGTAGCTAGTGTTGAATATATTGGGGTAAAGGTGCAAGTGTGGCTCTCCCTACACCCTATTGTTGCAGTGCGTCTCTCTCATCCCTCACGGGATGCCTGTTTGCAGCTGAAAAAATCCTGGGATTTCAGTAAGTCCTGGCACCTTCCTGTGCGGGGGCTGAAGTTAAAATGCTGGTCTGAATCCAACCTCTCCAGAGCTCCTTGTGACCCTTTTCTTCTTGCCCATACCTCAGCTTCATAAACTAAGCAAAGTACAAGAGATACGTATTGATCTGCCTTGTAGAGCTGTCACACAAGAGAGGAAAAAGAAACATTTTTCGGATAAAATTAACAAAAAGTTCAATTGGATTTCATTTGCTATTGGATTTGTGAGAAGTCCAGACCAGTTGCTATGTTTGGAGCTTTCAACCCCAGCATGAAATTCTTGGTTCCTTCCTCTCCCATCATTAAGGTCTGATCCTGACACTTTTTACAAGCAAGAGTAAACACTGCCCTTTGAAACTGTCATGATGATTGGCATGTAAAAACCCCACATTACATAGGGTATTGGGAGTGAATAAAGATTTCAGGCTCAGCTTTAAAAAGTCTGCAGGAAAGATAGCTCAGTGAGAGGTGCCTGCTCCCATTCCTCAACCTCTGACTATGCCAGAATGCATCCCCAGCACTGGTGTCCTTCAGAAAACTGTTGACCAGACCTCCCTTGTGCTACCTGTCTCTGGTGGCTGCTGTTCAAAAAGAGCTTAAAAATATCCCAGTGTAACATTCCCAGAAGAGATGTGACCTCAATGTCTTTGCCAAAGCTCTCCTCTTGCTGTAACACAAGGCCCAGATGTGAGCTGAGCATATGATGACTTCCAGGGTTTAACTATGCAGGGGCAGATCATGTCCTTGGTTGACTGGCTCTCCAGAAACAACCCTCCTGCCCACCACCACTGTCACAAAACACCATTCCATGCAGTATCTGAGTGGTGATCCACAGCATGAAGCTCACTCTCAAAGCCAGGGGCTCTCTGACACCCAACTGAGGATCCTCTGCACTACATTGAGACATTGCATGATTACAAGGGACTTCCCTTTGTGCATAATAACAAAAAAGATATGCTGAGGGTGTATACCAGGTAACTCAGCATTGGCCTGAATCCTAACCCTTACCTCTGTGACTTCTGCATACTGCATTTGTTCCATCCTGTATTTCTCACAGTTTCACTTACATAGCCCTTCCTCAGCATGGCTGAGCTCTGGAGCAAAAAACAAAGATAAGGGAGATCCCATGCTCAGTTCTCCCCTTCACCACACAGCACTGGTATGGCCTACTGGAGATAGACTACTAAATTTACATCTTTAAAGTCCTGCTTTGGTGTAGCAGCTCTCTTGTACCGGTAAAATGCAGGAGGGCAGCTTAAAGGTAGTCACCAATCCCCCTATTTTTTCCCAGATTCTAAGATCCACTTCCTTCTCCTCCTCCCTCAATCAAGGGGAAGGGTGTCTATCTCCAGAACCACAGCAGTTGGCTGTTCATTCACAGATTAACTGCTCCAGCTCTCTGCCTTATTACTATTCATATTTGTTTCCCCGTCTCATCAGACAGCAATCCAGTAAAAGATGTCAGCTGGTTAGCAGAATCATCTGGGAAAAGTTGGGAGACCCTTAACAGACTTCCCCTTCCCACTGCCAGCACCCTGCTACTAATTCAAATAGTCCCCAAAACACTGGGGGGTTTATTTTAGTTCCCTTTCTCTTTGTCTGTTTTCTTGGTTTTGTTGTTGGTTTGCATTTTTTGGGGTTTGTTTTAATTTTTTTTCCTCCTGGACCCAGCTGCATCTCTGCAAATTTGATCTCCAAAATGGAAGCTTGGCTGAGCTGGAAGCTGTCAGCACCAATGGTTAGTAGCTGGCTGCGGCCACTTGCCAGGGAAGGGGGAAGATGAGTCCCTAGGCATCAAGGCAGCATGAAAAGTGACTACATCTAAACACTCTAGCACATGATTTCTTTCCCATTACTTTGATTCAAATCTCCTTTAATCCTCAGCTGAGTTAATGCAGTTAGTAGGTTATGAGTGCCGCATGTGGATGCCACTGGATTTGAGTCCTTCACACAATTGGTTGGTAAATAATTTAGTACCAGTTTTGCCTAGAACAGAACCTCAAAATAGCCAGGCTGCTTATAGCTCCTGCTTTCTCTCTTCCCACTTTTGTGCCCTTCACAAGCACTGGGAGGGGTTGTTTGTGCAAGCACAGCCTGCCAGAGACTGCTATTTTACATGTCACAGCTTCCTCCTGTCCCTGTTCATCAGAATCTCTCTTATTTTCTAGAAGAGAGGGGAGGGGAAGAGTGGGCTCAGGCCAGAGAGCTGGAGCTATACACATAAAAAAACAACAGAATATTCCTGACTTGGAATCTGCAAACAGTAAGAATTTGCCCAAATTTCTGCCACCAAACTCAAGTTTTTCCTTTATATCCGGTACTTTCAAAATAGTGGTGTATTTGTTTATTTGAGATTCCTGAACCTCTTAAACTCTGTTTCAGGTCAACATGGCAAAGGTAGACAGAAAATGGTAATAACAATGAAGGAATATATAGAGTTTAGGAAAAAAGTCCTGGATGAGCAAGGCAACAGGAATTCCACTGAAATGTCCAGGCGACCTGGGATGGACCAAGTTCAAGTGTTTTAATTCTTCTTTGGGCCATAATAAGATCCCTTATCATGTCCTTCATCCTGTTTTATTTCTCGCCACACCTCTTTGTCTTCTTCCCTGCTACTGACCATGGTTCACCATGCTATGCACTGTATCCCATGCTCCTTCTTCATACCAGACCCCACCCTCCACACCCACACAGGACTGAGCTTCACCCAGCAGATGTGGAGCAGACCCTAAATCCCTGTTGCTCATCACTGCTCCCAGTTCAACTGAGGATCTTCTTGGTCTGCATCATGGAGCATTTTCCCTTTCCTAACCCCATGAAATACTGTTAAAACAGGAGATGACCTCATAGCTGTTTTCGTAGGGATCCTCTTGACTGATTTATTTGGAAGCCATGGAGGGAACAAAAGAAATCATGGACAAAATTTGCCATTGAATATTCTCCTAAAGAGAGATAAACCAGTTGCACATAGGAGCTGATGGTTTAAATATTTGATTTTGCTCTATTGAGAAGACAGTACTAGATGAAAAATGCCCACATTCTTCTTGAGTTTTGGTGGCTGTCAATGTTGCTGGAACCTCTCTCAGCCACTGAGGCCAGCCAACATGGAATATCTTGTATCACCAAAGTCTAAACCATGATGACTTCGATCCTCAAACAGGTATTTAGGGTGACAGACCAGTGCATTCTTGTTTGTACACCCTCAAGCATCCCCAGAAGCACTCTGGGGGCCATGCTCTCTCTCTCAGACACCAACTGTCTTAGCACACTGCGTTTTGGTCAGTCTGCCTGCCCAGCTGCAAGTAAACCTCTTTGCCAGACCCCAGAATGGTCACCCTCACACTAGATGTTCTTTGAATTTCATAGCTGCTTGTGAGCCCCCAAGTCCCCACCTTAGCCCCCACACATGGCTTTCCAAACACCTATTTTAGGAGTCTGCATCAGCATATGAAATCAGCAGGGTTTTGTCTGTGAAGTGTTTTTGTTTTGAGGTGTTTTGTATATTGATATGAGGATTTCATTATATATCACAGCTACAGAAAAAAAGAGAGTGCTTGTGCCTTACACTGCCCCAATGTCACATTGTGATGTGTCGGGGCTCTCACTTGCTCTTGCCTGCTTTTCCCTCTGTTTTGTCTGTTTCCTGCTGCAGTTTCTTTCACCCAAGCAGTCTGGGGCATTTTGCAGATGCAGTTGAGCTGCCCATGCCCAGTGAGATGCAATAGTATTTAATAGAGGAGAGGACTAAGGCACAAAGAATTTAAGGTCAGAAAGTTCATCCTCACGTGCTTAAAGGCAGCAAATTTCTTCAGTATTTAGGGCCAGAGGGATGCTTGCCAGAGGTGGTATCACTGTGTGTTTGCATGTCCCATTGGCTCCGATATGAGCAATGGTTGCTTAGCAACTTTGAGATGATGGCCAACTATTCTGATGTCTGAGTAAGGATTCAGATATTTAATTTCAGGAACCCACATTTGAAAACACTGGTTTAGGCGAGATGATGAAGGTCACATGCAGAGATGGTGGCTGAGCAGCAGGGGCAGAGCCAAGCTTGCTCCTCAATCCCCATTTCAATCAGGAGCAGCTTCTTACTTCCTCTGCCGAAATGTTTTGGGCCCTTGGTGTTAGGAATTAACCTTTATGTCTTGGCATGACTAAA
Organism: Cinclus cinclus; assembly: GCF_963662255.1. NCBI lineage: Eukaryota > Metazoa > Chordata > Aves > Passeriformes > Cinclidae > Cinclus > Cinclus cinclus. Next base: position 78,263,124 of record NC_085084.1, on the reverse strand, counting down.
GCTGGCTCCTAGGAATTGAGTATTTGTGGAAATGGGTGAGGTGAGGGTTTGGAATGACTGTCTACCCTAAGTGCCCTCAGCCAAAGCTGGCATCCTCACTGGTGGTTGAGGTGACAAGGGGGTGCAGGGGTCCTGGGGCGCAGAGATGCTCATCGGGGGTCTCCAGCTTGACTCACAGACCCTTTTTGAGGGTCACACTTTAGCCTAGTCTGCAAAATGGGAATAGTGATGCTTCAACCACCTTTGTCAAGAGCTTTGAGAGGCTTGTTTCCCTCCTACAAATACTACGCAAGATCTAAATAGCAGTGTTATTTCTAGTGTGTTATCCTGATAGCGTGAGAGGCACAAACAAGATCCGCATTTGCTGATGGTGACTCACTGTGAGCCTTTGAGGGTTGTGTGGAAGGGCTTGCTCTGATGTTTTTGCTGCTCTGAGATAGATTATTGATTCTCTTTATCTGGTGTTCGTCTTACAAACCCAAGGTGATGAGCATCCTGTTAGTTTCAAGAGCACTGGTGCTATTTTTCTACTGCTTCAAGGGACACAGAATACGATCCAAGTACCCTCAGATGAGCAAAAAAAAGCAGGTCAACCTGGTTCACATCAATTAAACTGCCAACTCCAAGGGAAGGCAGAAAAGTAAGATTGGATAACAAAAGCAGACCTTGTCCAGTGTGAGGGTTGGGAATTTTCCATTAAATTATGTTTTGCTTGGCTTGGGTTGGCTTCTGTTGTTGCTAAGTTTGCTAGGAAATGGCCAGATCATTGAAAACAGTCTCTTTCTTTGGAGGGGTTGGGGGGGGGGAGGGGTGGAAATCCAGAGAAAAATCTCAGAAAATTGTCAAAATGTTGTATTTTGACATTGCTGCCAAAAGAAAAAAAAAATGTATTGTTTCCCATTAAAATAGAATTTGTTATTTTAGAAATGTAATCTTAGTCCCAGGTAATTAATACAAGAAAATGTGTTGAATCTAACAGATTTGTATATACAGCTGTCAAGATATAAAAATAAGAATTTGGCTTTAACACAATAGGGATTTCACTGTTCTTCTCAATCCATAGCAGAAAAAGGTCTCTCCAGCAGCAGCTGCAACATCAACATTCCTTTCTTTGCAGCAAACCCTCCAGCCAAAAAATGCTAGATGCAAAATTTACCACATTCTTCACAAAAAAAGCCTTTCTTGGCTCACTCCCTCACCCCATCTTCTGCCTTTCTTGAAAGCCATAAATATGAAGAGGCCAGCTGAAGTTAACTGCAAAATACCCACTTGCAAACAGGTGTAACAAAAGAGTGAGTCTGAAATGAGTGTTCTGCAGAAAAGAGAGGGAGAAAGGAGGTGGGGTGGGAGGCGGGAAGTGGGGAAAGGGGAAAAAATAAAACCACTACATGATTGAAGGCCTTATAAATGTAAATGGTTTGACAGAAAGGGTTTAGCAGCCCTGGGTAGAAGATTGCACTTGCTGTTTCAAGGCCCTTATTTTCAAAATTGCAGCACTGGATCCCTTTCAAAGCTGGTCCCTGTGTTTGCTTTTTCAATCAGTGAATATCAGGTTGTCTTTTTTTTATTCTCTGCACTCAGATGTGCCAGGCTTAAATGAAACCTCAGAGAGAGAGAGAATACGAGCCATGTTCTGGACCTTTGAAAGAGCTCATCCCTGCTGCCTTTATTGCTGCTTATTTATGAATCTCCCATCTCCCCCTCCCAATCCCCCCTTCCTCACCAACCTCCACCTCTTGTTTTCCTGCAGCAAATCCCACCTTCCCCTTTGGATGTTTTTTACTTTTCTTTTTCCTCTACATTTATCTATATATTTTATACCCAGTAAGTCAATCAGTTTCAAATTATTGGTCCCTGAGACAGATGTTTGGTGAGTCATTTAGCTGCGCGAAGTTCTTTAGACGGCTTGCTCTTCCACCTCCTTTTCATTTAAAGCATCTTTTGAGGCTGATTTTTCCTTTTCAAAATGTCTTTAACTGCCGAACATTTGCTCCCACCGGGCAGTCTAATGATGTTGGACACAATATGTGTGAACATCTCTTTAGAGGCCATCTCCCCTAGGCTACATTCATGCCTATAAAATCATTGTTTATTTAGTCCTTAGGCCTAGGAACCATCTGCAGTCCCCATGGCTCCTGTTGTTTTTAAAGTCCTATTAAGTTTCTGCACTTCTCCTCAGAGCATTATTTTATTTCTAAATAACCACAGACAACTTCTTGTCAACGTGGATTCTGCCAGGCAAATTAGAGATGACAGTTTCATTCTTCTGACTGTGGTGAGCTCTCATCTGATGTTATTTAATGTGAAAAGCAACTGTTATATAGAGAGGGATTTAAAAACAATGAGGAAAAAATAATAATAGTAATAATAATAATTTTAAAGGAGAAGATGGAAAGGGTGGCCCAGAGACTCTGAGTTAAGATTTTCAGACAGCTTTTGCCAGCCAGGAGAATATAAGAGATTGGAAGGCTCTATATAATGGTTATAACAAAAGAGAATCAATGAGACCTGACTTGATGTCATTTTCAATCTTTCTTTTCCTGACTGGAACTGAAAACATTTTTGTTTGGTTTAGTAGGGTTTATTTTTGCTTTCCCTCCCTGCTGTCTTTTCCCACCTCACATTCTCCTCCTCTGCTGAGTAAGCACTCAAAGCCAAGGACAGTAGCTGAGCCCTGAGCTCCAAGGGGGAGCCCGTCCTGCTCAGCCATTGCTGGCTTCATCATCCAGGAGTTGTGGGCTGGAAGCACAGGCACTAAAATCCACCCTCTTGGCTGAGCAGCATCTCAGAAGCAGTTCTCAGCATCAAGAAGTACCTCCCCTTTGCAAATCACTCAGTGTGGGACTTTTTCCCTATGTCTTAGTAGAGGTGCTTCACTTAAACAGCTCTGGCTAAAAAAAGGTGAAGTCCCAACAATGATGTTAGAGCTAGGAGAGGGATGTCTGGGCAGCTACCTCTGCTGTAGCCACAGACTTGCTCTGCAGGCAAGTGAACCAGGAGTGACTCATGCCCACGCTTCTAGAAATATTCTTCTTCCTAAAGACAGATGGCATCACCCACCTTTTCTTCTAGGAAAGGTTCCTACACCAAAACCATGCCCAGGTATTGACTGTGAGTGCTAGCTGGTCAGGGCTGGCAATGTGCCAGTCTACATCAGTAACAAAACAATAGGGAGGACAAAAGCAAAACACCTGAGCCCAAAATGCCTCCTTGGACAACGAGATGGCCATGGTGTTTTGACCTCCCTCAGCTTACAAAAAACAAGCTGCTGGCTCTGGCTTCATGCTGACTGCTGCTGATAAAAGTGTGATCAGGGAGGAAGTGAAAAATCAGTAAGAAAAAGAGGCAAACCTGTGTGATGTCTGTGAACCAGCCAACATCTTACTGCATCAGTTTTGCCACCCACTGATCAGCTGTGATAGCTGGGCAGGAAGGCTATATTGGTTCTGTTCATAAGGCTCTTCAAGACACACAGGGAGAGGGCTGAAAATGGAAATGGTTGGGAGGGGCTGACATGTTTTGGGTGAACACCTCACTATAGTAGTGCTGTGGCTCTGCATTCAAACACTCAGACATCAGGGAAAGAGGTTAAAATGCCTTCTATCATCTTAACACTGCCTCCTCCTGCATGTGCAGCATAAGGCTGTCAACCTAGCACCCACTTTGTGGAAGCTGTGTAACTCCACTTAAGATTTTAAAAGTCAGAAATTATATTGTGTTATATTAGCAATGAAACAGTACATTACACAACTGAAAAAAAAGGCTGACATCAATGAATCCATGCTTATATGACACCAGATGAAAAGCTGCCTTTTACAGCAATCACAAGTTAGTTTTCCAGATAGTATGATATCACCTCAGGTGAGTGTTTCTGCAAACCATAGCTGTTGCTATGCTTCTACAACCCATTTGTTTCCTTGAATGCTCATACTGGTGCTCTGTCAGAACAGTCTACACTATCCTTATCAACTTAGATGGTTTATCTTCTCACTATGGCTCATATTCTAATCACCTGGGCATCTACCATCAAGACTGAATTTGCTTTTGAAACAGCAGGGTAGCCTTATGTACGTACAATTCAGGGGGATATGGCAATTCCATTACTGTGAAGTTCATTTACTGCATGCTTGGGTGGTCTATATACTTTAGAAAATTTTCACTGTTTATGCTGCAGCTGTGAATAATCTCCTGAGTGCTGTTCTGTTCCAAATAGGTTTTCATCCCATCCTCAGCACCAGCATGCTAGAGAGCCCTCCAGTCACGCGTTAAGTAGTACGACCAGTTTCTCTCCAGTGAGCCTCTTCTAACATTTTCTTCTGAAGGGGACAAATTTAGGTGCACAACCACTTTTGTTTCATTGTTTTTATTTCTGAAGTCTGTCTCTATGTCTGCTCCTGGGGTGTACAGTAGAAAAGGCAAGACTAGGAAGTGTCCCTCGTTCTACAACTAAGAGATGTCTGCAGTCTATGATGAACATATTTTCATGTGAGAGCTGCTTCTACAAAGCCCTTGAGAAACTTTTGGGCTGTTTCAGACCTGACACTGTCATTCAGTGTTTCTTACTCCAGTGGGAAGTTGTTGTTCATAAGGCTCCAGGTAAATATGCAGGATATTTGGAGAGGTGAAATGAATACGGGTTAAGGAGTGCAATAGTGTGGCTATACTCCAGTGCTTCTCAGAAGAGCTGGGGACTTCTGGCCCAAGGGATCAAGCTCACAAAAAGTTGGTCATTCCACAAGAAGAGATAACAAAGTGGAAATGATCTGCGTAACTAACTACCTGTCTCCACTCCTTGTTCCTCACCCCAAAAGTGTAGGAACCCTTTGCAGGACCTGGGAAGACTCAGTCAAACTAAAGTGTGCTCACACTGAGTCCCTCCCTCAGCAACAGCCTCATCAAATGGCCCTTAAAAACCTCTTAAGTTCTTCTTTAATTTTTGTATTGTGAAAGTCCATTTGGGACTGAACTAGTCACCTATGGCTCCTTTAAAAGCCAGCAGAAAGGAGAAGTTACTTCAGGTGACAATTCATCTCATTGAAAACAAAGACAGAGCAATTGACTTCTGGAGGAACGTGTTTTGCTCTACACGGCAGTGGGACACAAGCTGTGGAGATGAAAGGCTGAATCTCAGGTGTGGCCCCTTTTTTTGGGACCTACAACTTGGAGAGCACATCCCAGGTTCTACCTCAGGCAAGGTTTAAGAGGAGAAAGTCTTTAGAAAGGAAAGGGGTGAATTCTCTTCTCTCCTGAGGCAAAGAGCTGTGGAGAGGATGAATTAGTGTATCCCCATCCAAAAGAGCTGAGGTATGTTTGAGGATGGGAGGGAATGTTGTGGTGAGTAATTGAGTCCATCTATCCCACTGCACAGTCAAACAGTGGATGTGTGCTTCTCCAGACACCAGTGATGTCTCCCCACAGGATATCCAGCTGTTCCTTTCATATGGGGAGAAGGGAGGGGAGGAGAGGAGAGGGGGAGAGAAGGGGGAAAAGAAAAGTGAAGAAAATTACTTTGAGCCATTACAATTGAACCCAGACAGTACTTGGATGTGACTGCAATTAAAATGGAAGGTCTTTTAGATATAGGAAAGAAATCCTGGCTCTTAGAGTCCGTGGAGAATGCAGTATTCAGTAACCACAGAGGCAGGCATACATTATAAATACATCTGTAACTACTGAGATAGGTGTGAAAATGTAATTAACTGGAAACCTACTGAGTTTAAATGGACTTTTAGTTGTTTCAGAGTTTTTTTTTTTTCCTTATTCTTTAGCCCTCCCTCCTCCCATTCTGAAGTTAAGTTTAGGCTTGTGGGTCCTCTAACTCCCACTGGCACAGTGTAATTTAGCAAAGGTTGTTCCAGCCGAATTTGAAATTAATAATTTCAAATAGGCAAATCAATGATATTTAAAAGCTCCCTCCTGTGTGTTTGTACAATCTGCACAGGTATAAAAGCTAATCACATCTTGCTAGGGAAGAACATTTTTTATGGGTTTTAAGTAGAGCTTGGCAGTTTGGCAGGATCAAACACCATGTTTCTTCCTAAAGTGTGTGTGCACCTCTGTAATGTAATATTTCTCATTAACTTAGTGCTGGCAAAAGGTGTCAATGCCAACAGGGAGAGGCCAGACAGAGAGATGACAGGCCACCTATTTTGTGTCACCATGAGATCTGTGAATAGAAGGAAGGGGACATGGAAGGGATCATGCAGGATCAGAAACAGGAAGTTAAAAAAGTTCCTGAGGGTATTGCTATTTTGGACAGTAAAGGGCTAGGTTTGGTTTACCTAAAAGACATACAGGAGGATGCCAAAACATGGACATCCTTCAAATATCCTGTAAATGCCATATTAGTTCAGCTCCAGCACTACTTGTCCTTTATCATGATCACAGCACTTTCAAATATCATATTCCTAATGAAAAATATAAAAAAATTACAGACTCTACATTTTTCATAGCAGCATTTCTTTCTAACATGAGTAATTTACATTTACTTCCCACCTGGAAATAAGATATTGTAGAACCACTCCCCACATTTTCTCTGGTTAATATAATTTTGAATTCTATGGCTATCTGCAAAGCAGAGAATCATAAAATGGTTTGGGTTGAAGGGACCTTAAAGATCATGTAGTTATGAATACTACTCCCTTTCTAAGTCCTCAAAGACCTTCAGCTGCAATAATTTCTTGCAGCAAGGAGTTCCATAGGTCAGCTCTAGAGAAGGTAAAATATATGCTATTTCTATGCCAACTCCAATGTATAATTTATTTTCTGGATTAGTATTTTGCCTGTGCTTCTACATGAAAAGATCCTATTCAGCCCAGTGCTGTCTCATATGGAGAAGAAAAGCCAGCTGGCTGTGCTGAAATACTCTTTCAAAAAGTTCCAAGAAGGAGGATGAGTCTCACATTTGTATTCTCCTTGCAACATCTCTTAATAATTTAATTCCCATTAGAAGTGCCTGTGTTGTAGGGGGGAAAGATTTATAGAGAGATTTCACTCCAGGTTGGGTTTTTGTCTTTCTGTGTTTTCTTGGCATTTATCATGCATGTTTTAATTTGGATCTGAGTCTTGCTACCATCTGGTCATTATTGCAAAGAAATATTCATTTTCTCTGAGTGACATGGGCTTCATTCATCATGGAACTAGCTGATTGCCCCTTTTTTTTTTTTTTTTGTTTTTGTTTTGTTTTTGGGGGGGGTTGTTGTTGTTTTTTGTTATTGTTGTTTGTTTGGTTGGTTGGTTGGTTTGGTTTGTCTTGGTTTGGTTTGGTTTGGTTTGGTTTGTTTTTTTTTCCTATTACTTGGAATGAAGTCTGAAGATACTTAGCACCAGACACAGGAGTAGGGAATAAAGTTTGCAAAGTTAGTGGCAGCTGGTAACTGGGCATAGGAAAAATTAGAAGACACTTTTTAGGCTCTGATTCTTACACTCGTTTCCATACGTCATGCATGGGAAGTGCAGCACTAGAGGCTAAGGCAACACCGCAGAGGATGGGAAGTGAACTGATGACTCCATTCCCCTTCTACTATTGAACTGTGAAGTGCTGTCACTATCAGAGTGAAACTCGGAGGTTTTTGCTGTCACCTAAACATAGGGAAGACAAAAAGGAGACAATTTACCCCAGAGGAATGTTGCAACAGCTACGCTCTGTTTCTCTCACAAAAGGAAAATACTTCCAAGAATGACAGCCTCAGAAGCAGTGTGAGTTCTTCATGAAAAGGTCTCAAAAGCCATAACTCAAGCTTTGAAGGGAAATTAGATATTATCACTTTTAGGCTCCTACCATGCAAGAGCCTTTCCTGGTTGCCTGTCACTGCAGACAATGGGCACAGAAGCAGGGAGCAAACAGAGGGACTCAACTAGTTTTAGGGTTATTTGTCATGTGTAGTGACCCACAACCACATCTGCAAATCCCTTTGCAAATAAACTGCTTGTGACTATTCTTTTCCTTCCCTGGTACTTCCCACGTGCTGTTGTGTAGATCCCCGGACTAATCATTCTTTGGTTCTCTTTGTTAGCAAATACTCCTTTGTAGCAGTTACTGCAGAGAGGGAGGGGGTGTGATGGGGAGGAGTCAGTCTCTGCAGGCTGTGAAAGCCAGGTGTCCATCAGGGGGTTGGACTAGACAGTCTGAAGGACTGACATCCTTCAGCATCATCATTTATGTAGCTCTCCAAATGGGGTATAGCTAAAAAAAAAAGGCCAGCCAGGGGCAGATGGTAACTTGGGATCAGTCAGGAGCAGAGACAGATGGCAACGTACAACCAGTTGGAAGACAAGTTATTGCACGAGATTAGCTGGAAATGGATGGGAATTGTAAAATGGGACTGGTTGGGAATGTAATTCTGTACAGTCATTTGCAAAGAGCAGAAAATTAGACCACCGTCCTTGCTCCCCTGGCAGCCTTGGACCTACTTATGTTTCCAAACAGTGCAGAACCACACAGATCTGCAGAAAGCAAAGTGATCTCCCAGGGATAAGATCTGGCCAACATGATCTCACTACGACCTCTGGATTTGGTCCTAGAGATTAGCTTCTTTTTTGGAGAGAACAGGACCACTGGTAGCAAGCATTGCAGTTTAGTGTTCATCAGCTGCTGTCACTGTGCCCAAGGAAATATGTTTAACAGTTTTTGGACACACAGCACATTCTGTTGCACCATGTCGAGGGTGGTTTCAAATGGAGCAGCCAACAACTGGAGAAGGTGATAGAACAGCTTGCTTCAATTTGGACCATCTGTGACAGTGAGATTTTGGGGTTATGAATACTCAGCCTTCCTCCAACCTAGCAAGGCAGAGAGAGAGAGAAAGAAAGTGGGAACAGCTGTGAATTTGCTGGAGGGTATAACGAAGCTCCATATTGGGTAGACCAATATCAAATGACCAGGAAAAAAAAATTGTTCTTGATCAAAATTAATTTTTACTCTTCCTAATAGGTGGCTTGTTTGGAGGCTCTGCTCCTGCTCAAAGTGATTTGAGGTTGGTCAGGTCCCATTACTCTAGTGAAATCTGTCATGGTCTATTCTAACACAGGCAGAAGGCTAAGCAGAGTATTTATTTATTTATTTGACAACAAAGAAGGAGAGCAACAGAATCATCCAGTGGTAAGGGTATATGGGTAGGAGAAATAGGAGAGAGAGAGGCAATAAAAATAGAAGGCAGTCCAGATGTTTACTGCACACTAAAATACTGCCTTTCTTCTCTACTGATAGCACCGAATGCTATTTTGTTTCTTTGGAATTCGTTTTCTGAAAGTGTCTGCATGAGGAACATCTGCTCCCTCAAATCCAGACCTACAATTTGAATAAATTATCAATATCTGGCAGAGCCCGTTATTAATGGCTAGAGTTTTATAAGATTCTCCAGTATAATAATAGCAAAACTAGCGGCTGGCATTCCTCCCAGAGGGACTCTTATTTGTCCCATTTTATTCTGTTCTGTTTTATTTTCTTTTCTATTTTACTCTCTGAATCTGAGCATCATCATTTGATTTTTACCATAGCTCTTGGCTCAAAAAAAAAAAAAAAATAAAAGGAAGAAAAAAAGGAGAAAAGCCATTAGTATCCTATAAATCAAAAAGAAAAATGACGCCCTCAGATATAAAAGACTCCCTTGAGTGTTTTGTTATTATTACCTGTACAAGGTTGCACATGTGGTTTCAGAAACATCTTCTTCCATCAGGAATCATCAGGTAGTAAGATTTCTCACTTCCATGCAAGAGATGAGTTTTATTAACTTCCTCTTCAGTATATACCCTGGTAATTAATGATGCAGAGCACTTTTGTGGTACCCTAATGTAGGCCGTTTATCAAAAAGTGCAACTGCATAGAAAAAGGACTGTGTTCTTTCAATATGATAAATCCAAGTGCGTGCTTGGGTGTTCTACATCTCTCTTTTAAGTACAGCCACTCCTTATAATTGCAGGGTTTGACTTTCATTGCAAGTTCTGAAAAATCGCCTCCTGGCAGAGAGGTCCTCCCAAGCACGTGTGGATGGCCACACACCATGAAAAAAAAAATCACTTCCCACAGTCAGCAGAGCACTAAACCCATGGGGAGACCGTGCAGCCTAATTTTTGGAGCCACTGTGTGGAGCCTGTGGCAAAAGTAATTTGTCTGTGAGTCTTCTTTGTCAATGGGGACGAAGGAGAATCCAGCAGGGTATCTGCATGGAATTTATGCCCACTGCTGTCACCCAAAACTAGCTTCTACTGCTTTGGTCTGTTTGTTCCCCAGAGTTTAGTACTGGGAGATGCCTGTTATGAACCTTAGTGCAGGGTCAGGACCTGTGCCACTGAAGTCATTATTGCACATCTGAGCTCCTGGCAGGATTAAACCAATTCTCCCAAACTGTTTGCAGAGAGGAAGGAGCTATCTGTCCTGTAGGTATGCCCATTGCAAAAAGGGCAGAAAAGAAGACTTCAAAGTGCTTTGGTTTAAGACCTAATGCAAAAGCTCTGTCACCATATAAGAAAAAGAAAATTATAGAAGAAAATAATATAATCATGTCAGCAAATACATGGAGTCTCCAGAGTCCACAGGTTGCCCTTTGTCAGTATGATTTGCTTCAAGGAGCTGGTGTCCACCCAACAAGGAAAAGCAGGAGTCTTTCACAGGAGTCTTTCTCATGTCTAGATTCTGAAAACAGACCTGAGTCAAAGAGCACCCCGTTTCCAGCAGCTCCCACTGACAACAGAGAATGGCTCTGAATGGATATGTAGGTCCTGTGGGTTTGGATTAGCTGATGGGACTGGCAGCCCATCCCCAAGCACCCAGAGGGCCAGGAAGTCATCAGGACACAGGGACAGTCCTGGAGAGGGGAGTCACTAGAACAAACTCTGCACAATATCCCTCTCCACATGGGTAGGCAGAGCATTGGGCTGTCTCTTGGGATACCAAATGCCAGTATTTCATTCAAAATGCTCCTTTAGTCAACCAGTGGTGGTCCCTGTACTCACCCTGGAGGAATGCTTCCCATGTCTGCTCTTCAACTGGACACTGAAAAGACTCAAGTCTTCTAGTGCAACGATTCACCTAATTCCTAATTCACTGAGTGGCCCATCTGTCAAAGCCATGGCTCTGATGCTAGACCAAGAGGTTCTGTGGGTCACTGTCAATTCCTTTGTGCAACTCCTGGCAGATGATGTCAGTCACTCCTCCCTTATCCACCTGGGCTCTCATCCAGCTGTAGAAGGCCATGAAATATGTCAGGCACAATTTATCCTTCATGAAACCATGGTGGCTGTCACCTATCACCTCATTATTTTCCATGTGCCTTAGCATAGTTTCCAGGAGTATCTGCTCCATGATCTTTCTGGACACAGAGATGAGCCTTCCTTTTTTTCCCTTTTTAAATGGAAGATATATTTACCTTTTTCCAGTCACTGGGAATTTCACCAGTCTGCCACAGCTTCTCAAAAATTATGCACAGCTATTTTACCTACCAGTTCTCTCAGGACCCACAGCTGCACTTCACCAGGTTCCATGGACTTGTGCACAACCAGGTTCCTTAGATGGTCTCAAATCTGCACTTATGCATGCCCAAGCTCCTAAGCCACCCCTGTCCTTAGGAAAAGTCAGCTGGTTTTCACCCTAAATTGGTCTCTGTGAGCAGAGTCAATCCTGAACACATGAGCTGCTGTGCTGTCTCAGTTGAAAGGCTCCATCTCATGCAGGGATGGTGAAAATGAATTAGTTAATTATGTCAAGTGCTTTGGAGATGAAAAGCGACATCTGAGTGCCAAGTACTACTATTAATAACAGAACATATACCACCTACCAGGTATTATTTCTTCTTTTCCTCCTAAAAATATAGTTCTGAAGTTCAGATTACACCAGCACAAGTCAGAAGGAAAGCCTAAGATTTTTAGCGAAGTATTTAAATCTAAGCAATCCAGGATTCAGAGGAGCCCATTTGCTTTGGTTCTGCCTGTATTGCCACCTCTGTACCATGGTGTCCCAGTGCCAGTATGGCATCCTAAAAATATTGCACAAAAATTTGTCCTTATTTCAGTGTTTTGTATAGCACTTTGTTCAAATTCAAGGAAAACATCTTTGTAGGTAAACAATATGCTCAATTCCTCCTCAGCAAATCACTTACATACCTATTTAAATTAAAGCACAGGTTTTAGGCTTGAGAAAGCTGGGTGCCAGCTTGGTGGGGGCCCAGCTTTTCTGAAAGCCAGAGAGAATGGGAAGGAGAAGGAGGGGAGAAATATTCTCTGAAAATTCAACCTCACTTGAAATTCCAGATTGTATGAAATTAGTAAAAAGACTGCAAAATAGTAAATTCACAGTACTGTACCATGCAGGGTATAAACAACATTACAGATTTGTGTTGGTATTTAAACCTGTTAGGTGCGTTCTTGCTGGGTCACTTGAAAACTGGACCTTGGTGGGGAAAGCAGCTGGTCATTATTGATTTTGGTCTATTACAATATTTCAAGATAAAGACTCCAAAAGTGTTTTGTGAGACAGCAGTTGTTACAAACTCTGCAGGAGCAATGTGCCTTATTAAGAAAAGGATTCATATATGACAACCAAGGCCAATATTAATTAAACAAGTCCAAACACTGCAGTGTGTTTCTGCAGAGGGGAAGGAGTTTTCTTTTCATGCACAGTACAGCCAGCCAAATGTAAGATATTTTGAGAATGAAGCAATTTGTTGAATACACATCCTCGTCCTCATCTCTCCCCCTCCTTTTCCTCTCTCTCCTTGCACAAAATTTGAAGGCATTCATGTAAAATTGCTCTTAGGAATTTCACACACAGTTTTATTTATGGTAAATTTATTATAAGGATGTTCTCTGTCATTGTCTGAGAGATTTATTTATTGTATCACACTTTTGAAACTGCTGATATTGATTGTTTCAAGAGTTTGCCTTAAAGGAAGAGGGGGAGAAAAACAACAGCAAAAAAAAGCCTCACAAATGAAAAGAAATGGCCATGTTGCTATCAATTATTTCATAATGAGATATGAGGAGAGAATTTTAAACATTATCTCTAGCAATACAGTTGAACAAACAATATATTTACTGGAAATTATACTCCAATGATGAATGGCTTGTTTTAAAATAGAGACTTCTCTAATGGGGGCCTTTCAGAGAAGCACTGACACACAGTCCAACTCACAATTATTATTGCATTTTAATCGAAACTGAATTCCGTATTTCTGCCAGAGAGTGAGAAGAGTGAATCCCATTTGCAAATATCTCCGTCCTGATGATCCACAAACAATAACAAATTCTAAGCTGTCCAAAAATATTCTAGTGATAACTCCATTTGCCAGTAATTCATCCTTTTCCTTCTGCTACAACCCCCCTTTGGCTTTCTTTCTCAGTGTCCAGGTACATTTTCAACTGCAAAGATTAAAAAAAGAAAAACCAGCTTTTCCCACCACCACTAAAGAAGTGCACCCTTCCCCTGCCACCAACTCATTTTATGTAGAATAGGGAATTGAATATTACTCACTGAAGTTTCTAGCTATGACAGACAGTAATTTACCATTTTATTGTGATTCAGTGCTTCGGACAGAGGCACACATTGCCTGTCATGCTGTGTTCATCACTGACTCTAGAGACAAGCATTGCTTGTCAAATAGTAGAGCCCTTATAATGAGGACACCTAGGTATAACATAAAAGATTCACAGGCAAAAGGACTTCTTATGGAGGGCTTAAAGCCTCTAAAGCAGTATGAGATACTTAGATAATACACAAACTTTAAAAGTGCTACAGACAGATATTTCCCCTTGACATCTATGAGGCATACCAAAATTTTTATCAACAGAACAACATGTAAATCTTTGTGCAAAGCAGGCAGAGAAATTTATTTGCATTATCTCACCACCTCATAGAAGGGATGAAGGAGAAGGGGTGTATGTGTGTGATGTGGGACATGCAAACAGAACTACACAACCTAACCAGATGTGTGCAAGGGAAAGCAAAAACCTCTACCTTTCACCGAAGCTGCTGGTCACTAATGAGATTTCCAATGATTTTCATTTGTCTTCATTTCTACCAAGGTTGGCTCTGCATGGCATTTTTTTCATAAAGTGAGAGGTAAGGTGAGCCAGCAGGTTACAACACACGAGTCACGCTGTAAGCAGCTGTCAGGGGGCAGAACACTGACACTCAAGACTGGATTAATCCTCCATCAAACCTAATTGGAAATAATGGACTGGATCCTCAGCTGGGGCAAATGGACACAAACCCAGTGTTACTCAGTGAGGCTGCCCTCTTTTATGTCTGTCACAGAGCTGCACAACCCATCTGTGACTCTCTGCCTGTCATAGCCCAAGTGGCTTCCAAGGTTGGAGCTGGTTCCCTGAAGTTTCATCCCTTTGGCATGTCAGCACTCTCTTGGTCAGGTAGGAAATGGTCTGCACAAAATTTGACAGTGCTGAGGCACTGGAGTAAGTTGTCCAGAAATGTTGTGTTTGCCCCACTCCTGGAAATGTTCAAGGGGGGGATGGATGGAGTTTGGAGGAGCCTGGGATAGTGGAAGGTATCCCTGTGTCATGGCAGGGGTGTTAAAACGATGATTTTTATGATCTGTTCTGACCCAAAACTTTCTCTGATTCTATGAAGGTTTGCAGAGTATGCAGGTGATACCTTGTCTCCTCTGCCAGGTGTGGCTCAGGCCCAGGGTTTGCCCAGGGTTGCAGGAAGTTTTGTCAACAGGACAGAGCAGAGACCGTGGAAGGGGCATGAGAGCTGAGTGCAAAGCCAGAGCTGTGGTTGTCTTCAGACACTTGGCCCCATTGTGCTCAAAAAAACTCTGAAGAGCAGCAAGCTCTTCACAGACCAGGGTAAAATTGCCTCTTGCTTTCTGTCCATCCCTCCAACCCCAAACTAAGTGGGCTTTGTTATCTTGAGATTGCAAAGTCTCTTTTGAGCATACATTTCCAAGGGTGAGCAAAAGCATATCTGCATAAGTGGTTGTGTGTGAAGACCATACACTTGTCTGCATGGGAGAAGACTGGGTGAGATGTTCATGAGCCATCTTTTCCAGACAAGTTTTCCCCAGGCTTCCCCACAACTGAAAACCATGTTAATAAACCCCATGTCATATTTCTCCTGGCCAAAGGGACAATGCCTTTCCTCAGCAGTGCTTCCCCTGGATACCTTGTGGGAGGGGGGAGTTTTCTCCCCTCTCCTCCAGGTGCTGTGTCCTCCTTTCCTGAGATGGGAACATGGAAGGAGCAAAGCAGGATTCAAATGCTGCTGGGTGGAAGTTGCAGCATGTGCTTTTATATTTTCTTATTTGCACAGTAATGTGAGCACACAAGTTCATCAGTGCATTATAATATGCACATTTTCAGTCTTAGATGCTGTGTTACAGAAATCTGCCTCCACACACAGTTCAGCATCTCATTTGCAGGCAAGGTTATGTTTCCCTTTAAGGGTAGTTAGAAACACAACCAATTTTAGGTACTAATACTAATTTAGGAAAGTGCATGTTCTAATAAAGGTAGTTTAAATGTATTTAGAGGCTGAGGAGTACTTGAACTTTAATATTGCCGGTTTCAGATAACATTTGAATATTAGTGAAGCTAAACTGATTGATTGAATTACTTTAGGGAAGGGTGAGACACAAATGCAACATTTTAGTTAGTCTTATTACATTTTCATTTAGCTTAAGGGAAATTGTAACTGCTTGAATATTGGATATTAGAATGCCCAGGTAAATTTTTGCAAGATTTTGCTTTATCACTACATGCATATGTCACATGCTGACATTCATTTTCTAATGCTCTTTCCCATCTTTTGTCCCACTTCTCCTAAAAAAGAAAACAATATGTGAAATTGAAAAATGGTGCTCACTGAGGGGTTTAAAGACATTTGAAATTTGGAATATATTTTAAAGGTCAATTTCAGCAGTAATTATGTTATAATGGTGAAGCTTTTAGAGAATGCGAAACGCAAGATTAATATGTTGCCAGATAAAAAGTGGCAGAAGGCTCCATCTTGTGAGTGTGTGAGTACGTGTGTGCACGTTGCACGTGTTGAAGCTTACATGCTCCACCAACACACCAGAGCAACTCTCCCAAGCACAAAAGGCATCACCACACTTTGTACAGAGTGGGATTAGTGATTTAATTAGCTAAAATGAAATATTCTGGTTTACAATGTGTGTGTATGTATATAAATCTCAGGTGGGTGCTTTAACTACATGATCATCTCTGCAGCTTTATATTTTGTCAGGTGCTTTATTGGCTCATTGTGTGCTCCTTGTTGTCTCATAACCTAATGTGCCTTAGTGTACTTGATCAAAAAAACAAACCTCTGAGTCATGACGATGCCAAACACCACATGAGTTTTCAGCTCTATTAAAGTGAGTTGTGTAAGAACTTCAGATCTTCTGATGGAAACTACTGGTGAGGACTTAATCAGTGTAGCCAACAAACTTACTTGTTACAAACCCTTCTCTGCTGGATGAAATTCTACCACACCAGGAAGAGCATTATCATGAAAACTCAGTCCTGGCTATGCACTGGTACAGATGGGCACTTTCATCCCAACAAAGTTTTTCAGTCCTCTGTCTTCTTTTTGGAAATCCAAGCCTGACAGCACATTTTTAAGATGAGACACAGGGGTGGATCAAAGACTGAACACAGAAGGGATTGTTCATACCGTCTAGCTGCCGCTATGTGAAGAAAATCCTGTGAAATTTGGAGGCCCCTGTGTACCTATTCATTATATAGGAGTAGAATTCCTATTTCTTTTATTTTTAGCATTTACAAGTCAGGGGGTGAGGTCTGAGCTGATTTTCTTTTAGGACCAGTAAAGGAAAATTGGCAGGCAATGAATGTGTACCCAACCAGTTCTAGGTGGATATCCAGGTTTTTGCTGCTCTCCTCTAGGTGCATAGGGAGGCTAAGTGACAAGCTCAGGGTAGGCATCTAACACTTCAGCACTTAATCCTTAGATGAACCTCAATTGCATGCTATTCACTCCATTTGCATTTAAATTAGGTGCCTAAAGACCCCAGGAAGATGGTAAGCTCCCATCTCTCCAGTGACAGAGTGAATATGAAGGCAGAGCCCACACAGCAAGGGCTGTGATTGCTGCAGAAACTGTGAGGCACCTGGCAACTGCAGCAAGGCAAAGTAAAACAATAAACCAGAACATGATGTATAATGAGAGAACTAGTCATTTCCCAAAGCACATCATAAATAGTATATTTACAACATTAATTAAATGTCTGCAACTAAAATTATTTATAATAGAGATGTGAGAACTCAATAGACTATTAGTGAAGTCAACTTGTTTCATTCCAGAAGGACTGGACAAAGACTTATTATACTGTATATGAAAGTCTTAAAGAGTTGCTGGCTTAGAAAAGTTTCTTTCTGAGATGTCTTCATAAAAATAATGAATGTGTTATAGAGCATTGCTTATGAGAGAAAGCCTAGTTTGTCTTGACTCCTCTCTGACATATTTCCCATATAAACAAGGAGAAAAAAAAATGTGCTTTTATCCTAATGAAATAATAGTGTAGAGTGTTAAAGAGAGACCCAGAAAGCGTACACACTGGTACCTTTTGTTTTTGAGTTTCTCCACAGTGTGTAAAACAAAGAGCTACTGAAGGCCAATAGGTTGCTGTCTTCATGGCCAACAGTACCTACATCTCTACCTGTGAATAAACAGGATGTTGGCATGTGCCCTGCCCTACAATTTCCCACACCATTGAACAATTAGCACATCCCTCGACAGCTTTGGCCCATGTCCAAGCTGACCATGGGTCCCTACATGAAGGCATACATCATTTCAAAAAGCCATGTGAGTAAATTTCTGCCAGGTTTGTCTCCTTTCACCATGCTTTGCCCTCCGCTGTGTTTCCACAAGTCCTGCATGCTCATGTGTGTTGATACATCCTCATGCCACACCTCAGGGCATTAGCACATGCTCTCATTTCCAGGCTTTGCAAACTGCTTTGTTATGTAGGGTTTCTTTCCTGCAAGTCTGAGCAGAACCCACACAAATTAACAGACTTACTTACTGTGAGCAGGGCCAGCATGCTTCACCTGGCCATGGGGCTAGACAAGGGTCCTTAAGCCTGTTTTATTTAGACATTAACACATGAAGACATGCCTCTGCTGCTTTTGGGAGGGAAGAGACAGTTTTCAGCAGCAGAAAATCCATATCTTTGAGCACTGATGAACTTTTCTATTCCTTCTCCAACTGTGATCTTAAGCTTGGAGGCTCAAGAGCTGGTTACTGTGAACTGGTCAGATTTTTCCCTTTTCATACACCAGCATTTATTTATAGCCCTCTCAGCTGGACCAGCCAAAAAATGACCAGGGAAAGAAAGAGGAGGTGTAAGGCCTATTATTATCACCTCTTATTTTCATTTTATGAGGCTCTGAACACCTACCAGCCAGATAAAATTGAATATATAAAGTAACTACCAAACTCTATTATTATTACATTTAATTTTGATTTTCTTTTTCTCTTTTCCTCCCCCCTTCCTCCTTTCTGTGTTTTCTTTGAGGTGATTATGCCCACTTCTTGTTCATTCCTTGTCCTCAAGGTCATGCGCTATGAAGATTTCACTCAGTACACTGAAGGGTAAATAAATTAGGAGAAGTCAAGCCCCTTCATCTTCCTCAAGGAATGAGTTTGCCCCCTGCAACTTCTTCTGGTCCTCTTCATGGCTGTTGTCCACTTAATAAATATTGTAGCAAGGCAGTATCTCTTTGTCATCTCCCTTCAGATTTCCAAGAATGTTGTGCCTTAAACGTCTGGAGCCACAGGGTGTGCCAAAAGCTGGGTCACATTTTGCTATGATGTTTCCACTATTTCAGCTCTGTCTAGAAAGGGCAAATGGTCAATCATCTTCCTGAGAGTTAATGGAGCATTCCTGCAGCAAGAAGAAAAAGTGAAAAAGTTTAAAAAGAATGGCTTATTATCTCAGTCAGCCAAAATTCACCTGGCCTGTCACCTGCCTAGAAGTCTTCATTTTCTTTTCTTTATTCTTCCAGATTTTTCTTCCTTTGCTTTTCTTTCCCTTTCCTTTATTTCTGCTGCTTCAGTTTCAGATGCACACCCCTGTTCAGTTCTCCAATTATAATATTTTGAACTTTAACATTGAAACCACGATACCTGTCAAACATATTTTCTGTACATTTCTAGGCTCTTTGTAGACAGTAATTAACTGAATCTGATAATAATTCTGAAAGTTTAGGTGATTGGAGGCACAGAGTGCCCGAGTGTTCAGGTGCTTAATTAGTGGCAGAGTGAGGATGGGAGCTCAAGAGTCCTGACTCTTCATTCCTTGATTTGACCATCTGATGTTGTCTCACATAAAGCATAGGAAAATATGGATCAGACTATCTCTCTCCACATCCCTCTTCATCTTATTCTAATTGCATGCTCATATTTAATCTACTTTATCAATGCCAAATTCCCCACCAATATGGTCTGGCTAATGTTCTGTGATACTCTGATTACTCCTAATGCTCTGTCTTCTGGTCCTAACCTTTCCCTTGAGATACCCCCTCCTCACCTGCTTTAACACCACAGTGGCTGTAAATTATATCAAAGGATCAGCTCCAGCTACCTAAACAAGTGAATCCAACCAAATAAGTTAATACTTTTTCTTTCTCCATCAGCAGGGACATAGGATCACATAATCATGGAATCACAGGATAGTTTGGTTGGAAAAGGACCTTTAAAAATCATCTAGTCCAACACCCCTACAATGACCAGGGACATTTTCAGCTAGATCTGATTGTTCAGAACCCAGTCCAACCTGGCTTTCCATGTTCCTCAGGAGGTGGCTTGCTGAGTGTTGCAGGACTTTTTGTTTGTGGTGAGTTTTATAGGCACAGCTGGGCTGACTTTTTCCCCACCATGTGCCCAAAATTTGCAATTTTCCTTAACCACTGCTAAGAACGCTCCTTTATGATTCATCCTGACAAGTTTAAATTTGTCTCTGACTTCCGGTAGGGACAATATCTTAAGACAGGTAATATATACATCCCTTTCCTATCTATCCCACTCCTGATATGTTGTATTCTAGATTAAGCTCTTCTACTCCCTTTTGTTTGCTTGGGAAGAACTGGGGACCAGACTGAAGGACAGGGGTGTGGTGCTGCCACAATGGGAAGAGCAGAGGTCAGTGGGCTCAAGACATTCTTCACGTCTCCACAAAGACACGTTTCAAAGTACCCTTGCCCGCAGTTGCAGAGGGAGCTGTGGCAGAGCTTGTGACTGTTTCCCTGCCACTGTCTCATTACTGGTGGGGTCAAACTTCATCTACTCCATTCAGGTATTTTGGTACAGCTGGGGGTAGCCAGCCCTCGCACGTACTGAACCCACCTGTCTCAGTCTCTGCACTGTTTCTAGTGTTCATCATCCTGCCCCATGCTGCCATCTCCCTGACTAATTAATAAGTGAGTCATCTTCTCCTGTGGCCTCAAAATGCATTCAAGCTGTCAGTGGTACATTTATTTATTTATTTTGTTGCGGTTAAAGGACTCTCCTAAACAAGGAAAGGATAAATAGAATCAACTCAGACAAGGTTATTTCACATTCTTAATTTCCAACACTATTTTTTTTTTGTTTAAGTCCCACTATGCTTGTTCATGTTTTTCCCCTTTCCCTCTCCCACCTGCTAGCAAAAAAAAACAAAATACATTTTCGAATCAAGATAAAGCCATCAAAGAACTAACTAAACATGATTAGAAAGGACCTCTCCTTAATGGGGAAAAAATCATGATTTAGACCTGGCAGCTTTCCAAATATCCCTGTGCAATCAACCAAAGAAACACATTTTAGAAAACAGAATTGTAAAAGTAACTTTGAAGAATTGGTTGCCAAGGAAACAGATCTGTAAATACTTAACTGCAAACATTAAGTGACACAGTGATATTCCAGAGCTCAGGATGTTTTAAAAGGATGGCAAATTTCACCCAGCTCTTTAAATAATCAACTCGGCTGTGCTTTGATTTTTCTTCTTTTTTTTCCCTTCTCCTTTCTTTTTTTCACACTATTCAGTGCAATCGCATCCCTGTTCTCAGGCATGTGTGATAATGGAAATGCCAGAACTATTTTATAAAAGAGAGTCCTGATCCTTTATAACATGGAAGAAGAGAGGGAGGATGCAGCACCAAATACTGACTCAGAGCAACCTGTGGAGTCTAAAAATATAGCTGAAATTCATTCTGTTTCCCTATAACTGCAGGGTCAGAAGAAAGCGTGATTGATTGTGGCTTTTCACTGCAAGAAAAACCACAAACGACCAGCAATTTCTTGTCATCTGCCAGAGAAGAATCAGATGCAAAGAAATAAAAGGGTTATAGGCAATTTTAATTTAAACAAGTGGG
Organism: Cinclus cinclus; assembly: GCF_963662255.1. Lineage (NCBI taxonomy): Eukaryota > Metazoa > Chordata > Aves > Passeriformes > Cinclidae > Cinclus > Cinclus cinclus. Next base: position 78,241,800 of record NC_085084.1, on the reverse strand, counting down.
CACATTTATGTTGTGCTCTAGCCTTAAATCTTGGTTCAGACTTAACTCTCTCCCAGGTTCCCCAGTGCATTTCAAGACCCACCTCCTGTTGAATTCAGTGGAGTAAGAATTCCCTGGTCCCTTGGCAAGTCAGGGCAGCACTTCTTTCTTGTCATGGAGCATCCAAGCCTCATATACTTATTTGATCCAGTCAAGCAGGTGACTTCATCTAAAACCTCAGGTGACTGAGGGGCAAAACCTCTCTCCCCTGCTAAGATGTGGAGAGAAAATAGCATTGGTGTTTCCTCCTGGGAGAACAGTGAGGGGCAGCTGCTGATAGACCTTTCTCTGGCTACAGGTGCTGATTATGGAAGACTTTTGCAAGCCTGCTTTCCCAAGATTTTGAATGATTGAATTTTCAGATGTACTTCAAAAGGTCTACATGTTCTCCCCAGCCTCACGGGAGGTGAGATGGGTCATCAGTACCGCAGTGTGAAGGAAATCTTTAGGGATGGTCGTGGCCCAATACGTGATAGTAGAGTGAACTGTGGTTATGCACCTACTCTCATCAGATGCCTCTTAATAGCTTTGCTCATCTATTTTATTTTGCAATATAAGTTTCTCTGTGGTTTAAAACCTAACATGGGCAGGTTAATTTAACTTGTATAAGTCTTTTAGGTGAGGTGTTTCCTCTTTGGCTTCTGACACATTCTGCTCAGAGCCTCCCAGTACTGCTAAAACAACCTATGGCTTTTCCAGAGTAAGGGACTAGGAGAAGGGAGAGGATATTTTCCCACTACATCTCTGCTGCTGGCAAGCATTTGGATTTGAACCAGAGATCCTCACTGCTGAGCAACAGCCTGTGAGTATCTGCAAACATGGGTTTAGCTGTTGCTTTAGGAGGACCTTTAATAACATGCTTGTTTTCATCGTTCTGGTTGGGTTTGAGGTTTCCTCTTCCCTGTGGGCTGGCTCTGTTATCCTACTGAAAGCTGAGCGGTATTATCCTTTAAGCTGATTTTGCTGCCCAGCTTAGGAAAAGAAGGGACAGGCAGAAGAAAGAAAAAACATAGAGGCCAAGGATGCAGGAAAAAAACCAGGAGGGGACAGAGAGAAGCAGTTTGAAAGGAGCACTGATCTCCAGAGTGATCACCTTTTACTTACACATTTTATTTGCTGGAAGTCTGTACGACTGTAAGAAATTTGTCTATTCCCTATCTAGTCTAGGGGTTACTAAAATGGACAGTGAAACATAGAGGGATAAACTTAGACATAGATAAGTTAGCAATCAATTTCTATATATAGATGCATATATATATATATATATATATATATATACATATATATATATATATATATATATATATATATATATATATATAGAGGTGTCTTTATCTCATATAGCTGAAAAGTTCCCACCTGGATCTCTCCTCTGCACAGCTTGCCTATCTCTGTATCTCACATACATGCCATCTGTCTGGGAACCTCTGAGAGAAACCTGTGTGATCTTTGTGGAAGGAAAGTGAGGAAAAGTACATTTTCCTTTGCCTTTCTCCACTCCCTCCTGCTCCCTCTTCTGGATGCATGCTTCAAGGAGATGTGTGCATGTCAGGCAGAGCTCAGCCCAGGCAGGGAGAGGAGAGGTGGCTCTCATTTGCAAAATCTGCAGTGTTTTCATCCTTGGCATGGTGGTGATGGGGTGGGGGAGAGGAAGGGGGTATGGCATGTCACTTCACTTTATCACTGCCTGAGCTCTCGCCTTGTCATTCGGCACTTGCCATGAATCTAAAGAGAGTTTGGCCTTAATAACTTCACACAAGTACTGCACTGCCAGTGACTTTAGAGACGGGTGACAGCAAGCAAGGAATTATAATGAATTGCTGCAAATGCCTTCTTCACACAAATTACAGTTATTTTCCTCTGAGCCTGCAAGCCTTCCAACATCAGGATTTTGGTTCAGAAGATAAGGTAGGGTGTTTTTGTGTCTAGGGAGAAAGACATACATTTTGCAGTTGCATTTGGACCCCTTCACCCCTTTCTTTCCCTGTTGCCTCCCTGGGGTTTTTTTTTTCGTTTTTGGTTTTGGTTTTTTTGGTTTTTTTTTTTGGTCTTGTTTTGTTTTGTTTTTTCATGTTGCTTTGTTTCAGATTTTTTTTTTTCTCTCATGCAGTCAGAAAACTGATTTTCCCACTAAAAACACTACAGTCCTTACAAGCCACCCTGTACTTTAGCAGAGAGGGGAAGGAAGTGTGGCCCTTGTGGTGCCTGCAACAATTTAATTTGGGGTTAATATCTTTCCTTTCCTAGATGGGACTATGAAGGTCCCCTTCTCCACTGAGGGCCATGTCACCCTGACTGTCTGTCCATCCTGATAGGTGTGCCCTGCTGAGGATGCCCTCAAACAACATCCCTGCTTTCATTAAGGCAGCTGCTTTGGTCTCTGTAGGGTGGACTACTGTTGCTGCAAGCTTTGTTTGGCTGTTCAGCACCCAAAGTGCCCATGACTGGTTCATGTTGACTGTCACTGTTGCCCATAATTTGATTCAGCTTTGTCAGTCTCTGATACATTTGAGTTCTGACCATTGAAGAAGGTAAATACAGCATGATTTCTTTTAGACTGGTGTTAATGGCCAGTATATGGCCAGAACATGGCTTATAACCGTTTTTCATTTCTCCATCAGTATCTATCCTTTCCCTTAACAGATATTTTTAGCAGTAGTGAAGTGATGCAGTCCTTGGCATTTCTGAGAAGAAATTGTCTGCACAGGCAGGTAAATTGCCCTAGAATCTCCTTGGTGCTAACACACAGCCAAATCTTCCATCTTAATGTTCATCCTGGAGATGCCTTCACTAGGGGTCAGATCATATCTATTCCTCGGCTGAGCACAGAAGATTGTCTTCTTTTGTCACCGTCTGTGTGGAATATAAGACTGGAGATGACACTGTCTTCTCTGTGTGTGAGTTCAGGTGATTTCAGTGGTGGTTTGCAGAGAGCAGAGGATATATGTCACAGAATCAAGAACAGCCTCCCCTAAGGAGCAAAAAGAGTACTGTCAGGTAGTCACTTTGTGCAGCTCTGCAAAGGTCACTTCTGTTCTTGCAGAGCATCTTCCAAAATCACTAGAACAAATGGGAGGATTTATTTTCCCTTCCCTGCTTTTTGTTACAGACTGGGAACACAAGATATTTTCTCCACACGAGTCAGAAGTGTCACTCTAAGTGCACTTTAACCTCATCAACTTTAGGCATTTAAAAGATTCTCTAAAGAGTTTTGATTGAGACCACTGGTCAGCTGAACTCTGTACCATTCAGGCAGCTTTTCACTCTTTCTCAACATAATCATCCATACAATAAGGCCTTGCTTCAGCTGTTTAGTTCCTAGATTGGTTTTAAAACACATTATTTGTGCTATTGCCCGTGTTACTTGTTTATTTAGCAGCTGTCATATGTCAGGATCAACTGAGCAATGATAATGCGTGGCAGAAATATTTCAATTATACGTGGAGCTATTCTTAAGCATTTAAAAAGAGAGATGTCTGTCATCCAAACCCATGTTATCCCAGAGGTGATCACCTGCTGCTGTTGGGTCCCAGGTGCATTCAGGACAGGTATTTGATCTTCTGTTTTCATTTGAAATGGGTTAGATTTTGTGAGGGGTATTGCGGGAAGAGAGGAAGTCCAAAGTGTCCTGAGAAACAAATGACTGAAGAGCAATATTATTAAAGAGTGAGCTGTTTCAGCAAAGGCTCTGGGAGCAACAAGTTTGCCTTTTCCCTAACCCAGTGTGAATCTGGGCTGCCACTGACTTGGTTACTGGCAGGGAGAGTCTGTCTGCGGTGTCAAAGCAGTTAAAGGGACACTGCCAACATGCTCTACCTCCTCAGGAACAAAGTGTGAATTACAAGTAGTTTCAGGTGCTATGTTTGCCCTTGAGTATCCTTTGCTGATTCCTGTTGTCTCACAAACATGTTTTGAAATGCCTTTCCTTCCCTTGCTGTAGTGTGAAAGCCCAATGACGGACTGTCAGTCACAGAGGGAGTGTTGCAAAGTCCATCCCTAGGTAGAAGGGTGATAGTTTCACTTTGTCAGTCTCCCTGCCAAAAAAAAGTGTGTGGTGATGGCACCCTGCATCATGACCCTTGTCAATAAATTTATCAATTAAGTTTCAAGGCTAGGAAGACATCCACTCCTGGCCTTTGTCAGAGATAGGACGTGCTGCCTGGATCCATGGGCTCTCCCTGTGCAGCCATTTGCAGGTTATAAAGTATGACATGTTTATTTATTTACAGTTATGTCAAAAAACTGAACCAGCTTCTTTAGTGCTCAGATCACAATTGAATTGGGCAGGGTTAGCAGTTAATAAAATCTATTTTCAACTTGGAGGTGACTAAACATTACTGGTGCCATCTCACGGGTATCTGATACTGGAGCTACTTTTGTTTGTGGCTCTAAAATCAGGAATGAACCTGCAACAACCTTGTAGTAGTGCAATCATACTGGATGGAAGTATGGCCGCATGGTCTAAAATTATCCAGCTACCAAAGCTTATATGTTGCCATCCATTTTTTGGGCTCCTTGTGCCACCTTCTGCCTGTGTGGGTGGCAGGTCTAAGGACATTTATTTGATGAGTTACATCAGGTCAGCAGAAAGAAGATAATTAATTAAGTATAGTGCAAAATTTTGAAATATAGGAGCTGTGTGTTAAACACTGCTGCTTTAATATATCCAGATCAGGTGTGAGTACACAGTCAAATTACATTAGTGAAACAGCTAGCTCTGCTACAGTCTTCCAGTTTTAAAGTTACTTTTATATAGAAGAATAGAAAATAGATTTTCTGCAACTGGGCATTAGTCCCAGATTCTATCTGAACCCAAGGCTGAATCTGAAACTTTCTGAAACACAGTTAAAGCATCAAAAACATCAAAGGCATGTGAAGAAGTGGTATCTAAGATCAGCACTTTATTTCATGTGCCCAAAGTTTTTGTGATCCTTTAGCTGGTTCCATGTACCTAGAAAACGTTTAACCACAGCCTTACTTAAACCAAACACTAACATTCCTTTAAGAGGGCAACAGATTCCACCTTATTTTAAAACTTCCTGAGTGAACCAAGCAAAAGTGGAAAAGTCCTCACAGTCTTCTGCCCTTCTCTAACAAAATGAACCCAAATAGAAAAGCTGACTTAAGCAATTACAGTTTTGTCAACATTTGGTTTTGTTCTGGATTTGAATGAAAAGGCAGAATATCAACACTCATCTTGGGACAAGGAGTTCTGTAAAAACGGAAACTTTTTTAGCCTGACATCTTTGATTGAGGAAAAACGTTTAGACTTTCCTCAAATTGAAATTCAATTTCCAGGCAGCCAGACCTGAGCTGTCGCAGTGCCTCAGGCAAATGCTGTGGATGGGGGGTACCATGGGATTTGTAGCCTGGCAGGGGAGCCCAGCCCTGTGAAGGATGGGGATGTAAGACAGCTAAACTACTGCTCTCACAAGAAATGGCTTTCAGCACTATTATTTGAATTGTGGGAAGATTCTGCTTTCATCAGAAGTCCTTCAATTATCTTTTTTCAAACAACAGATAATTATCCCCATTTAAAGGCGAAAATGATCTGTGGGTTTAGTAGAGAAAAGAGGACATTTGACCTAAAACACATTCTTGAAAGGTGGAATTAAGTGTTCTGTGCATAATTTTGAAGGAGAAGGGAAAAAAACCCACAAAAGAACTAAAACCAAAACCTCTCCTCTCCCCCCCAACACACACAAATGGTTTATTTGATGTGCTGTTTGTGATTTCAGTGAGTTTGAACAGTGTTCTTCATTAAGAATCTACTAGTCCACTGGATTTTGAGACATTTGTGTCAGGGACAATGACTTATTTTTTGTTGCATAATTTAATGTTATTACTCATTAAATGAAATAATAGTTGTGAATGCAGTCCTCAAGCTTGAGCAAATGCTTTGCTTTGAGCAATTCAGGTTGCCTTTTTAGTAATATTTTCTCAAAAGCAAAAACAATAACAACAAAAAAACAAACCAAAGAATTAGGAAGGAAATTATGAGTATTCTTTACAAAGTGAGAGGTTTCAGAGCTGTAGATGTATATCATGCACAATTGCATGTCTTGAATGCATTAGTTCAGCAGAGTGGAAGGAATTATATGTCATATCTGAGGTTCTTGATTCTAGAGAAAGAGCAGTAGCTGAAAGTGGATTACAGCAGCTCTCTAGCTAAACACCTGTCTTCTATGAAAAGAAACTTTCTCTATGCCTCTCCTAATTCCTTCCCTATTTCATTTTCATTGCTATTTCCAGTAAGTGTAAGTGATGAAAACTACCATGGTGACTTTGAGCTGTGTGTACCTTCTCCCTGTTGGGTCAGTCAGAGTTACAACACTACACAGCCAAGTTGGTTAGTGGCAATAGATTTTGAGAGAAGGAAGAAAGATGGTTAAATATTTAATTTGGTGAGCTCTATCTCAATCCTCTAGTACCTCAGAAAAGGAGAGAGAAAAAAAAATGTATTACGGGATTTTAAGGGAATGGGAAGGATAATGGCAAATACCTGGGTGGAATGGAAAACATTTTTAGGAACACAGATGTGTGGAAGCCCAGATTTGTGGAAGAAACTGAGAGGTGTATTGGGTGTTTCAAGAAAGATAGATGCATGAGATCAGCTTGCTCTTCATCCTCTTCCCCATTGTTCTGCTGAGGTTCCATCATCAGTGAGGAATGGAGAAAGATGAGTCTGCTCTGGGGAGAGCAAAGCAGGGTTGCTCAGACCTGGATAGGAGAGGAAATCTTTGGTCAGCTTCGCTTTGAAAGAGGAAAAGAGAAGCCAAGGGGCAGAGAGAGGAGAGGCAATTTTGGATGATTTGTTAATTTAAAAGTTCAGTAGCACGGTAGACCCTGTACTTGATGTCAGTGATATGAATTTCAGGCCTTTTCTTCTCAGAAATCATCAGGGAAGGAAGCAAGAAAGGCAGAGGTGACCCTCAACCTTTCCCTCCCTAAAGAGCAGAGGGAAAGGGCTGTCAGATGCAAAGAGGTCGGAGGAGCTCTGGCTGTTACCACCCACCACCAGGAGAAAGGCTCATCCCTGCTTGTGTTTTGAACAAGAAAAAGAGATTTTGAGGGAAAGAAAACTTACTACATAGCTTGCTGTAATGGATTTTAAATGCCTTTATTTACCAGCACTTGCAATAGTTTTCTGTTGGGATCAAGACATCACCGGCTAAAGATAAAGGAATCTTTCAACTGAAGGTGCATGGGGTCAGGAAATAATTCTCCTGCTCTCTCTGTTTAGCTTTGCATAATTGACCCTGTGATTTGTGGGGGTGAAATGGGGAGAACACCATCTTCTAAGGCAGCAAGCACTGCCTGGCAGAAGACAAGGACCAACACTACAAAGTCCAGTGCAGCAAATTCTGTTGTCTCTTTTAATATCCATAGTATTTCACCTGGAGAGGCATCTACCAAAACCCAAAATGTGTAATGCTAAAGTAGGTAAGTCTACTGCTGTTTGCCATGGTTTATCTCATCCTTGTCTAGAATGAAATCTGATCGGTTGTGTAAATACAAATTCTTTTTCTTCAGAACCCTTGCTGACAATTTGGACAAGAAATTAACTTAAATGGATAAGTTTTATTGCTAGTCACCTTTATATGCTCAAGTGCTGTGAAACACACTCAGCTGTTTAGTTCCTTGTTCCCCCTCTCCCCACCCATGTTTTCTAAAAATAGCTCAACTAGGTTCAGTTTATTACTGAATAGTTGGGGTTGGAAATGATCTCTGGAGTACATCTATGTCAGCACCAGGCAGGGTTGGAGGTATTTTTGATTTATGAGATAAACAGCCAGAACAAAGAGGGGCCATGTAGACTCCACTGCTTTTGTTTGTGGTCAGTAACGAGCAGGTTTCCTTATCATACACCCCACACCTAATTTAGAAAAGGAAAGCACTGGTTTACCAAAAAGTTTCTGCCTGCTGTTAAACGTGCAATACTAAAATTCAGTGGCAGACAGCAGTGGAATGATTGCTTCAGATACTGAGGTATGTGATTTTTCAAACAAAGGATAGAGGGCTCAGACAGAAAGTTTAGGTGCAGTGTGCAGGATACACAGCCTTCATTTTGGCTTTGGCTGAGGTACAAGAAGATGCACATCTTAGCAGTTAGTGCAATCTGCTCACAGAGGTGATGAGGTGATGACCCCAGTTTCCCAAAGCCTTTCCTACTTTCAGGAATGTAGCTAGGTCCTTCACTGGAGGCAACTGTTACCACAACAATGTCTTCTGTACATGTATGATCTTTCCCAAGCCCACATGAGGGGCTCAAAGAGACCCTGGACTCCCTTTGTCTTCCTTGGCAGTCTGATTATGTCCTCTAGACTACCTCAAATTAAGCTTTTGTCTTTGACACCCTTGGGATCCTGAAAAGACCCTGAAACCAGTTTTATGTTTCACCATCAGTGTTGTTTTCACTAGGCATATGAATTCCCTAAGAAAAAATGACGCAAATCTTGGCATTTTACAAGAAAAAGCTCCAAAGCATTTCATGGTTTCACAACTGTGCCAATGTATAAATGTTCAAAAGTGATGAATAAGACCCCCAAAAAAATCCTAACGCTGATCATCTTAAAAGCATGGGGGTTTTTTGGTGGCTATATTTGGCTTCTTATCATCTCTCTTGTAGTTTTCAAGTCTTCAGGGCTCAGGACTTGGCTCATATTTTCAAGATTTTGTTGTTCACAGCAATTCATGTCTGGAAAGGTATTTATTTTTTAACTGAAACCTGTGATTTGTACACATAACTGCAGAACTCTGAGAGGAGCCATGGATCAACACAAAATATTCTGACATTCAAAGAAATTGCTGGACTTGGTAATATGGGTTCATTACCGCTGTTCTAGTGGCTTCTTTGAAACTAGTAAGTATGGTTTTAAGGATGTTAGAAATTCAAGCAGGAAGAAAAAAAATCTTTATAAAAGAAGCCAGTAGCAAATAGCTGGTCTGCTATGACAAGATGGTTCTTAAACTGTGTAAGGATTTATGGGAAATTATTTTTCATGAGGTGTGTGCTACTGAACTCTTTGATGCTTGCATCCCTGAGGAGGATATGTACATCTTTTAAAGTGTTCCTGGAGATATTCCCTGTGAATTCATGCAAGAATTCACAAAGTTTACCATCAATTTTCTTTAGCTCTAAGCAGCTCTCAGATGTATTTCTCTTGCATTCTAAGTATAAAAAGCAGCGGCCACTCAGTGAACCCGGAAGATGGGGGTCTTGGATATATATTTTTCCCCCTTTACTGCAAAGGAGAAGAGTATCCTCATGTAAAAGGGACCAAAAAAGTGAGGAAGATAAGATAAAACCTGTGGAAGGTGCAGCAAAGACTCCTCTGAGAGGACCCAGTGGCTTAAGAAAGACCCTTTGAATGATCAATTCCCTTATGTTGTTCATTGATTTTCTCCTGGTTTTCCCTTATCTTTCCTTTCCCGTTGATATCCCTTTAATTGACTCCTGATTACAGATTACACCAGTTACAAATTGTTATTTGTCAAACAATGGAGCCAGGCTTCTCACTGTGGCTCAGGAAAATGCATGAAGCTTTTGATAATATTAGGAAGTTCAAACTGAACAAACTGTAGAGAACACAAGATGATCTGGTGGTAATTGGCAAAGAAGGAATCTGTATGGAGTCTTCTTCAAGCAACTACCTTGTTTACACTCCCAGGCCTTTATACTGCTATGGAATCCGGTATCCCGCAAGAATTACAATGCAGTAGAATCTGCAACTGAGTTCAAAATGTGCTTCTTGGACTCATTATCAACTTCAGCTCTGTTTGCAATGCTTAGCATATAAATTATTTAAATTAAACTAACTACATAAATTATTCAAGTTTCTACCCCCCCCCCCCCCCACCCTTTATCTTTAACAGACACTGCAGAAGTTCAGTGCTAGTGGTGTCACACTTCACTGCCAATCAGATAGGAGTGTTAACAGCATCTCACAATATTAGCAGTGCCTAAATGACCATGAGACTCTTAGGAGGGAGCTACCAAGAGCTGAATGACAGTGACCCTGGAACAGCCCACCACCAGTGATGGGCAGCATTCTGCTCAGCAATGTAAACAAGGAGGGAGTAACAAAGGGAAGCACCAGGGGTTGGTTGTTCTGGAATAGGTGCAATCTAATCCTGTTAAGTTCTTTCTGCTTTGCCTTTGGGTGTCTCCAGGGCTAGTTGCTCTTGCTGTGGGGAACCTGAGGTTGTCAACACCCATGCTGTGAGCAAACCTAGTGCAGTGTTAAGGGCCTTTCCCCTTAGGAGATATCACCTTGACCTGGCTCCCTTATCCCCTAGTGAAGTATTTACAAGCATCAAAGGAATGTGGTCTTGATCTTCAGCTGCCTCCTTTCCTGTCATCTGCTATATCACCTTCATGACCAAAGTCCACAGTGGCTGGAACGAAGCTCTGACTTGAAGGCATGTGAAAGTCGATGTTTCTTTAGAGCCCCAGCCAGGTGTCTGTCTAGGTGTTTCACGTAGGCAGGCATGGCTCCCAGCTCCAGCAGGGCAAAAAATATAGAGGCTGCTTTAGAGATAGGGCTGCCAAGGGCTGGTTTGTAGACAGCTGTCAGAGAGAGACAGCAATAAAGTGTAATTATAATGGGAAACATGAACAGAGCCCTTAGTTTCAGTGGACTGTCTGAATTGTTCATTATACACAGGTCTTTTCTTTCCTGTTTTGTTCTTGCTATTTTCTTAATTTCACATTTCAAATATGATTTAAGAAAGCAGCCTCCACCATGTCCCCAGATTTTGCTCTGATTGATTTGTAAATCTGCGAGGACATGGTTGAGTTAGATTTCTGAGTATGTCCAGGCATTGGGATATGTCACAGCTGTGGGGTTTGTAGGGGCCATATTTCAGCTGTAGGGAAACAAATAAATTATTTTGTTCATCACAGTCCCCATGGACCATCCATGTGATGGTTCAATACAGGTCTAAATAAAAGAAGACAAAATCCAAGATATTGATGACTACCTGTTTAGTCTTGAGTTACTGTAACTATCAAGGACTGACATCAATACAGGCTGGAGTGGAATAAGACAGATAAAATTATAATAAATATGTAAGTCATTTGAATGACGTAAGGATGGGCATGACATGATCCTTGATGAAAGGAGAGGGCAGTACAGACCACAGAGAAAGACATGAGGCAAAGAGCTATCTGCTGAGACGTGTGGTGAAGTATCAGAGCATCATCCCCTCTTTTCATGGCTTGAGCATCCCTAGAGACCAGGCAGCAGAGCCACAGAGGAAGGGTATGGTCTTTTTGTCACTTCAGAGAATTTGAACCTGCTAGAAAGCCAGGCTCAAGGCTCAAATGATATGAATGTGATGGAGAGCACTCTGCCACCCTCGTGATTTGACAGCAAGTCTCATGATACTCAGGGCTTTCCAATTACCCACATCTTTTGTGAGGATTTGTGTATATAAAAGCCTGTTTCTCCTTGATTTACAAAAAGTAAAAGATCATCCTGATCACAAGTTCTGGAGAACCTGAACTCTCAGAGCACGGAAGAGCCGAAACAAAAATAAAATTACCCAGAGAAATCATTGAAAAATAAAGCAGAACAATAACCATTTTAATCTCTTCTCATGATTCAGGGCAAGCAAGGAGAACATACTTTCCAATCTCATTTTTCAGTAGTTTGGGGTTGCTGGAATACAAGCAGGTGAGAGATATGTCATATTCATTAAAGACGGATGTGGCATGCTTCTTTCTTTTTAGGCCACCAAGAGATGACATTCTGTGTGTGGTGATTACTAAGAGGATAAGATGGTGTTTCTACTGGTTTCATGCTTGCCTGCATTGGAGCAGATAGATGTAATCACCCTGGAGATACTGTATTTACTTCTCTTTACTTATTTACTGTGTTTCTTTTATTTCACTTTAGGGGACTAGGCTGGAATTGACATTTCTTTCTCTTCAGCAGCAGCCTCCTCTCTCAATGCAGTCTCTGGGCACTGAGTTAAGGCAGACAGTGGAATGGACCTGCTGTAAATAGTGTTGATAAATTGGGTAGATAACACAGCATGGCCTGGTTTACCCCAGTGCACAGAGTAATAAAAAGGAGCTTCCACCTCAGAAAGGTCACAGTATTGACAAGGGGAACGACTGTGGGAATGGCAGTTGTGAGACTCCTGTCACTAAAGTCACTTTTCCACAGGAGATGCTGAAGGCCTTTTCCTCACTGCCCTCACCCCTTAAGCCATTTGATTTAGTGGTACTGGGAAGTCTGTGAAGATGAGGATCCCTGGTGCCAAAGAGAACTGAGCTGAAAGGCTCCCAAAAGCTCTCAGGATCCAGCCAATCCCAAAATGGCCAATTATGCTGGGACTTTTCCAACTTGACCAAAATGAGGTAGACGCCCCAGAGCTGGCCCATATATTTTTAGGTGCTTTTTCACCACATCCTGTGGAGTCACAATGTTTTAGTGAGAGGGATGACATGGTGCCACCAATCAGTCACAATTCTGCCAAGCAGTTCAGGGGGTTCCTGTGGTAATTTTAGAGAAGATCGTTTTTAATCCTGGGCTTGCATTTGTCAGTTCATATACAAGAGAGAGCCTTAACAGCCAACAGAGGACCCACCTAATAGACATCACTGAAATGTAATTTTGGAGACACTAGAAAACTTGTGGGTCACAGACACTGAGCAGAACTTGGATCATGTGTGCCTGGCATGATGGAGATCAGCCAAATAAATAGCTCAATAGATAATTAGGAGTCTCAGACCACTCTGGGGAAACATGCATCCAAAAATCTCATCCTCAACAACCCTACCTTCCCCTTTGAGCAGTTAAAGCAAATGTTGTGTGTTCAAAGACACCAAAGCAGATATGATAGAACAGAGGGTGCAGTGGGGTTGACATGTATCCACAAATAACAGCAAATTGAATAATCTCTAAGGTCCTGCCTAGACTTGCGGTCCTTTTCATGTCACAGCACTTTTAAACAGCTTTCCAATTAACATACCCAATATCAGGACTGGAAATTCAGGTCTAACAAGGTCTCATTAAAAAGCAAGGCATACAGCCCACCAGCTGAATTCCATGGACCATGCCAATTGGCACTGCTATGTGACATGATTATATAATAGCAGCCATTCTGTGTCACGCCGAAGGTCCTTGTAGTCCAACAACCTTCCCTGACACCAGCCAGCAAAGCATGCTTTAAAAACAAAATTGAGAGCAAAGTGCTTGTTACAATGATTTTTGCCCCAGTTACTCTTCCAGCACTCCAGAGCTTATGGGATTCCTAAATCAAACTTGTACATAAAGTACTTTGTATATCAATGAGAAAGTATACACTAAGTGAAGATGTTGCTGCATGGTGGGGAAAAAATATTTGTTCTCCCCAAAGAAGCTAAACAATATGACAAAGTATTGATTCCAAAATTTCATTTCAAGAGTGGTGCCTGTGGTGTATTAGGAAAGGGAGTGTGTCCACAGTAGAGTGAGTTCCTGAGCTCTTTAATGTGTTGTGCTGCCCCGATAATATTATAACCGATGTGGTTTTCTGAATGAGAGGAGCAATGGTTTTGTTCACTTTCCATCTTTTGACTATTTACTTACTAAAAACTTGGCTCAATAGTAGTTTCCAACAGCACTCATGGCCCACTCCCAGCTAGGAAACTCTTGTGAGTTTTTTATGAGAATGATGTTTTGGGGACATTCCTATTTTGCATTAAGAATTGGCCCACACCAAGGACCAGAGTTTGATGTATCATCAATTTGTGTCACTTACTACCATTTCAAATTCAAAGTGACATGGATTTGGAAACCTTGCTAGATGCGGAACTGTGGCAAAAGGGCTGAGTTTGGCCAGGGTGGGAAATTGTAATGCCTTGAGAAGGTGACAGTAAACTGGCTCAGGGGAAGCTTAGTCAAGGCCCAAACGATGCCCTATGCAAAGGCAATCTAATGATTTAATACCCCTGTTCCTGGAGAGTGGTGTCATGAAACCCAGAGCAGCAGTCCTTGCTTTGGCCACACAGCATAGTCTTCCAGGGAGCCAAGATCAGCTCATTAGACTGCAAGAGCTGTGCTCCTTGCAAGAAGCTGGTCCCCATCCAGTTTTGACAGTCTCAGCCAACCTGTGCCATCTGTCTGGGACAGCTCCCCAAGCACAGAGCAAAGCCTTTCTCAAAGCTCCAGCCACATGGAGGGAATATTTCAGAACACTGGAAACAGTGGTCACTGTCAAGTGCAGTAACTTTTAGCCCCAGTGGCCACTTTGTCACAGATGTTGCTGAGGTCTTTTGTAATTTCCTGGCACTTCTGGGAAGCAAAAAATAAGCCAGTAATCACAAATTAGAAAAGAATTGGAAAATTAAAATGGGTAAGCACCCACCTAATGGTTAATATTTTGCCTCTCCCTTACTTCTGACTGCAAACCTCCCTCCTTTATTGGCAGAATGACCTGGACCTGGGCTCCTGTGAAGTTAGTTTGGGTCAGTCTTGCAGGAGGCTCTGGGCTCTCAGTGATGATGGGAAGTGAGATAATAGGGCGCTCAGCAACTCACCCTCACCTTAGCCTCGTCCACTGGGCAGATATGGACTAATGAATTCAGCTCCTATTGCTAAGCAAGTCAGGGCTATAAACATGATTTTCATAATTGGGTTTTAACATACATAGAAACCATCCAGCAGCGATGATAGCTTTGCATCAGAAGAGCCTTAAGACAGAGAACAGCTTCTCTGAAGTGTTAAGAATCCCAGCATATTTATCTTAATAAGTTTTATTACAGCCTGCCAGTTTAAACCTAATGACTAATTTATCGTATAAAATACCAGCAATATATTTTTTGGTTTTGCTAATTAATTATCTCAAACAAAGGTGATATTTATAAAACTGTCCAGAAACGGTATGTGCATTAAAATTGCCTTGCAGCAGGAGATGAAATTATTACTAATATGGGATCAAATTATTACTGTATTGACTTAGTTATTTTATTACCTCATAATGGATTTCTTCATTATTTTCCCCGGGATTGTAGCATTCATGATTGCATTAAAGTCTGTTAATCTATGCAAATATCATTAGGAGCTACTAATAACCATGGCAACTTTCTTCAGTTTCAAGGAATGTGGTAAGTACTCCCAACACATTGTTATGTTCTGTTAGTGTGATGGGATTAACTGAGCCCCCAAGTCCTTGGGACAGTGGGTGGGCAGCAGATCCCTGTGAGCTTTTCATGTTCTACAGATAGATAAAGTAGAAGGTGGGAATTTGTTCTTCCTCTTAAGAGGTGGCACAATTTTCAGCACCACCACTGTAATCCTGCCTGATGCCAACCAATGATTAAACCAAGTCACCAGTTAGTTTGGAAAAGGGACTTGTCATATAAATTTCCTCTGTATTTCCATCCCTGCTGTCTATCCTCAAAAACAATAGCCCACCCCATGGCCCCATGCTGTAAAACCGCAGTGGGAATCAGATATTCTCTAAAGGTCAGGTCATGGAGTTGCAGCTTTTCTACATGCAGGACAAGGCAGAAGCAAATAAGGAAGGTGAATTTTCAACACTGGGCACAGCTTTCAAGTGTCTCATGTGTGAACTAATGCCTTCACATTGATGTTTCAGAGGTGCTCAATGAACCATTTTTGAGAGGACTGAGGTTGCTGCAGAGCTGTGAGTGTGTCTGTCAGTGTTTGTATCGACCACTTCAAAAAATGTGGACAAATATTAAGCCTTGAATGTTTCCCTTTTCAACACCTCTGAAAACTGAAAGATGCATGCATGAGTAGAATGATAGGTAAGGGAAAATACACAGCTGCTGAGTGGTATTACTATTTATCTCTATTACCTGTTAGTCTAATTTCACATCTCCCATACTTAGATAACGAGGTTACAGACACCTTTGTAGTAATGCACACAAAATTAAATAGAGAAAAATCAGATTAAATTGGATCACAGAGTGACAAGGATGGAATTTCATCTCCTTACCCATATCTGTCTGTCTGACTATCTGTCTCTCTAAATAATCTAGATCCATAGCTTATATGCAAGCAAGACAATCCCATCAGCAACTTTCCAGCAGTGATTTCCAACTGATCAGTGATGTGTTTTTTCTGTAGTATTAGGGCTTACTCAGGGCTCACCTGTCATTTCTGAATAGCACCTGAAGCCTCCTCTTTGAATTGACCTTAGACTGAAATCAGTTTAGGTCCAATTATAGGAGCTACTGAACTCTGGGTGCCCTTGTTTTGCTCCATCAGCATGTGCACCACAACTGAGAGGAAGACAGGCTTTGAAAATGTTAAAGGCTTCAGTTTTTGACACTAAAGTTGCATTCTGAACTATAAACAAGCAAAATGGACTTGAGATGTTGGTGAGCAATCCCACAGCCCCAGGGATTCACAGGAATTCTGTCTTCTCCCTTAAACAGGAACAAGAGCCTCCCTCCCAAAAATCTCATTAAAAAAAAAAATATTGCCCGAAAACACTGCTGTGGTGTCAGAGCAAAGTAAGTGGTGTTGGATTAGGCATTTGCACCTCTGTAAATGAATTAACAAAATGTGATTGTTTTATGTTTGGCTGTCAATCTGCATTTGGCTCAGAGAGGATAATTTTTACTCAGAATGTGTTAAAAAGTAATTCTGTAGATGGTAGCAGTCTTGGACCCTGTGAAACTCTCAGCTTTTTTGCTGATGAGCTGACCTTGTTCTGTTAAATAAAAAGAGATCTAAAACAGCATTCAGGAAGGGAAAAAGCAGGGTGAATCCATAGAAAACAAACAAACAACAAAAGAAACAAAAAAACCCATACAAAACAAGTCACAAAAACTTCACCACATTATTTTTTTCTGTATTCTTTCTTTTTTTTTTTTTTTTCAAGAGCTAGCCTTCATGATGAGATGTAAAATAAAGGGAAAAGCCAGCCCATAAGAAATACAGGCATTAAATTAGATGGATTGGTTGAAGCTGTTATGCATTAATTGCATTTAAGGATCAGCTGGGCCCCCTCTCCACTAGCAGCAGAGACCCAGTCTGCTGGGGTACTGAACAAAGGACAGTAACAAAGCAGCATTAAGGGTCCTATCAAGGGTCTCTCTGTCTGCTTTCCTTTCACAGCCTGTTGCAGAATAAAAGCTCATTAATTCTTTGAGTTTAGGCAGATTCTGCCAGAAAGGACTCATTTACAAAACCACTGAATGAACCTCCCAACTTGAACTGCTTGGGAGTTTTGGGACTGGAAACCCAGGGAGTTGGTCTGCTTGTGTTGTTCACCAGACAGGGGTCCTAACCCAGCAGAATTCTCAGGTCAGTCCTTCTAAGGGGTTACAATAGATTCAGGTATGAGAAGACAGATAAGGAGGATAAAAATCTGTCTATTGCTACCCAGAACATGAATTTAGGAGATGAGTCCCACCAGATTAGTTTGACACCCCCCCCCCCCCCCTCCCATGCTCAATATTCCCTTTAGGTCAGGCAGAGAGTGTAGTGGGTTAACTCAAAATGAAGGGTATATAAAAGTATATGCTTTGGACAGATGTGAAAGTGGGAGGCAAGGTTTACTTCTTACTGTATAAATCAAGGAGGTCTTGTTATGTCTGGCATTGGTTCTGAATGCCTGATAGCTGCTAATAAAAGGTTTGCTCTCAGTCTGACTGGGTGGCTTTAATGTAATTTGGAACTTAGAAAAAGTTTGTATTCCAGCAGTGATTCCAATGCTGTCATCTTGAGCCCATCTCAAATAGCAGTGGGGGGACATAATTACGTGGTGTAAATCAGGAAGGCTTCACTCATGGTACTGATTTACACCATCTGAGGATCTGGCTTAGCTCTGTTATGGCAGTGATCTGCACTGCCAACCTCCCTGAATTCCCTGCATAGATTCTACACATCACTTAACTTCAGGCAAGACTTTCTCACATTGTCTGAATGCTAATTGCACTTCTGTGCTGTAGCTTATATTAAAATTAATATATAATTCCAAAAAAATAGAGATAATTGAACTGACCCAAAATATAACCCCTTTCCTTATTTCCTAAGCACTTGAGTTTTAGCACAAATCTCTTTTACTGCAGGGGCTTATGTTGTGCCGTCAGCAAATGCAAAGAACAATTAAACATTTAACATGATCACAAGGATGAGAGGAAAGCTGCTGTTTAAATGCATCAAGGGGGGAAAAAAAGCCCAGGAAAACAGCCTCTTGGGTCTAATGTAAGACAGAAAAAATGCACTATGGTCAGTTCAATTCAAGAGCTTTGTTTATTGGGGATCCAGTGTATTATCTTAAAAGTAAAATTTCTACTTTGGTAAGCTCCTTAGAAAGAGTTTCAAACAGTTCTGTGCCACAGACATGCAAGGTTGAAGCAAATGCTTTCTGAAGGGTAAGCATTATGATTTTCACCTTCTCTTTGTTTTCCTTAGTTGGGAGGGTTACCTGGATCTTGGAGAATATCTGCTTGTGGAAGGAACTGCATTTCCTCAAAAGAAGAAAAGAAGTAACAGACTTCAAAACTCTGCATCCCTACTGACATTCCTCATTTTTCTGTTTCACACATTATCCTGTTCTGCTAAAATCTAACCTATGAGTCATCTTGGTCAGTGCTGCTGCCTATACCCAAAGTATTAATAAGAGGAATTAGTCCTGTTTGTCAGTCTGTCTGTGAATGAGAGATGTGGGATTAAGTCTCTAGATTATATTTGTTTTCCGTAGCTTATAGAGAATGTTTATTCAGTTGTCATAAGGACATCGGGGTCATGCAGCCCGAGATGCAGCTTGAGCAGGCAACTGCAGTGTTCAGCCCCATTCACAGGGGAGTCAAGTCCCTATCAGAGAAAGCAGCCCTAATTTAACATTCTGTTTGTCTGAGAAGCCGGCCTTAAACATGTCCTTGGAGTTTGTTTCTCCAGAACAAAGGATGCACAGGAGCAAATGTGCTCAAGAAGGCGCCTCTCCTGGTAAGGGGCAGATGGGTAGAACAGATAAGTAATGGGACTTCAGGGCTGCTGACAACCTGACAGCCTCTTAACAAAGATGCAGAGGAATTCTGGGGGGCCTAATTTAAAGGGATTTGTCAAATCTTTAAATGGGATGCTACTGTTTTCAAATAAGTGTTTTTCAGGACAGTCTCCTCCATTCTGGTGTGTGGTTTAGGAAAGGGGGCCAATGCCAGGAAGCCAGGCAAACAGGTAGTGAGGTTGCTCATCAGTTCTGTGGGTTATCAGGGTATGAGCTGCAGAGACAGCTTTTTTGGTAGAGTCTGACCCAGGGAGATTCTGACATGCGGAGCTGGTCATCAGGAAGGCCACCAAACTTTCCCCAGAATTTAAAACAGAGGGAGTACAATGGGCTGAACCCATTTCCCTACATTTTAGGAGGGCATCTGAATGCCAGAAAATGGAATCTACTTTTCCCTGCTCTGAAATTTTTAAGAGTTCAGGATTTAGAGTGTTTTTTTTTTTCATGGAAACAGCTTTAAAATTTTTTAAGTTTAATTCAGAAAAAGTAGGAAAATTACTCAAATATCAACTGCTTTCTGCCTGCAAAAGCATTTTCTTCTCAGCTTTTGGATTAACACTGAGACTCAGGCATTTCTGTGACACAGAGAGGCTCTTTATTCGCCAATCTCAATTTTTTCTGAGATTGCAATATCAAACACAAAGCAACATTTTCTCTAGTAGATTGTGCCACTAATACAATAAGGGTCTAATATATTAATGAATAAGGATCTATAATATGCTAATATTTCTGCATCACATTAATATTCTATTAGACTAATGTATTATTATGCTAATAAGTCTATTAAAAATGCAAAATATAATTATACGTTCTGTATGGCTCCACTGTTGAAATCTGATTCCTGCCCTAGACACACTTGTGTGTGTATTTCTAGAAATTGTATTACCTGCTGTGCAAAGTTAGCTTGATCTACACCTGATGTCTTTCATCATGCACCCCAAGCAGCCGAGAGAGGATTTCATACCCCCAAACCCATTAACAGGTGAAACAGATTAAGTGCTTCAGCAGGTCTGCATTTCAGCTGTGGGAGAGACAGGCTGACAGCCATGCTTTACACATGCCTCACTCTATCTTGAAATTTACCTTTCTTTTCACTGAGCACCTGATTGAGAGGGGACTCTCCTCTGGGTGGGCATGTTGTGCCAGAAGGGGGTAACACACCTAAATCCTGGCAAGCCAATCCTCTAGGAAAGGGTGCTGTGTGAAAGAGATCACTTTTTCTGTGGTGTTCTTTGCCAAGTTTAGGCAGCTTCCTAGTCGGTGTGCTGTTTATATATCTTATTCTTTAATGCCTAATTTCCCCCGACACCATCAAAGGAGCCTAATCCACAGGCAGAGAAAACTGTGACTTCCTCTGTACAGCTAATCCCGAATAACAGGGCACTGTGTGTCTGTTCCACCCCCCCCCCCCCCCACCCACCACCCCGGTCCCAGCCCTGGCCATGCTTCTGCTCTTCTGCCACAGCTGAAAGAGAATTTTCAGTGTGCCTCCCACTCTCCATAAATATATCCACACTCCTGCTCACTCCTGAATAATGGCATTTGGAGGAGAGGTCTCCTGCAGATCTTTCTACCACAGCTAAATGTTCACTTGATTGTTTTTAGATGGGCCAATTAAGAATGAAAAGGGAAAGTGAACAGCATGGTTTTGTTTTGTTTTAAAAATGTCATGTTTGCCAAGTTTATTAAGCAGGAGCTTAGAACGAATATTTAATTTTCAAAGACTGGCTCTGGTAAAATTTGGAAAAGAAAGTGTAAGGACGTGTCCTTCCCCTTGTCCCTGTCAGGATAACTCTCTGCCCTATATCAGCGTCTGCATCTCATGGCACCAGCCATTTAATGGATATTATAACAGAGATCTTTAATGAAAGAACAGGGTTTCTGTTACCTGTCTGAAGAGCTATTCAATTCCTTAGTGTGACTGCAGAGAGGAAAATAATTCAATGGAGAAGGTTTCTGACTAAGAGAAATCCTTTCTAATGGGGAGGACAGAAACTAAATGAGTAGAACTCATGGTCTGTGGAGGCTGAGGCTCTCTGTCACTGGAGGCTGGTTAAAAATGGGAGAAATGTATCAGTCAGTAATAACACACTTTTGAATGTGGTTCTGCATTGGCCAATTGAGCTAGGAAGCTTCTCCAGGTTCCTGCCAAACCTTTCCTCTGGCTCTGGCCCCTCTTTCATAGGCAGCAGACCCAAGGCTTTGTGAAGACCTTCACAGCTCTCAGGGCTTTTTTGTCTGGTACCCAAATAGCAAAGAATTTGGGATGGCACTGAATTGTTCTTAAGTGTGGAATAGGAGGAACAGTTTATAAGTGCATCATAAAACTCAAAAGTGTGGTCAATTTTACAAGATTTAAGGCTTCCATAAGCATCTGCATACTTTACACAACCCACCTGCATAGCACTGCCTTGTGAGTGAATAACTTTTCTGTGTGGTGGCTGATTTGGTTGCAGTAAGGTTCCTGCTACCATTAACACTGACTGGATTTCTCTTTTAGAGCAAGAGAAAGAAATGCAGGTCTGTGGAAGTGAAAATCTAAACATTTCATTATTATTTTCTATGGGTAGTATATATGTGTGTGTGTGTGTGTGTGTGTGTATATTCATGAGTGATAATGAACATGTGACTCCCTGATTTGAATTTATCCTAGGACACATGGTGAATGAGTAAGGGACTCAATCACACAATATTTGAGATAATTTTATTTTCACTATAGCATATCACTTGTCTGACTTCCAAATTTCACTATTTTCAGGGCAGAAGCAGAATTATTATATATTGAGTGAAGATACACAGAGCATAGAATTCCCATCTTTGGTCTAAAAATAGGAAACTCATACTCAAATCTTTACATTGTCCATGTCTTTAACTTGGTGGTGGTGTTCAAGTAGTCCACTAACTTTACTGTCATTGTTATCATTATTATTTTAATACATGACTCATGCACCACCATTTGCTGTGGATTCTCCAAGATGATGGTCAAGTGGTTTCAAACTGCTTTATCAACTTGAAGTTCAGTGGAGCTACACTGATTTACATGAACCGAGACTTTAGCCCCAAGTTCTATTGGTGACAGAAAGCTTTTTGCTGGTCTGTCTCTCCCTGGGAAAGATAACACTTTTCACAGGAAAGCTGTTATTTCGTGTGTTCCCTTATGTAACAGCACTGCTGGCAAAGTAGAGACTGAAAACCATGAGGACTGTAACACTCATGAAAAGGCTCAGGGTGCTGGAGTGACCAACCTCTCCACAGCACAATGCTGTGCTGTTGTCAAACAAGCCCACAGAAGGAGGATTTTATCAAAATCTGTTCCTCAGTTTCCACAGATATCTTCAATCTACATTTGTGTGGAACAAAAGTTTAACTGTAGACTATTATTTCAGCCTTTTAATTTGTCTGAGTTAATCTGCCTAGCAAAAATCTTCCTGTCTTTCCTCCCATCTACATTTCTGAGTCAATACATATTTAAAATATTTCTTTTTCTTCTTCAAACACAACCAGAGCAGAAGTTAGCCATGTTGATTTTCCTTTTGTTAAAGTCATATGTTGGATATTTTATAGGTTTCTTTGACCTCTAATTGGTCCATCCACAAAAGGAGATAAAAGTACCCCTATGTGCTTCAGCTATAACCTTAGATCTCCTGGGTAAGTTCAGGTATTTCAGGGTTAGTATTTATTGAAGCATCACCATCTTTAAGAAGTGTGTAGGCTGAAGAACAAGAGAAGCCTTGCAGAGGGAGGGTTATGTTGCACATCTCCGTCAAAGACCAAGACAGACATTCCTGTGCAGTTCCTTGGAATGCGAGTTTGCTGCAGGAATCTTGAGTTGCAGAAGTCTGGTAACCCACTCTCTATCTGTGAGTGTGTTTTCTCTTCTTGGGTTTGCTTCCAGTATTTACTTCTTCCAGGATAAAGAAGCAAAGATTGGCCTGTAAAGCTAACACAGAATGCAATTCCCTCTCTATATAATATTCCCCCTTTTCACAGAGGGACTGCTTTTCGCCTCTAACTCTTTCTGTTTTTCTTTCTCATCTCACTTTTCTGCAGTCTGAATGCAGGCATGTGTGAAAAATCAGGGTGAGAGGATTTGGTCTCCTGGCAGAGAAAACACCAACAAAAGGAAGCATAACAAGCAATCCCCTCTCTCTCCCACTCTCTCTCCACACGGGCCCTCCAAGCTCAGGGTTTCATGCAGGAGTGGAATTAGCCAGGACCTGGATGAAGGCAAGAGCTCTGGAGGAGAAAAAGGGTTTGCAGTCTTAGAATGGAAGAAGTAAAGGTGGGAGAAGACCACCCCACCAGTGTAATCCCAGTGCAATTTAATCTAGGCCTGTTGTTTATTAATGGATTTTTATTCACCTTTAATTTGACGTGTCTTCTTTCCCAAGGGAGGGCTAAGAGAGTAAGGGGAAGCGGAAACATAACAGCAGGGTAGAGAGTGAAGTCTTTGACAATATTTTTTTTTATATTTGTTTCTTTCTCTCTTAATTAATAGCTAAAATGGCTTTCTAATACATATCTCTGTCCTTTTACTAACGTATTTAGCAGAAAATGTTTTTTATTGAAATATCAAATAAAATAAAGAAATCAAGAAAGCAGGTTTCAAAGATTTTTATAGTGATAAAGATTTAGGAGAAAAATAAATCCTTCCTTCCTTTCTCCCTACCTGCCTTCTCAGAGCTAAGAAGTTCAGCAGGACCAGAAACCTGTTTCGGTTTTCTGGGTTATATATCTTGGGTCACATCTAACTGGTTAGATCAAACCATAATAGTATTTGAATAGTATTTAAAGAGAAAACTCATGGAGTTTTTGCAGTAAGGAACAGGAATGTCAGGGTGCAGGATGAGTTTGGGGGATATCCAGCATTAAATGGATCTGGATCTTTTGATAAAGAATGGGGTAGCTTTCCACTAAATCAAATCACAGATTGGAGTCTGAGACAAAGTGAGAAGCAGGCTTGTTTGTTTTGGTTGCTGGGGTTTCACATCTCACTTCCTTTCCGTCTTTCACTGTCTTTCACCCATACATACACAGGTAGACTTTGAATGTAATATTTTGCACATCTCCTACAAGTGCATTACATCCCGCTGGCCATATCTTGACAGGCTGCATCAGTCAATAATGATGTAATATTAAAGGGTAATGACACAGCCATGCAGAGTAATGAGAGAAAGCAATTTCTCTCACTATTTACCCATTTACCAATCGATTGAATTCATCATGTCAAAAAAACACTGGGATAAGTCCATGAGAGGCTGACATATGTTCCTATTGTGTAGTGGTTCTGCTCAGCTGGCTGACAAAAATGTCTAAGTAAACATATTAAGTTAAATTCTGCTCAGGGTGTGAAGACAAAGGAGAAAAAGGAAACAAGCCTGTACATGAACTTGAACTTGGAGAGTGAAAAAATATTACTAAGAGATAAGGAGATGAAAGAAGATAAAAGAATGCAGTTTGGGTCCATGCAGTGAGCATCAGTCTAGTCATGTGTGTTGTTTCAGCAGAGTAATTAATTAATACAGGTGTGTCTATTACTATAAACTTTCTTAAGACTGCAAGTCCACCTTGCAATCCTTCCTTTGAGAGTCCCTGCAGGCTCAGAAAACATCTGTGGCTCTTACAAGCTGCCTCCAGGGAAGATTAGGATGGACAAACTTCATTTACAATCAGGCAGAAAGTGAAACCAGATAAATCCTTAGATTAAGTGAAACAGGATCTGTATTCCCTCCTGGTGGTGAAGCAGGGGGAAGGGGCTTGGATCTGCCACAAGCAAAGCTTGATGGCCAGATGTGTCCAGGACAATTACATTTGGAAAAAGCAGGAGGCAGATTTTGTGCATAATTTGGAAAGGAATTCCTCAGATTTCCAGGAAGCAAAGAATCTTCCAGCAATGCCGTCACTATTTTGGGTTCTTCCACCAAGAAATTTGAGGCTGATGTGACAGGACCCTTCTGCACCTTCATTGCTTCTGATTTCCATTTCGAGGTATTGATATTCCTTCCTCTAAAAAGCAAACTGGATATACATTTCTAACACAGCTGCTCATACTTGCAAGGAAATTTGTGAAACAGATACTGCAAGAGTTGTATGGCTCCTGGAGCAGACCAAGAAAGAAAGAAAGGTGTCAAACTCTGAATCTGGCTGATTAACATGTGATGAAGTGTTTGGCTTTACTAAACCATAGGCATCCTGCACAAGCTATGGGCAAAAAGGCAAATACACAAAATATACCAAGATTGGTCAGATGTGAGGTGCTGCCCTAAAATACTGTGCTCAAATAACTAAGCAAGGCTGTGGGAGAAGAATAGGGTGGAGAGAGGAGTTAAAATCACTGACGCTCCATCAAAGATAAGTATTCACAGGTTCTGGGCCAAGGAGGTTTAGAACTGAGGGCATGGAGAAAGAAGAGGGATAAGGATGTTGCAAAGTATTTTTTATTTTCATTTTCTTTCTCTGAGCTGTTTATAGATGTAATCCTACAACTGCAGAGTGTAAATCCTACACAAGCTCAAGTGATTATTGCAGCTGGATGGTCTTGGTGGTTTTGTAACCTCTCTGCTCTCCTTCAGCTGCTGAAAACCAAGAGGAAAGAAGAGCAAAGGGAGGGAAGTGAGAGGAAGGAGGAGAGCTGGGCTCTAGCAAAAATCTTGGTCCAAAAGCCCACCTATTTTCCCAGCACTTAATGCTTCATGAATCTTGTCCAAAAGGGGGAAGGAAGCACTTATTTCTGAACTGCATCAAAAGAAATGTAATCAGCAGGTAGAGAGAGGAGATTCCACCTTAAGTGCTGAATCCAGCTCTGAGACCCTCAACATAGGCAAGACCAGTTAGAACAGATCCAGAGAAGGAGCAGAGATGATCATAGTGCTGGGGAACCTCTGCTATGGAGACAGGCTGAGACAGTTGGGGTTGCCCAGGAGAGGAGGAGGATCTGGGGTGACCTTCTAGCACCTCTTGGTAACTGAGGGCTCTAAAAGAGAACAGAAGAGGGACTCTTAAAATGGTTATTTACTGAGAGGACAAGAGGTGATGTCTTTCAAGTAAAAGACAACAGGTTTAGATTAGACATTAGGAAGAAAGTCTTGACTGTGAGGGTGGTGAGGCACTGGCACAGGTTGCTCAGAGAAGTTGTGGATGCTCCATCCCTGGAAGTGTTCAAGGCCAGGGTGGATGTGGCTCTCAGCAACCTGGTTTAGTGGAAGTAGTGCCTGCCCTGGCAGGGGGTGTAACAAGATGATCTTTAAGGTCTATTCCAACCTAAACCATTCTGCTGTTCTATGCTTCCTGCAAAATTCCTTTTCTCTCATCCTGTCCACCTGTACTGGGTGTGTAGGAAAATGAAGTGTGATGTGATCCAGCACCAAATGCTGGTACAATGGCCCTGGTTACTGTCAGCAGGAGCTGGCTGCAGCATTTATCTCCAGCGGTCCCAGCTCCGCTCAGGTCCAAGCATTCCTGCCTGGCACACAGCAGCACGTTCGTCTGCAGCACAGCAGAGACAGCCCAGGCTGAGACCAGCTTGTGCCTTGCCATACAGGGACACAGACCAGACTGTCAGATACAGGAAACCACAGTCAGGAGTCAAATGGCTCTTTCTGGCCTGATAGCTTCAACCCTCAGCCATATGTATGTTTAAAAACACTTTGTTTCCCTTTTCCTTTCTTTTTTTCCTTCACTGAGAGCCATTAATTATGGAAGAAGGTGACAATCTTCGGGACTTGCTGGCAGAGTGCCCCCAAGGGCTTGACCACGCAAGGGCACCTGTGCTGCTCTCTCTGTCTGCTTTGGGGAAGCTTCCAAAGGAAGGCAGGGGATATGTGAGCGGAGGGAGGGCATTTTTTAGTCAGTGGAGTGTGATGATTTCTTCAAGTGATGCAAATGAAGAACGCAGAAGCAGTCTTCTGCCAGCACTGCTGCATGCTGAGCATGGCTGTACCCATGGAGCTGTGCCAGCTTGGAAAGGAGGGGACACGAGCACAGTCCCTGCAGTCTCCTTAGCTAAATGGGCTGCTCATGCCTTGGGACATATCTGTGCAGCACCTAACCAAGTGGGGTTCCTCACAGCACACATAATGGAAATAACTTACAATAATAAAGTAAATAGACAGTAAAGCTGTCTTCCGTAATGTTATTCTCCAGGTGAAATGAGATGCCAGAAATGAACAAACAGCCTCCAAATGATATTAAAATGTCTTTCACTTTTAATAATTTAAGTGACATACTAGTGAGAAAGATAAGGAAACTTAAAAATACATTATTTTTCAGGCTGATGTTCTGTTCCTCAGACTCTCTCCTGTCTGATCCACTGAGGATTCATTGACATACCCTAGACTGAAGCATATTTTAATAAATTTTTGGGACAAAAAACTTTTCCTCTTTAATTTTATTTGCTAAGTTTCTCTTCAGAAAAGCTGGTTTAGATTTGGTAGTTTTTTCTTCTAAAAATAAATTTCCTTCCCCTCTCCCTCCTTCCATTCTTCATCCCTGTCTCCCATCCCTTTTTTTTACTCATCTCCCCCCTTCCCTCCCACCCCTTCCATCCTTCCATCTCTCTTTCTCTCATTCTTTTTCCTGGTTCAAAAAGCCCTAGACTCTCTCCTTGAGTGTTAAGGACAAACTGGCAATAATTTATGTTATAGTGTGATATGAAAAAAATTACATTACACTATAAATTATAATATGAAGGGTGAAATGCCAGGAAGGATGCCAAATGCTGGTGGAAGTCCCATTAGACAACAGGATTCTATTGCCTACCAATCCCCACAGAAACCTTAAAAGGTTTGCATGAAACTGTTTTCTGTGAGGGGAGAGAGGCTGGAGTGGGGAGGAAGAAGAAACACAACATAAAAGATTAAATATATAATCAGTCAACTGGAAGTAGGAAATTTTTACTAATGCCCAAAAAGAAAGGTGACTATTCTAAAGACCTATAGAAATTTCAAATCTGGCCACCTGGGATTTTGTAGTGCTCCCTCAAGCTGGAGCAGAGGCTGTGGGGAGGTGCTGTAATGTGTGTTTGTGCAGTGCAGTTACCAGAAGGGCTCTTGGATTTCATCCTCCCAGACAATCCATGTAGAAGTCACAGAGGTTCCTTGGGTTTTCAGGTATCCCTGCTCATCAGTGAAGCCACACCGTGTTCTGATGGTTTTTCTCTAAGAATGGGAGCAATCAGGAGTGACATTAAGCAGGGCTTTTGTAGAAAAAATGGCAGCAAGGAGGGATGAGAGTCCAGAGCCTATCTCTGGCCTTGTGCTGGACAAGTTCCTGGAGTCAGGTGGCTGCAGAGGAGCAGGGGATGGGTGATGTTGTACTTGTGGGTACATATTTATCTAAACACCCACCACTACCCAGCACCTGAGAAGATCCCAGGGACTTGTGGATCATCCTCATCCCCCTGTGTATTGCTTATCCCCAGTTATTATTTAATTCCTAAAAATCTTCATACACTGTCTATTCCCCTGGATCTCACCCTGTGTCCATCTCTTCCATAGATATGATGGCATCAAAAATAGATGTCAGAACAAATGAACTGTTTTGTGCAAAAAGCTGTAGGTTGTAAAAACAGAAGGCACAATTTATCCAGGGGTAGAATTGTTGGTAAAGATGTTGTTTTGCTCCTATCTCATGTCTGGTTAAAAATAACTGTTTGAATCTGAAACTATCAGTCAAATTTTATAACACTGCAGTGTTTATGAAGAAACTAGAGTCCTCTCTAGATAGCAGGTAAAGAAAGAGGAATATTTCTATGATGGACCAAGAATGAGAAAATGTCTATTCTTCTTTAAAGATAAAAGAAATACAAGAGGGAAAAAAAAAAGGATGGGGGGAAAAATATAAAGATAGAAAAAAAACCCAAAGAATATTATTTTACTTTCCAAAAAAAAAAAAAAAAAAAAGGAAACTAAAACCATACCAAACAACCCAATCAATGGAAAGAAAAGCAGCTTTGGGTGCCTTATTGAACTGACCTACAGAAAAATCTTCAGCGTTTCAAGCCCAAACAAGTCCCTGATAAGATGCGAAATGCAATGGAAAAATCATTTAGGGGAAACAACAGAGTAGCTGATTTTGCTCTAATTTTACAGGTCAGTTCAATAAAGGTTCCTGAACTCCCTTTTCTGTGTAATTCTAAGGAAGGGTCATTTAATTAATATATTTATCTGAAGGAAGAAGGAAAAGAAAAGTAAGGGAGGGAGGAAAACAAACTTAAAACAAAGACTGTATTTCACATTGAGCGTTGAAGGTTTTGGTTGAGTCTGTCTAGCACATGAGCTCTCTGGGTACCCACAACCCTTTCTTCCACACGGTTGCTCTCTTAGCTTCATCCTTTAATTTGGTGTATAAATTATCACAAAAAAATGATGGAATCCAGAGTGGAAAAACACATCCAAGCACATTTCTTACTCATGTTTTCCTTCTTTAGCTCTTTGTGATTCATTTACTGCACTTTCAACCAGCCCTCCTGCTTTTATGAGATGTTGAAAGACAGCCCAAGCATTTTATTATCTCCCTGCCAGCCTCCAGAAGAGAATATGGCAGTGTTCAGGATACCCCCTGCAGTGGGAACTTGTGAATGCAAAGCTGTGGGGCTCAGTCCTTGGCTCTGCACCATCACTCATTCCCTTCTCCTGCCTTTGCTGAGCATCCTCCCGGGCATGGCACAGCTGTGCAAACCTCAGCACACCACAGACTCCTGAGCTGGGAGCATCTCCACAGCCTCTGCTGGACACACCTCAGGCTGAAGCTGTCTCGACAGCTCTTGACAGCTCTATTTCTCATGCAGGCAGGGCTGCTGAGGGGGCCATGCTGCAAAAATTCATCCATCCCTATGTTTGAGAAAAGTAGTCTGTGCCCGTCTCTCAGTGCTCAGCCTAAGGCACTGAATGGGTGAATTTGATGGCAAAGACTTGGTGCCTGCTGAAAACCCTGCTTAACTGGGCACTAAGGCCTTTTCACAACTCTGTAGGTCCAGCCCTGCTTCCAAGAGACAAAAACTTTACACAGCCTCAAGCAACCTGAGGGGACACCCATGAACTGTGCCCTGTTAGCTGCCTAGACCACTGGTTAGGAGCTGCCGAAATACCATAACAGAAAGGTTTCTTGTGCAAGAATAGGGCAATAAGTCTTGTCATGGTGTGTTGTCCCTCTAGCGGTGCTCTCCATCTGAGAGCCATGCTGGGGAAGTGCATCTGGAGCTGGAACTGGTGTGTCTGTGTGCACATCATACACAGAGCTATTGTTGCTAACTGTGTTCCTAAAGCTTCCCTGTGTTACTCTCTTATTGATGAAAGATGGAGAGAATTTCCCCCTGCCCCCCTTCCTAATGACACTTTTATTACAAGGGTGTTCTGCACAGAGGGAGGAGAAGGGTTAATAGAAAAACTTTTCAAGGTGAGATGGGAAATTGAACAGTGCAGAAGTGTGGGAAAAGGCTTTCTTCCCCCACCCCACCACAATGTGGGCTGTCTCAAATTTAAAAAAAAAAAAAAAAAAAAAACAAAACTGTAAGATTGTTTTTTCATGTTCTTCCAAATATCACTTCTGCTTGTCACAATATTTATAAAAACCCTCTTGCTATCTCAAGCTGCACAGCCTTTGGCTCAGGTTCCTGCTTATGCAAAACAGGGTCATAAACATGTCACTGTGTATTTGATAAATCCATCTTCCTCTTGTCATTGTCACCAAGAAGCTGAGATGACAGGAGATTACTCCGTCAAATCGCCGTAGAAACGCCTGCAGAGTTTATGAATTTTCATAGGATGTAAGTCCTCTTTAATGGCAAGTGGGGCCCAGTGAAAGCTTGCTATTTTTAAGGAAAAGTACATGCATCTGTTTGTCTTCATCAGTGTGTGGGAATACATGGCCAAAACTTTACCCACCACACATTGGGAACTGTGCCAATGCATCCCACTTGAGAACATCATCTGGAGTTTGTGCCCATTTCCTTGTATCTCCTTCTCTCGCTGTGACCCCAATTCACATTTATATTAAGGCTTCCCTAAGCTACACTGGATGTGTAAAAGAGATGTTAAATAAGTGCAAATGCCATTAGAGGGTATTTACTGATCTAACATATTTCCTGTGAGCGTTTTCATTACCACATCTTGACATGCTTGTCTCTGCCTTCACCTCCTCCTTTTTCTGCACTCTAGTGAAGAAATCAACCCATCTTCTGTGAGAATTGCCTCTATGTCAAGGTTCAAAGGCTGGCTGGGTTTCTCTTTCTGTAACAAAACTTAAAAGCAAATGCATTTCACAGTTTTCCAGAAAGCAAGTGTCCTTTTGTCACTCCTTACAAGAATTAAAAAAAAAAAAAAAAAAAAAAAAAAAAGGATGACAGTATTATGGTCAAAAATTAGCAAAATAGGATAAAACAGATAAATATGAATGTTAACCTTCAGGTATGAAACTCAGCTGAGCCAAGTGCTGAGGATATCCTAAAACCTGGTAAGACCTTCAGCAGTTCAGTGGGATTTTTTGCAACTTTACACTGACATTTATGCACCTGCAATTAAACAGCTAATGCCCAGCCTGGAAGGCTTGCAGCTAGGTCTTCCATGTGGACTCTTCTGAGTTAATTTTTTATTTATGACCTATGGTAATGTCTCCTATGATCCTGAGGCATCCTCTTTGCATTAAAGTTGTTTTGTCTTCATTTTCCAGCATATTCAAGTAGTTCAACCTCCTGGTGGGATGTGGTGGCTTAAACCCAGCCAGCAGCTCATCCCCACACAGCTGCTCACTCACTCCCTGCCAGTGGGATGGAGGAGATAATCAGAGGAGTAAAAGTAAGAAAACTCAAAGGTTAGGATGGTTTAATAAGCAAAGCAAGCACTGCACGCAGAAATAAAGCAAAGCAAGAAATTCATCCAGCACTCCCATGGGCAGACATGTGTTCCATCATCCCCCTAAGAGCAGGACTCCCTCATGCATAATGTTGACTTGGGGAGACAAACACCATCCCTGCACCCTTCCTTCCTCCCCCGGCTCTATAAGAATTCTCCCTGTGGTCAGTTAGGGTCAGTTGTCCTGGCTGTGTCCTCTCCCAACTTCTTGTGCATCCTCAGCTCCCTTCTGGTGGGGTGGGGTGAGAAGCAGAAAGGGGCATGATGCTGTGCCATGCTCACATAACAATGACTAAAACATCCCTGTATTGTCATTGTCATCTCCAACACAAAAAAAACCAAACAAAAAAAAAATTTAAAAAAAACCACAAAGCATAGTTACTATGAGGAAAACTAACTCCACCCAAGCCAAAATAATCACATGGTGCAAGAGTGCAAAAGACTTTTAGGCCTGTACCATGGCCACTAGCCCTCATATCTCAATAAAAAACTGTGTTGTATCATGGTTGCTGTAGTGCAAACAAAATCAGAACCCTCCCCAAAAAGCTGCCCACATATGAAACTGCAAAAAGAGGAGGACCTCACTATTTCTCAGCATCCCAAGGCTTAAAGGGAGACAATAATACCCTTTTTGATCCCCATGACAGCACATACTGAAGTATGTGCAGCCTCAATGTGTTGGCACATTTATTCAAACAGAGAGTGAAGTAGCAACTCTGGGTCAGACTTAACCAAAGTCAGTATTTATAACCTGTCTGGCCCGTGTTACTACGAGTGTGTGAAATCCTGTGCAGTGCCCAGGAGAGCTGGGCTTCAGTGGGATTTTCATCCACATGATCGCACAAGGGCAGGGCCACCAGTCTACTCTCTGTCAGCACCTTCAGAGAGCAATTTCCCCATGCAGTGACACCAGAGGATGATGTTACCTGTGCTGGGTCTTGGATTATACCCCCTGGGCTTCTGTGACTGGGGCATTTTCCTCACCATCACGGATTTCCTGCAAAAAAACAAGAATCTCAATTGCTAGAAGTAAACTCTAGTGGACATATTGGATGAAATATCTTCCCTGATATATCAGGAGGGTGCTGTGTGTTTCAGCAGTCATCATAGTGTTTTAGAGATCATACACACTGAACTGCATTACCAAGTCATTAGTATGTGGAGCAAAATTTAGTGGAAAGGAATGAAAATCTGACAAAATATTTCCAGACACCACAATCCTATATATTGTCTAGAAGCATCTGACTACTTTATATTTTTCATTTGTTGAGAGGGCATACAGAATAAGGAAGTCTAATAAAAGCAGGAATATAGCCTTGCTCTGGTTATTTAAAAATTAATTTTCTGCCTTACAGTGAAGGGATTCTTTCTTATTGTTTTGCAAGCAAACATCAGCTTATTCTTCTGAAACATAGCATTCTTACTTTTGGAGGATGAAAGAAATTTTCAGAGAATTTACAAGATAAACCTGTTCATTAGATTATAAGTTAAAATTAATTAAAAATTGGATTCTCTAAAAAATGTATCATCTGTGCTCACACTCTTTATCCAAATGATGTCAATAGGAGAATAGCTCAGACTTCAAACTTTCTGTATAGTTGCAGTTAATTGAATTCTTATGCTTGGGGTATTCTTGAAGAAATTAGGAAGTAATTAGACTATGCTATTAACCATTGTATATAATTGATCTGATGATATAGCCAACAAACAGGCCAAGGTCAACAGCTTATTCAGCTCTTTAAGCTTGATGTGTTCTAATACATGGTGCTCCATTTCTTCCTCTGTCATGGATTTGCTTGCTGGGGTTCTACTGGTTGTACTGGGAGTTATGACAGTTTGGAGGGATTAAATCTACCTTCTGCTATAAAAAACATGGCAGGTTGGGCTTGGGGTAATCTATATGGTTTTACACCTCCCTTGGGAGTACTGCTTCATCTCAACCCTGCCTACAGCAGGATATCCCACAGCAGGATGTCCAAAAGCAGGATGTCCCAAAGCCCCTTTGGGCAGCTCTGAACCAACTTACTGTTTGTAGGACTCAGCCAAGCAGGTGACTCCCAACACACAAACAAATTGTATGAGTAGAAAGAGATGTCCCAAGCCTTCACCTCCAGCACACATTACCCAGCCATTAAAAGGGCGTCCAAAAAGCAAATGCTATACTCAGTAGTAGTTTGGCTCCTTGCATGTCTGTAGCTCTGAGCAGCAGTTACAAATCCAGTTTAACAGGCCAGTGCTCTGACTCTTTGCATTGATTCAGCACACCAGTGGATTTGTTCTTAAAGAATGAAGTCAAAACTCCCTTTGGCTTTGCCAAGGTCTGGCTTTCACCCTGCAGAGCTACAAATCAATAGAAGCAGTGGAAGGCAGAACTCACTGTAAATGCCTCTGAAGGGGGAGGTATGGAAAATGCAATTACCCAGAAAAGGAAATAACAAGACAAGATTTTTTTATTTGGATTTTTTTTTTTTTTTTCCGTTCCCTTTTCCTCTCTTGGTGAAGAGAGGAAATATTGCAGGAATAGTCAAGAAAACGCATTTTTAACATTTTATAATTCTTCTAAGCCAAATTAAGGAAATTGGCTTACAGACAGAAATACAAAGATGCAGGTGTGTGAAAACAGTATTTTTCAGTCTGCTCAGAAATAACATTATTTTAAAAACACTGTAAAAACTGTCACAATGTGGAACTAGAAGAATGTGACTCAGTTACTTCTTGCTGCCTCTGGTAACCACACACCAGTGTTAGCAGTGTTAGTAGCACAATATTTTTCTTCAGAGGCCTTAAAAATTAATTGCTATTAAGATTGTGATGGCACCCCTTTAAGAATTTTAATGTAAGGTTTCATACAATAACATGTATGTTCTTATACATATATTCTAGTGCATATAGTCTTAACTTTTAAAATAATTTCAGTAGGGATCCAAGCTCCCTGGGTACTGTTCTGCTTTGCCTTTTATGCACATCACAGTGAGCTGGTTTGGTCTTACTGTTCCTCATCCAGGGGTATCTCTTCTTTGGTCCCTCTGGAGAAGGAAGGAGCAGGAGATGGTTTTCTGTACATGCATAGCTCTGTTCCTGTGTTTAAAATGCAGCTACCTCTGGGGTTAAACACGACAGCATTTTAACAACTTTCAGTCGTGAAGGATGGCTTCTGCAAGTCAAACTGATTGAGGGCTATCTGACAAGGGGAAGGGGGAAGCAAACACCATGAATTATAGATGGCAATCTGTCTATTTTACTATTACATACCCACAGTAGGAGCAGATTCATTCCTCTTGCACCTCCCATTGTGCAGTCATCCCCATTGTACATTCATTTCCATTGTTTCTCCTTCCATGTATTGTACATTCAGACCCTGTCTCAACTGTACATTCCAGCTCTGTGGCAGGAGATCCATCCATGGGCTCAGCTGTTTCACAAACAGATCTAATAGCTGTAGTGTGCTCAGATGAGCATGATGGGTAATAGCAGAGCAGATTGAACTATATTGTCCCAGGAGTTCATATATTTTTATACACTCATAGGGTACACATCATCTTGCTATGACAATGAGGCTAAGTCAAGCATCTCAGGATGCAATAAAGCAGATTACAATACCGTTCTTTCACTCATTTTC
Source organism: Cinclus cinclus (assembly GCF_963662255.1). Classification (NCBI taxonomy): domain Eukaryota; kingdom Metazoa; phylum Chordata; class Aves; order Passeriformes; family Cinclidae; genus Cinclus; species Cinclus cinclus. Next base: position 78,206,316 of record NC_085084.1, on the reverse strand, counting down.
ACTACAGTTCCCCTCTCACTTTCTTTTAACAATGCCAGGCTACTTTACACACAATTCCCAAATCATGGCTTGCTCTATGTTCTCCTCATTCCACCCCCACCCCCAAGATACTCTTATTCCTCCTGAAACAGTCTTCCATGTAGATAAAACTAAGAATTTCCTAAATATCAAAGAAAGTTAAAGACATGGATTTCAGCAGAAAAACTCCCAGCAATTCAGGCTTAAAAATGGCAAGGTTAATAATTTCTTTCCCTCCCCAAGCCATGTCACATTATTAAGTGAAATAAAGCTGACAAAGGAAGTGATATTCAAACAGCCAGTGTTCTCATTTTACTGCATTATTATTACCATGCACCTTTCTCGTGCAGACATGCCAGGCAATTAAGAGCCCAATTAGCCCCTCAGACACAGGCAAAGGGCTCCCCAGCATCCCAGTGTGAGCTATGGATGTTCTTTCAGAGGGTCAAGGTGTGACCCTGGATAGGTTTGAATCACAGACTTAGCCAAAAGCTGGAGAACACTTGTGTCTCCTCTTCCCAGCCCATGCCCATGTACCCAAATGACAGCTGCATTCATCACTTGTCATCTAAGGCTTTGTTCAGCTTTCCCACTTCCAGTCTGGGCAGGGTAACCCTCAGTGCTCATGTGCATGAAGCAGGTGAATTGGCCCACGTTTTTCCTTGCTGCCTCCCACTGTAGAATTATGATCATTCATTCTAAATCATGAGTCAAGCTTTAGAGAAGCACAAAAGTCACTTAAATTCTTGAGGTGCTTTTTAATAGATACGTAAGGCATTCTTTGGCTTTGCATCGTGTCTGGCCTTGTATATTCTTTTTTTTTCACTTCCCCAAGAGCTGAGAGGGGGCTGAGAGGGAGGTCTAGAGATTAGGGTGCTTCAAAACTTCATGTGAAAATAAGTATATAATGCTCTCCTTATTACTGGATTCCAGGTGCTAGTGTAAAAAAAATTGGCTGGCAGAGGTAACATTTATGATAAGGTAAAATTTACTCACACCAACAACACACTGTAAAATGGCAAATTCCAAGAAATCTGAAATCCTTTTTTCACAAAGCCTCTCCAGGACTACAGACCCAAAAGAGAAGGATAAACAAACTTCTGTCTATAACCACATAGATACAGCTGATCTTGTCTTCTGAGAAGAAAAATTAGCTCTTTCTGGGTACCTTCGAGCCCAACAGTTGTGACAGCCTGCGAACTCAGTTCCACTTTGTATTCAGATAGTTCTTCCCACCTTGAAATATCCCACTGAGGGCAGCAAACCATATATAAGGAAACACATCTTCCCAACACTGACATCCGTCCGTCCCGAGGTAGCCACAAGCATCTATCTTAATGACCCACAACACCACCAGACAACAAATATCAGAGAGAGCGTCTGAGATGATGGGCTGGTGTAAAATGAGCCAGAGCAGCCTCTGTATAGATTTGCACCACTGGAAAGTCAGAGCCAGGGACAGAAAATCATTACTACATGCTTTGGAAAGTAAATGTGTACCTTGGAAGGCCAAATACTGGATTGGAACTGGAGATTAATTGTGGCATAGATGGGGCATTAGGAAATGTATCGTAAGGTACAATCGTCCTTAATGATATTGACTCCTCTCACAAGGGTGCTGTGAAGCTTTGTGAGATTGTATCAGCAAGGGGTTCAGAGATGCTCCACAAGCAGGAGCCATGGGAGTGCAGCCCAGAAAGGACATTGCCTTCATCTTCAGGGCTGTAGTAACAAAGGGAGAAACAGATAAATCTCAGAAAGATGGAGAAATAGGCTAGTTTGACAATATGGCTGTGATTTCCTCTATCTTCTCTACCTACTCTTTACTCAATCACTCATTTTCTGCTTCTGGACACAATGGGATAAACAGAACTATGAATTCCCCTGTTATATCTTTATTTTCCTCCCTTTATTAAAGGAGGTCTTTGTGTTCATGGCAAAACATATATAAAATCCATAGCTAGAAATTAAACCATGTCCACATTCAGAAGAACTGAGAGTCAAAGCTGAGCCAGAGCTTAACAAATTTACTTCTGAGGAGTTTTTCTGAGGAGAAAAATCTCATAAATTTGTCTCTGACAAAAATTTCCCAGTGTCAGGTTTTGTGAGACTTTTACAGGATACAGGGCAAGTGGATACAGTGCTCCTTGGCCTGTCACTGATTCAGGCCACTTTTGTAACACTCACAGTAGACTTGGAGTGCTGCTTTATCCCAAACACCAGTCAGTATAGTCAAATATGTCAATAAAGTCAATAGAGCCAATAAAGAAGTCAAATATGAAGATTCGAGACAGATAAATCTAAATTTTCAATATATTCAATAATTTTCAATATAATTTCCCTCTCCTTCCCCTCCTTTTAGTGAGCCCTATTCACATGTTATAATGGTTTAATTCATTGGCAATGAGATACATTGGAGTTCTGGGGAAAAAAAAACTAACAAACAGCAACAAAAAAAGTCTTGGTTTATTTAGTAGTAAATTCAGTATATGTTCAATTCCCTAGTCCCTTTCACCTGACAGTTATGCCAGCCCCTGGTCAGATCTGCCTTCATTACACTCTGTGCACCAGTTTTAAGACCCCATTTCTGCACCTCACCAGCCTCCCTGTAACCAGACTGAGTCTGTCTTACTGACATCGAGGTATTTAGGCTCCCTGTGTATATTGGACATGGATTTCCATTTGGTCTGATGTGTCTGAGATGAATGTGCTGGCTGTGCCACTTCAATATTCTCCTCTGATTGTTAATGTTTCAGTTCCAGCACAGAAGTACCGTTTATGCTTTTTCTTTTTTCTTTTTTTTTCTTTTTTTTAAGGCCATCTAACTTTGTTTCCTAGATCAGGTGTGACAGGCAGGGATTGTATCATGGTTTTACAACCTCTTTCACTCACTCACTGTGCTGCTGGATGTTTAGCTGGGCTGGAGCAGAGGCAGTGCTGAATACACCCAAGCCCCACAATTCCTCTAAGGAAAAAACCCAGCTTTTCCAAATCCACTTCCAGGCATCCAGTAAGAAGCTACATAGTGCATGTTCACTGGGTTTTGGGAAGGAGGGATGATACAGTAAAGAAATAGGAAACTGAACTGCAAGATGCAGGAGAGTCACAGGAGGCTGTTAGCAGGGAATATTCTGTTATCTTTAAGCTTTCATGTCTCACTGTCCTGTTATCATTACTACATGATGCAATCTGAAAACATATATCTGCTCTAGGCAGTTAATCCAGCCAAGGCCCATTTTCTGGCCCACAGGACAAGAGACAGAGCACAGCTTTTATCCAGTTGTCTAAACTCTCTTCCACCCAGAAAAGAGACTGAAACAGGCATTCCTGAAAAGGATGCCTGGCTCATAACAATCTGTACGACCCCAGCACAGTGTCTGGGTCTGTGCCTTCTTTTGGTTTAGCTGATAGATAAAGTCTAGCACTAAGCCTTTGTGCCAATTTCAAAATTTGAGGAAGGAGAAAAAGCACATTAAACTACATTTCACATCTGCAAACTCCATTCCAACTCCTATGCTGGTATCTAGCTGTAAACACAAGAAAACTCCTAACTTCATATGAGAACAGCTCCAAGAGGATGAAATTGTCATGTAAGGAAAGGATCTGTGTTGTGCTTCAATTTTGATTATTGAAAGAAGAGAAGAGCCTAATTCATATCTAGATAGAGATTTGAAGTCCCTACCTATGGGTACCCTGGGCTTTATGATTCTTCCTGTTCTAAAGAACTGAGAGCAGAATGGGATTGCAGCCTAGAAATATGCATATCTAGGGAAGATCAGAGATGTTTGATCCTGAAAAATGTCTCTTTTATCAAAATCAATCTGTAAAAAAAAGCCACTGTATGTGAACATCATGCTGTGTCTTGATCCTGTGCAGGAGAGTGTTTGGAAAAGGACAGATTCCTGCAAATCTGTCATTGGGCAAAAAAGAATGAATGGTAGTGAAGGGCTGAGGTGAGAGTAAATTCAGAACAAGGGAAAACTTTATTATGGTAAAAGCAGTTCAGGCAGTGGACTAATGTGTGAGAGTGGAGGCATCTCTTGGCTGGACAAGACAGTAGATTTTCACTGGGGCTGGTCACCATGTCAACACAAATCCTGCCACTGTGAGGAAGTGAGGTGCTCAGGTGAGTAACTCCTGACCCTGCAAGCTCTGAACTCTACCCGAGCCACTCCCAGGTGCTAGATCTTTGCATCCTTGTGAAGCTGTCCATTTAAAAAAAAAAAAAGTGCAGAATTTACTACAAGGAGAAAAAAATGGAGCCCAAGTGCCATTCATAGGATGTATGGCAGCATTCTGTAATACATCAGTCCCACTTATAACATAATAGCTGTATAACTCATACAAGGCTCTGGCTCATGTGAGGCACAGAGGTCTACATTCCACAGGGGAGGAATAAGCAATGCAGTTACACACCCTGTAGCTGGGTAAGATCACAACACAAGCAGCAAGCTTTCTAGGCCTTAAATGCTGGAGGGAAGGACAAGGCATAGGAACAGCTTGATCCCTGATTTTTATGGAAGTTAGAGCATTTTCACTGCAGAACTGCAGCAATTCTCTGCAAATCTCTCTGGGTATGTGTATGTGGTCAACAGTAATTCTTAATGGTCTTAACACTAAAAGTAAAGAATTATTTGGTGATGGGAATTAAATTTGCATTCTTATTCTCTCAAAAGATGATGCCATCAGTGTCAGTGAATGGAGAGGTGAAATGACACACATTCTCAAGCAAGGAAAATTGCTACAGCTCAGATGAAGCAAAGAGAGTTGCGCTCCTTTATACTAGCTGAGTATATGTTAGAGAATAAAAATATGAGAAAACTTTATTATTACAGATCAGGTTTCTTTAAGGAATTAAGAGCTCTGGACTTGGAGTATGACAGCTCCTTTGCAGCCCTCAATTCACACGGCTAGGTAGAGCAGGGTGACAAACTTCAGATCAGTCACAAAATATGTAGCGTAAGAATCCAGTCCTTGATTTTTTTAATTTTTTCTGTAAGACCTGAATTCAAAGCTTTGGTCTTCCACTATGGCAGGTGATGAACATCACTAGAAGTTACAACTGAACCTTTAAAAATGCTTCAGCCTTCCTGCAGAAGCAAGCTTTGCCTTGGAGACTCAGTATCAGACTTCAATAATTCATGTATTTTAAGCCCAGTAGAGACTGGTATGACAATCTAAGCTAGACTGCTACATATAACAGGCCTTCATATTTCTCTGAATTATTCCCCATTTCAAGTCCAAGAGCTATTGTCAAAGTAAAATACATATTTCAGAAAAATACCCAATCCCATTTTAAAGTAACTAGTGACAGGTTATCTTCCATGGTCCTTCGTAAAGGCTTCTAATAGTTAATTACTCTAAAAAGGAGCAAATTCTTTCTTCTCTACGTGTCAGATTTTGTCTTCTAGGATTTGGCTCTTTCTACCTCCCCATCTACTAAAATAAAGGGCCCTGTATTCCCATATTTCTGCTCATATTTAAGTGATTAAATAAATGCTTAATTTTCATTTTGTGGAGCTAACTGGCACCTTTAGTCTCTCCAGATAAAACTGGATTATGACAGATGTATGTAAAACTGAGAGTCTCAGGGAAGATGAAGAGAGAATAGTCATTCACTGCTTGTCCCAGTGTAACAGCTGGGGGACATTGAAAAAAATTATCAGCTAGCACACTTAAAATGGATCCAGGGAAATTCATTTTTAATAGACTCCAGTCAGGTGATGTAACTCCTTTCTGCAGAACATAGAAATAGTCCCAAAAAGTCATTAGATGTGTTCTCCTTGCCTCTGTTCCAGCCGGTCCCAGATCAGTGTTGCACGTGCCTCCATAGGTTTAGTTGTGTTGTGGGTCAGGTCCAAACCTCAAATTGGGAAATGCTTAAATAATAGATAATGAAAAAAAGAGCTAAGTATCTTTAACAGGATTAGTTCTAGCATTTTCAAAATGTTCAAAGTAGTACAAATAGCAATGGAAAGAGGCTCTTTTCCATGCTCGAAATTTCATGGCTCAGGTCCAGCCCCCAAGATCTGAGTAAAGGTTCCAGCATCACTGAGAAGTTTAAGGCACTGAGTAGGAAGTGAGAATTATGTACCTTCATGGACATGAGTTGCAGAGCCTGTCCACAAAGATAAGGCTGGTGAATTTTCTTCTGCAGCACAAGGCTGCCCCCGAGGATCCCCACAGGCAGCCAGGGCCCATGCACAGGTATGGATACACCTGCATTGCGGCTGTATTGCATGGAGTGTACATGCACAAGAGGAGAATAATTACTCTTGTCACTCTCCATTCCCAGTCTGGATCATCGGGAGGGTGGACTAGAGCAACAGAGGTTAAAAACTAAAATGCCTACACTGGAATTAAGCCATAAGGTCTGACTGGACAGGGAGAGGAAGAGGGGGGTGTGGATAATTGCACCCATAGGGCAATTAGAGTTACAAGGAGCAGTGGAGCTACACTTCAGTCTCAAGAGTGTGATTAATTGGCACTAACAACCCCTCCGGAGTTGCCTTATTGCTATTATGGAGACAAGTCTTTATTTTTTACTTTATTACTTTTTATTTATAAATGAAATATTTAAGTGCATGACTTTGATCGCCAGGATCTGCTAGTTAGTGCTGGCTTCAGCCACAAGGTGCCAAGATTAAAGATTCATCAAAGGCAAAGGATTAACCCACCCTGCTGGAATGCCAAGTAGCTAGTCAGGAAGAAGATGCTGCATTAAAGCCCTGAGAAGTCCCTCTCTGCTTAGCTTGTTCTCTAGGGCTGTGGATTTGGAGTCTCCCCGTTCCCTCAGTCCCTGCTTAGTTCACATGGCCTTCTATACCTGTAAACTGCCTAGGAGGAAGGGGACAATGCCAACATTAAAAAAATACAAATATTCTGCTAACATGGAGTATTCTCCTTTTAAAAAGAGGAGCTGCAACATCTGCTGTTGTGCCACAACCTCCTCTGTCTCAGTGTCTTGTGGAGAAAGGGCTCAGATGAATCTGTGACTGGTGGTCTTTTTAAAAGCAGCCAGAAAGGAGACAGCAGAAACACCATTATCTCTCTCTGGGCAGAATCACCACACATCCACATTTTCCCCTAGAGACTTTCTTTGTTTTTGTGTAGAGATAGAATCTGAGCCTGCTGTACATTTATTTCTGGATGCTTTTTTGTGGACATGTTCAGTGATATGGTCACACTGGCTGTGGATCAATGTTGAGGTGAACAGCAAAGCTCCACAGCTGTACAGCAGTCCACAACAAAGGAATGACCATCTGTTTAGCAGTCTAGATTTATTTTAAATCCTTCTTACTATCTTAGGACCAATAGTCTTGAAAACATTCATTTATATGCCAAGACTAATAAAATAGACCGGTAATTTTTTAGTCCTGTTTATTCTCAGACATATTAAACACTATTAGAAGAGTGTGCTTTGTGACTTTTGGAAGTCCAAACAATTGCAGGGTCCTAAGATGCAAATCTGAAATTATTCTCCCTCCTTTAAATATCCAACTGAGTAAGTCTGAGCAAACACAAGATTGTCACAACGCTCCCCCACCCAAGAAGGGACCACTGGAAAGCAGGGCTGTGTAAGCATCCACTCCCTTGCAACAGGGCTCTGCAAACCAGTTAGTTCACTTTTCATTTAATGGGATCTGTCAACAGATGAAACAAATGGGACAGGAGAAAATCTGCCTTGGATGTACACAAGTTCATCCCAATAATCTTGGTCTGTCTGACTAGTGCCTGTCTTCCTGCACTGCTGGGGCTCCCACCAGGAGAGGATAAATGCATCTCCTTCTTCTCACTCACATGACAGTGCTCTCCTCTCCTCTCCTCTCCTCTCCTCTCCTCTCCTCTCCTCTCCTCTCCTCTCCTCTCCTCTCCTCTCCTCTCCTCTCCTCTCCTCTCCTCTCCTCTCCTCTCCTCTCCTCTCCTCTCCTCTCCTCTCCTCTCCTCTCCTCTCCTCTCCTCTCCTCTCCTCTCCTCTCCTCTCCTCTCCTCTCCTCTCCTCTCCTCTCCTCTCCTCTCCTCTCCTCTCCTCTCCTCTCCTCTCCTCTCCTCTCCTCTCCTCTCCTCTCCTTTCCTTCCTTTTAGCTGCCAAAATTAAGTAATTGGTAAGCTTTAGGAAGACTTGAAATTTTGCTGACATTTGATTAGATAAGGTTTCCTTCTCTGTTGTGTTTCCCATCTCTCTTCTATGATGTAGCTAAGGAGCCCGGCAACTTGCCTTCCCTGCCAGATACCATCATTCAATTGGAAATACTATTGTTTTCTTTAGGCAGATGGTTAGATCCTTTGATCCCTTCACTAAACTCATTAGAAAACCTGGCCTCAGATCAAACCTTGAAAAGAAGAAAAATTCAGACAGAAAAATAAATACCATGGTGAGGAAGGTGGTGTGTAAGGTGCTGGATAGAGCAGGATAGAACTTATTTTCTCTTTGCCTTTGAACCAGTTTTTTTTACTCTCTGAAGTCTGCAACTGTTTCTAATACTAATCAGATCACACTGGTCTTTGTAGGTATGCATGCACACACATATACACACATTCATGTGAACATTTGTGTATGCCTCTATGTGTAGAAGTAACTAAGGACAACTCTACTTGTTTCAGTCCACGTGTGGGCTATAAGAGCTTTATGAAACTGGCTGCACTGGACCTTGTATTCCTCTGGTGCACCTTGTTGCATGTTGATAAGGGCTCTGCTGTAATCCTCATTTTGAAAATAAAGGGTATTTTCAGTGATTTGGGCCATAAGATGTAGGATGAGTAGGAGCCAAGTGACAGCTGACATGGCCTTTGTGCTTATCAACCCAAGTTCAATCCCTCTACACCTGGCAGTGCAGAGTGGGCACAGAGTGCCCAGCCATGAGTCATCAGAATAGCTCAGTGCCCCTCCCTTGTGTGGAGACAGATTTATTGTGTTGTGCAGGGGAAAGGTGCCAGGTGTGTATCTGAGAGAGGAGGATGGAAACTGGGGGAAGTCGAGCAGCACAGTTTTGCTCTTCCTTTTGTCTGTTGGAACAGACATCCAAGGATCCCCTATAGAACAGGATCATTGTGAGTGACAGTAATGCCCAACAGTAGGAAGGGACTGAGAGAGGTCAAAGCAGGAGGTGTGGCAGCACAGCCTACTTTGAACACAGCCCACTGGCACAAAGTGAAGTGGATTTGTATGACTTTGGGATTTCAGCTATGTGAGAGGAGTGATCTCCACACCTTCTCATTTCTACTGAACTAGGGAGAGAAATATGAAGGCATTTCCTCAGATTCCCTAAGAGCAAACAAAACCACCCCTCCCAGAGGCAGTCAGTGACTGTCTGTATGGGATTCAATCTCCCAGGCTGAATTAAAGGGTGCTGGACACCCGACAGATCCTGTCAGTGGGGGCACAGACACATCACTTATCCAAAATACCGACACAGTGTTTTTTTCTCTGTAGCACAGGACTGGAGTCAAGTACTGTGACTGGACTTTTTTTTTTTTTTTAATGGACTGTATAATTTTAAGACTGTCAAGATGAACAAATAATTTGCAATGAATAATTTATCCAACAGATTTTGATTCTTTTGCAGCTTACTGAATATCCATGAGCAGACCTCAATTTCAGCTGGCTTATTTATTGTTTGAATTTATTTGACATGTTCCCCCCTGCCTTTTTTTTTAAAAAAAACCACTATGAACTAATCAGAGATAGCTCCTGAAAAGGTTTGATAGTCTGCAGTTGAAAGTAGTTGCAGCAGCCATGAATCAGGGAGCTGGACAGTACAATGTGTAGAAATTTCACTTGAGAAATTTGGATTTAATTCTCAGACCTTCCACAGACTTACAATGTGACCTTGATAAAGAAAATTGGGAACTATGTTGCTACTAAAAAGCTGTCCCCAAGGGACTAATCCAAGGTAGAGGGAGGAACCCAAGAATGACCATACTGGTGCATCTGTCCTGCTTGATGCTCTATCTTTGACTATGGCCAAGACTATGTGCCTAATACAAAATGTAAAATCAGGGCAAGCAGGCAGTGATTCCTCCCTAAAGCATTTATCCCACCTCCCTCAATTTGTAGTTCAAAACATCACTGAGATAAAGGTGATGTTTTCCTGTTTGGTAGGTCTTGATGTATTTTAGTTTCACATTAGGGGCATGAACCCAAGGCTGGGAAGGACATAGATTGCTGGTGTAAACTGTGTCTTGTTCTGTCACAGCCTACCTGGGTTACCCTGATCCAGTCAATTAACATGGGATTTATTTACCTTAGCTAACAGTATCTGTTTAGAAGAAAGGCCTCACTGTGAGCAGCCCTGCTAGCTAAAGATGGGGATGTGTTCATGTGCCATGGATAGGGGACAACCACAGACCCATGAGGGGGTTGGTGACTGTCTGGGAGCGCCAGGGTGCAGGCAGATGTCCACTCATTACAATAGGGAAGATGCTCCCCTCCTCCAGAGATTTTGATTATCCCTCTATCAGGTTTGCACAACAAGTGGAACAAACAAGCAAGGCAAGATAACATACTGAACAATATTGGGAGGGAACTGAATCCAGGATTACGTCTGGCTTTGCCCATGAGAGGCAGCAGTGTTTTGAAGGCACTGGAGCAAAAGGTAGATTTTAATTCAGGTTCTTTCCATAGACAGACTCTCTGCCAAGATGAAGGAGGTATTTTAATCCCCTGGGAGCAGCACTATCAAATTGGCTGGATGGCTCCCTCTGTTACAAACAGCATATTTTATGCAATGTACCCTCACTGCTTAGTTATGGTAAATATGCTTTTCCTTCTCTGATGTCGTGTGCAGTTTTTGCATAGTTGGGTGGAGGGAAGGAGGGAGGAATGACCCAGGTGGACAAAGTTGTAAAATGCATTCTTGTCCAAGAGACAGAAAGAACTGCTTGTGAACAGGTGGAATTGAATAACACTTGATGTTAAATGTTTACACTGGCTGTTCAGGGTGGCCCTGAGAGCTCAAGACCAGGAAATCACCCTCTGTGCAGATAATGAGCCTACAAGAATGACCCAAGGTGTGTCAAGTATGCTCCACTCCCACTGCACAGGACCTCACCTGCCCAGGGACTCCTGGAGGGCCAACATGTTACCAGGCAGGCTAAACAAACTCTCCACAGGCAGGCAGTCTGCGGGAGCTGGAGTGTGCCATGTTTCCTGCTGCTCCAGATGGTGCCCTTTCAGAGTAATGGAGATGTAGCCACTGAGGTCCTGCCAAGAGACAGCCCTCTCCTGCTGGGCAGCTGCACATGAGATCAGCACTGCTTTCCAAAGAGCTTCTGCACTGCCCAGCCTGTCCTTGCTCCATTTGGGAGGACTTGCTGGGAAGCCTCTGCCTGGGACCAGGGTGAGGGCAGCACAGGGTGCTCTTGAGAGAGAAAATCTCCTCACAGCCTTCAAAACATGGGATCCTCTCATTAAGGGGTCTGTTTTCACAAGGTTGCTCCTCTTTTCTGTGGAAGGAGGAGGGAAATAGAAGATTTTATTCCTGTCTTGGGACAGAAGTCTAGAGGGGCTCTTGAGGAGTAAATGCCAGGGTGGAAGTACTGGCCATTGCCCTTTCTGTCCCTTCTCTGCTGACAGCAAGGGACACTCTGTGCCACAGCCACAGCTGAAGCTCACCAGTCTGAGTCTTGTTTCCAGACTGACAGCAGGCTCTGCTGAGATCACAGAGGCCAAAGTCACTGTGCTTTCTTCTGTCTTCCCTCATCTTTTTGGACTCCCATTTAGCTTTCTTTTAGGATCTCAACAACTTAGGGTACCTCAGGTTTTCTCAGCATCTCTCTCTGCACCCTTCTTCTTCCTGGATTATACCAGGTCTCCCTACTTATCCTTCTTGTGTTTTTCTGTCTCTAAGGTGTAAGGCTATGTTCAGTGACCCAATCATCCCTCCAGAACAAGGAGAACTTTGCTTCCAGGCTGGTGCATTTATTTTGGAGGTTTGATTCAGGTGAAAACGTTTGCAGCCTGAATCTATCGGCTACTCAGAGTTGCTCAAATTACTTCCAAAAAGTAATTTGTCACTGATTCCCACATCCAAAAACTTATTGTCAGTCTCATGTTCTTGGTGACCATCTCAGTAAAAGATAGTCACTTATCCAAAATTAGAACCTGGCTGTTGCAAGCTCTGGGGAAATAAACCTGAGGTGCAAATGAAGGAGAGGTGTTTAGTGACAAATATAGTTTGGTTTCCAGTGCTGTCTTTGATGGCTTGCTAGAAACCAGTCTCCAAACTCTCTGGCACTTCAGCAGCACTTCTAAGTGAGTTATACATTGCAATTGACATCCTGTGGTTTTCTCCCCACTCCTCTCAGATTATAGACATAGCCCCATTTGCCCATGAACAATGTCTGGGAGCCAGCAGATACCAGGGCACCAGACAGAGGGATGATCATTTGTCTGTGACAGGGCTCAAGGGCATTTTCTGCCATTCCAGTCCGGGCAAGGTTCATCCTCCTTGCCTTAGGTGTGCTGAAAACCAGATGTCTAATTGGGGTTAGTCATACCAGGCTTTTTTTATAATGGACAAGAACGGGTGCCTCCAGAGGTAATTTCATTACAACCAAAGACAAATGTGTAAGAAATGCCAGATGAATTGCCCTCAGGATGTGTTTATATATCCAAAACAAAAACATAGAAACCTTAGGATGACCAGCTCTTTTAATATCTAACTTTTAGACATCTTCAGCTAGAGAAGATGGATCCCACACTCTGTTGGGAAACTTAGTTGTCCAAACAAAAGTTGTTCCAGGCAAAATGTTGCTTGCAATATCTTTCCCAGTGCAAAGGATAGCAAATGGAAATTATGCCGATTTCTTTTTACAGAATTTATATATATATATGTATATATATGTGTGTGTGTGTGTGTGTGTGTATGTTTGGATTGGCTTTGGTTGTTGAAGGAAGCACAGACTATTGCACTAGAAATGTGCTAGAAATGTGTGAAATGCAGGCAAAGCTGTAGGGAAGCAAAGAAAGGGTTATCATAAAAAGGGCAAAATATGAAAAATGTTAATATCATAGCACAACATTGTGATGTTCACATGGTTAATGAGAGGGAAAGTCTCATGAGCCTGAGCTAAGAAACAGTTCTTTCTTGTTCCTCGGATTTGTTCTTAGCAGAGAAGTTTAGCAAAAAAAATGTGCACTTTTACCCCAATTCAGTAAAGGAAAAAAAATTTAGGAATTTCTGAAGCTTACTCATTCCTAATTTTCTTGATTTTCTTTAAAAATTACCTGTGTTCACACATGGAAGTAGACAAACTGCCTTATAGGACATTTCTGGATAAAGAGCTGAGGTGAGCACAGATAGATGATGTGTATTACGCTTCCTACCAGTGATACAAATTTTCAATTAAAGTAGGGTATTTTGACAGCATAAGATTAAGATGTTTTTCTCCAAAATCACATTTATTTTCTGAAGGAAGGGAAATGTCTCTCCAACAACATTTAGGCACTTTGCTGGGAAAAAAAACTCCATTAAAAGGCTGGGTTTTGATTGAAAAAACATGAGTGAAAATGGCAAAATCCTGTACACGGATTCTGAGCTGAGGGAATTGCAGCAGTAAACTGCAGGGCTGAAGCAATGTTAAGCCCAAAGTCCCTCATTTATGCTTAGCTTGTCATGCTGACATGCTGGACATATTTAAATATATCACAGGGGCTAGTATAGAGGGGGAAAATGCCTTTCCTTCTTCTTTCATCTTAAAACCCAGTAGATCATTGCTGGTCATTCTGACATCAGTGCTGGGAGGAGGCAGAACAAAAACCCTGTTCAAGGGCAGTGCCCAGACCTCTCTGCCACAGGCAAAATCCAGCTCTGTCTTGTCCTTCCAGCAAGGATCCTCCTTGTCATTTAAAAATCACAGCTTTTTAATCCATCCATGGCATTTACACTTCCATATCCAACCACAGCAGGGACCAGTCACTGATAGTACTGATCTGCCTAATCTCTCTGATAATGCAGAGCAGAGACATGAGTCAGTCCCAAAAATGAAGATGGTTCTCACTGACAATGAAGCAGTTAAATTTTCAGGGTGAAAAGAATATGGGGTGCAAAGCAGAGCAGACTTGGCCATTGAGGAATCATCCAGGTTATCACAGGCTTTCTTTTATTTTGAACGTGACAAAGGCTTTATCCAATGCACTGACCCAAACTTATTGTTTGATTTGCCCCAGAGAAAGCCCCACTCCCTGCAGCCCTGATTCCAGGGCTGCCCGTCTTTGTAGCTATCTCATGTTCAACAGGCAAACAAGGAGCCGTAGCATTTGGGAGGGAACCAAAGTAGCTTTGAGGCTAAGCATGTGTGAGTCAACGAGCAGTAGGAAACTGTACCCCATACTGACCCCTTAAAAATGCTCACATAGCCAAAGCTGTCCTTGATTTTCCTCTTATTGATCAGAAAAAGCACTCTTCTCAGACAGGGCCATTTTGCCAGGGTTGTCCCTTACTTGCACACTGAAAGAAACACTCTATTTATGTTTCCAAAAATGTGGAAGAATGTATATATATGTACCTTGCACAGCATCATCCCCTGAAAAGGAAGAAGCCTAAGATTGGCCTTGCTCCAAATCATGTTGAACACACCACCTGGAAGGAACAGAGACATCTGGAAAATCATTCCACAATCTCTGAGGAAATTACAGGAGAAATACCGGATGATTGGAAGAACAGCCCTTAGTGGGATTCTTACTTTATCAGCCAATTTCACGTAGTTTTTTTTTTTTTCGTAAGTAGCATATGTTCAGAACTTTAATAAGACATCTTTGAGTTCTGGGGGTTTATTTATTTGCTTATTTAATTTTCCTCGTCAATGAAAAAAAGTTTTAGAAATTTCAGAAGTGGCAGGGCAGAGGGTGACGAAAGCAAAACAAAACAAAACAAAACAAACAAACAAATAAAAATGGGGGGGGAGGAAAAAAATAAATATCTGATAATTCCCACTTTAGTGCGCAATAGTGGGGAGGTTCATTCCCTTACCTAGAAAGTGGTGCAGATTAAATGAGTTCTTAGCATACCTGGACTGCAGAAGAAAGAATCATCACGTGGTTCTTCCCAAAGTCCTCCGGCAGACAAGCAGAATTGTTAAAAAAAACCAGCAGAGTTATGTCTGTTAAGAAGAAAGGTCTAGGTAAAGCTAAGATTCTGTGTGCCCTTGTAAAACATTGACTGCAGTGTTGTCTGGGTGTGGGGGAATGAGGGGAAGAGAGCCCTCCACATGAACTACTCTTCTCACCTGTGTGCAATGCCTCTGATGTAGAGCTGCTCTATCCTCACATTTGCAATCCCCCTTTCAGATATGTGGATTTTATACAATAAATAAACCAAACAAGAAAGACAGATAGATCACACATCCCACCAAAATGCACACAATACTCACCTGCTTAAATCACTTAAGCACTTCATCCTAAATATTTCTAGTGGAATTAGGTGTCCTCTCTGTTAAAAACACTGCTAAAGATAGATGTGCCATCTCTTCTCAGTTACTTAGTTAAATGTGAGGAATTGCTTGGTATCTACTTTAAGTGGCCCCGTGGAGATAACATGTAAACTGTACCCTTCCCGTTGCTATTGTGAGGTGAATGGCAGGGAAAGCATTAGCTGAGGTCATGTAGATATTTGCGGAAACCAAGCCATATAAAGTGTAAGAAAATCACAAGTGCCTCCACTTGAGCCTTACATCCATTCTGTACTTAATGGAAATACAATTTGTGCATTGTGTCTATGCAGCTCACCTCAAGATTTAACTAAAATTCCAGTGTCTGCTGTTTCTTATTGACTCACAGTGTTGTTCTTCTTTGCATATACTTGCTCCAGTAACCTGAATAAATTTCTCATATGAAGTTCATACTATACCTCTACATCTGCAGTTAAAATCACACACGGGGTGAGGAGTCTAGATCTTTCCATTGGTAATAGGGAGAGTTTGAATGGTTCAGTTTATCTTTACTCCAAATTTTCAGGTATGTGCTCCCAGGTGAAATTAATTTCAGAAATTCTCACTCAGCAAGTTTGGACTTCTCTTTAAAACCAAAGAGAATAAGGGAGAGATTTCCTCTAGGGTCTACATCTAACCCCTCAGCAAAATCAAGCTCAAGTTTCCATCTCCAAGTTGTCCATCACTTACACAAACACTTCCTCAAACCTTAACCATGTTCATGGCACAGCTAAGGAACCAGGAGCCATATCCACCCCCCAGTACTTTCAGGGGATGCATTTGTACCAGCAGCAAACATAGGCACCAGCTCCAAGAGAAGAGGGGAATCCTCTGCTCACTGCCTGTCATATTCCTTGCAAAGTCCGAAACCTGGAAAAGCAGTCTATAGGCTGGGACAAATGTTAATCCCTTTGTGCCACCCAGCTGCTGACACAGGGCCTTGGAGAAGGTATTCTGCCCTGCAGAGTTAGGGAATGGTGGAACAGAGATAGGACCAAGTACTTTGGACAGGTAAAAGACACTAAGCTCTGTGATAAAATCCAAGAGAAGCATGGGAAAGGATGTTAGCTGAAGAACTCACCCAAAGGAAGCGAGTTCCTTCCAAAGGAAGGCTTTCTTGGTGCACGAGGATCCCTCCAGGGCCACGGGTATGAGCCCATGTAAGATAACATCAGCTACTGAGGTACACACTCCTTTCAACAAAGCTCTTTTCCCCTTCCCTCTTCCTTGGCTTTATCATTCAGTTCCTTATGAAATAATTCAAAAGCATCTGTTATCTCTTTCATTTAATCTGTAAATACACTCCCAAAGGGCTGGCAGAGCACCTGTGTCAGTTCTTGCTTCCAAAACCAAGGAATGCAGGCTCCCATCCTCACAGGACATATTCTCCATCCTTGCAGGATGTACACCAGCTGTACATCAGCTGAAAGATGTTTAAAAACAGGTTTGGGTGATTTCTGCACATACCTGTTATGTGGAGATGGTCAATGGGCTTTGGAGAGCTGTAGACATGCTTCAGATGCCCCCTGCATGGCTGGACAGAAAGCACAACAGACACCTCCACAGGGCTCAGATGTGTGATGTCAGATGCATTTGGCCCAACAAACTATATTTTCTATGAAGTACAGTCATATCTGTCTTGCAGATAAAATTAAGAAGAAAAAAACCCCCACCCTTCTGCTCTTATTAGCTTTCATGCTAAAGATCACTAAGTATGGAGTGAAGGTAAAAGACAAAATTCTAGAGTGCATAAGCACTTACTCAGATGTATTAGCTAAAGCAAGAAGGGTCTTTGCATTTCCTTTGCCATATTATTACTTCAGACAGTCCTTGGGCTGCAGCTCAGTCATTTGCAGAATCCTTGAGACCACAAACCTGTCACCAGGTTATGTGGCCATTCTGCCCCACAGCAGACTGCTAGACAAGTCAAGGCTTCACCCATGGTTGTTATGATTCCTATAAATTATCTTTTTATTGCACACTGAAACTCTCAAACACTGAGCACCTACAAAATCATGTTTCCTTCAGCAGCAGGTGCAGGCTTTCAGTTCCCAAACACCCTCATATGGCTGAGAAGACAGCTGAGACAGCCATCTGGAGACTTGGGAAGCAGTGTACCTGGTTCTCCAGCTCCTCAGCTCTCTCTCTGTCTCCATGCCTGACAGAAACAAGTCTTTCCTCTGCCTGGCAGCACACAGACTTCGTGGGTGACATGGCTTGTTCTGCTCAGTGCATTCCCTGCCAGAAATACAGAGACAGCATCTTACACACACACACACTGCACTGACCAAAAATGGAACCAGAAGTCAGGTTTCCCATACTTTAACAAATATTCACTTTGTACATGTGTTTCTTTCTTTGGAAATCAGTGTAGACTGATAGCTAAAGTGTCATTTATCTCTTGATCACTTTTCCTGGCTATAATTGTATTTAATTAAGGGTAAGAATGTGCCTATGGGACATTTTAAAAGAACCATGTTAATCCCCTATTGACAACATTGTAAGGTGTTTCATGTCATTTTGCTGTTTTTGGTATGCTCTGGGATTAACCTTCATTCGTCAATCCTAGCACAAAATAGGTGATTGAGGCACAGAGTAATGGGTGAAGTGCCCAAGCTGGGCCAACAGAAGGTGGCTGAGCCAGCTTTTAAAGTCAGGTGTTCAAACTTGGTCCAGCACTTTAATTCCCTAAGATCTCATCTGTTTCTTTCAGTCTGTAACCTGCTTGCCAGTCCCAGCAAAGCCAGAAGCCTAGCTAGTGTAGAAGGAAGCTCTCCAGGTAGCAGTATATTTGCTGTCCTCTCCCTCCTTGCACCTGGAAAACATATTGCAATAAATAGACAGAGGCAATCAGTTATTTTATAGACAGGCCTCCATACCAAGAGGGATTTCATCCTCACCTGCTCCTCTAGATTGGGCTGATTGGCAAAGGCAGGTAAATCTCTGCCCTTTGTTTAACAAGATGGGAAAATGATGGAAAGCAAGAAACACCCACAGCCCTCCCAGGTACGAACGCTCAGGCTGATTCAAGCCCTTTCAAGTGGTTTTGTCTCCAGCGATTTGCACTTTCCTGCCTCCCGGCCCTTTCCCACATTCCCATTCCCACTCCCAACTCTTTCTTGCCAAGTTCTTCCACTGCTGTTATTATTTGTGAAGCGTGAGGAGAGTTATGACAAGGGAGGGATGTCATTAAACCACGCCGGGAGGAGATGTCAGCCGCCATGCAAACATCTTCCTGACACTCCACTTTCAAACGATTTCAGAAACTGTACTCAGATGATTTCAGGTTGGGTAGGCCTGTCAACTTGGATGGACGACACGCGCTGCTTTGGTGCCGGAGACAGCTCCGGAGCCTCTCAGCCGGCTGTTGCGCACACGCATGCACAGCCCCGTCCCCACACACACAGCTGCACATCATTATTTTTATGCCACTCCAAGACAGATATCCTTGAATGCCGCTGGAAGCGTCAAACTTTCACTGCAAGAGAAAGCTTTAACATTTAGAGGGTTCTTGTGTAATGCAAATGAACCAGAAAGGTAGGAAGGCATCCCAAATGCCACTCAATGCATTTATAAAAAGATAAGGTGACTTTGTCCTACCCTGCCATATCACTTCATTACCAAGTGTCAGCAAAGAGCCTGGCAGCTCGATTGGTTGATGAAATCACATGACCCAAGTGTTATCTTGAAAAAACACATGAAATTACTAAGCTTGAACAGCAAAGTACAAATACCCCCACAGTTTATTCCCATCAACCAAAAAAAGACTATGTATCTCTTTATTTCTTCTCATTTTTTCCTCCCACTGGGGGAAAGAAAGAGAAATTCCCCATCTAATTCATAATTCAAGTTATTTTGCTATCTAATATATTTATATTACTTTCTTCAATATCTAATTGAAGTGCTTTGTTTATGCATTATTCATTTGATCTTTGTTTTCCATCCTTATTGTTAACTTCCAATGCAATTTTAATGGGCTCATGGTCAGAGATCAGGGTGGCAGACTCTTTGATGCCGTGTTAATTCACTGACAAAAGGGCAGGAAGAAAATCTGAGTTAGGAAGACTTTAAAGCCATCATTTCTGATCCAGATCTGAGCTGTACCTTGCTGGTATGTGCCTAATTTTCACGGGGGAAGATTTCCTGGCTTTGCTGTGGTAGTCAGTTAGGTGTTTGGGTGTCACATTGCCAGCAAGCAAGAAGAAAAATGTAATTGCTTGAGCTTCTGCAGAAGTGGAACATTAGCCAGTGCCTGCTGAGGTCTGTGGAAATAAGGTGTTCTGCTGCTCTTCAACCTTTCAATCTCTCTGCCAAATAGCTCACAGAAGTAAACAGAGGTGAAAGTGATGGATGTGGTATGTTAGACAGGATAATGGGTTAGTGTTCAAGATTTGCTAGTACCTAGAGTGGTGCTGCACAACCAGGAGCGCACACTAGACTCGAGCAACACGCTGCTCTGGAGACTGTGACTCAACCACAGGACAGCACAGTCTGCCTTGGGCCTGAGCAGGTACCAGGTATGGCCTTTTAATTCAAGGCATGGGGGTTTCAGATGGATCTCCACCTCTTGAGTGTCTCCTGGGCATAAATTTTGTTATGAAGTCCCCTCATTGAACTCACAATTAAGCTATCTTCCACAAGCAAAAGTTCAGCATTTCTCTTTCAACTGCATTATTGCAGCCCAGCCCCACTGAGGTGTGAAACATTCAGGTTCTCCTCTTATTCCAGCCAAAATCTTATTTTTTCTTTTTACTATTTTCTTCTCAGCTTTGATCTCAGCAAAGACATTTCGCAGCAAAGAGTTAACAGCTTAGGAACTATAATTCAGCCTAGGAAAATAATGTATGGATGTTCTTGGCATTTCTGGATACCGCCACAGCTGTAGCACCGTCTCGCCCATGAACAAATATTCTTGGCCAAGACACCAGCTCTCACCGACCATTAAAGGGCTTCTGGAGGAAGGAGTGCATGTAGCAAACAATGTTAACCTGACTTTACAACTGCTGCCCACTGAAAGTTGGCATGGACCGGTAGTGGAAGTATTAAGTGATAGAAGACATAGAGCATTGAAAGTGGCAGGCAGCAGATGTAAGTGGAGGTAATTTTGTGCAATAACCCACCAAATTCCATTTTAATGAACTTAGCTCTCCAGTCTCCACAAGACGAGACATTACTAGACAAGAGAGAGCGAGATGGAGGTCCAAGAATAGTGTTATGAAGGCTGCTAAAAAGTTGCAGCAGCAATCCCGTGGAAAGCAGGTTCCTGGGAGTGAACCCACCAGTCAGCTTCAGTTTGCACCCGCGACGGGAACGGCGGCAATGCCAAGGATACCTAGGGAAGAATCTGTACTCACAGGATGATGGAAGGAAAGACATGAGGAGAAAATTATGCTTTGTACAGTCCAACAAGAAACCTGGCAGCGGGTGGTGGAAATAAGGGAGATTTGTGGGATGGATGTTTGTCTGGGACCAGTGTGCCTTTGACTTCCTTCTTTCCTTTGTTTAGCACATTTATTCCCCTTGAATTAACTCATGGAAGAGGAACAGATGCCATCAGGATTGAAAACAGCATTTTCAGTAGCTTGAAACTAGTGCTTGAATGGAGGATGTCAGCATTTCCTCTGAATTGTACAAATCAGTGGCATTGTAACAGGGCTATTGTTTATAGATGATTTTTTTATTAGGGATTCTTAAGGTCAGTTGCTGACAAATGTTTTTCAGAAAAATTTGGGACCATTTTAGGAATTCTCTCTCATCTAATGATACATGATTTTCAAAACTTGGAAATAATATCTGCCAGGTGTTCTGGATTTTCACGTTGAAATAAATCTCCATGTTTTCTGGAGCAGAAATTCCTGACTTTGATTCCCTTTCCCTCATGTTTGACTGACAAGCATTGACACACTGTTGTGAATGAAGAGTTGCTGTCTATCTGAACTCAATGGCCTCAGACTTTCCCCTAGATGATTCATTTTATTCAGATGATCAGAAATCTATAAATCTGAGAATGGAAAAGTACAGAAATGGCATCTTCATTATTCTTCTGGTTCTTTTTTTTTCATCAAGGATGTAAGAGTCAGTTTTTCATATGTATGTGCTCTTTCAGATTCAACATTCTTATCTTCAAAGTCTGAAATTCCTTCACGTTAGTCTTTGCGTGTGTTTAGAAGAGATGACCATCTCAGTTAGAAAATATTTTTGTACAAAATGCATCAAATACAAATAAAATATCCTCATGTAAACTCTTACTAGCTACTTTAGAACCATGCTGGCAAGTTCATTTCTGAACACAGGAAAGAAGCACAGTATAGCTGATGGGCTTACCGTGGGGGAAAAAGCAAACAAAATGAAAACATCAGTGAAAATATTGCCCTTGTCTGTAGAAAATGTAATTTTAACTCATCTTTTATCTGTTGTAAAATCAACTCCTTTAATAAGGCCACATCCTTGCTAGACTGGGACAGTGCTGGAAATTAAATTTCCTATCTCAAAATAGTTTCGATGGGGAATCTTTAACCTGCCCTGAAACAGCAAGTGTGGTGAGACAACTGTCCCACTCAAATCCCTGTCTGTGCTTGGTCACTCTTAAAAGCTGTTAATGGCAATGCAAAATAGTCCTATGATTGACCATGTAAAAGTCACCAGAGGCTCCATGTGTGAACAGAAAAGGATTTCCTCCCTTTCCCCTTTCCTGGTCCTTTCTCAGGGTTCAAAAGGATATGAATGTATGGTGGGGAAATATCTTTCTATCGTGAGAGGAGTAAAGCAGGGGGAGAACAAAAAGAGGCAGAAAAGGAAAAGAAAATTCTACTTGATTAGCTTCTTAGCATCAGTTGGATGTGACAACTGTTTGAATATGGATGAAGTCTACAAGAGGGATCATCTGCCAGCAGTAGTTGTTACCAAGGAAGTAAGTGATGCTGGAGGTCGGAGGGCACCTGTCTCGCCAGCTAATGAAAGAATTGTGGGAGACAGAGCTTTTCTATCTGATTAGTATAAGGGCTGTAATTCCTGTGCTTCCCACCCCCACACCTTCTCTGCTCTCCCTTTTAAAGTGATTCTGAGGCTATTGTTGTTATTGTAAGTGGGAAGTGAAAGAGACTGTCCTAGGAAGAGCTTTTCTTCCCTTAAGTGATATTTTGGCCAACAGCTTTTGCCGATCTCATCATCCCACACAGATTCTGGAAGGGAAAAGCAACTCTTTTCTTTAATCTCTGCCAGACTTTTTTCCCAATCATGCTGGGAGCTGAAAGTTGCCCTTGATTTTCAAGGGGTAGAAATGCAGTTGTTGGAAGGAACTGATTAGGCAGGAATGTATATGTGAGGGTGGGAACGTTAGAAGAAATAACTTTGGAATGCTTTATCTGTAATGGCAACAGAGAAAAAAAAATTTGAAAATCACAGGCTATTGCTTCAACACACTTTTCTCACCCAATTTATTGCAGAGATAACATAAATAATCATATAGTTACTCCTCCTTTTAGGTGTCCTGAGAAGTCCATCCTCACCCTTCCAAAAATCCCACAGCACAAACAGTCCTTTAGGCAGGGCAATGGACACAGACCAAAAACTGGCAATTTGAGGATAAAGTCTCTAAAAGTCTGATTTGAAAGCAAATTTAGGCATGCATCATTGCACACTAACTAGTACATTGCAAACACAGGGAGGCAGAACGTATGAAGAAAAAGATGCAGAAAAGAAAACAGACCTAGGAGTTTTAGGGATCATTCTGTCTTCTAAGGCAAGGCATAAACCCGAGCCTTCTCATTCCCAGGCGGAAGGTCCCTCTGGTTATCTCATTCCCTGTTACTCTCTGGCTCAGACTTTCCCTTACTTGCAAATTTATTACAGAAGCTAATCATGTCTTAAATCAGTACGTTTCAGGACAGCTTTGGTGGTTTTCAAAAGCAAATAATTTGGCCCATGCATTACACAGACAGACCAAAGATTTTGCTTGACCTGTCTAAAGCAGTACTGGTCTGATACCCTTACTTATTTACCAAGTAAATGACACTCAGTAAATTTAAGATGTTGTCAGAGTATGAATCTACACACAGGAAGATAGCCAGGATCAGGTTTCACAGAGTTTAATTAATGCTGAGGATAAGACATTTTCCCTTCCACTAGCAGAGGAAAGAGAGAGGGAGTCTGAAACTTCTTCATTGTTGAGCTATCACTCAAAAACTTTGCTACACCATCAATCGATACCCTGCAATTGGGAAAAGATGGATACAGCGAGGCAGCTACTCCCATGATAACACCCAAACATGGATAGTTATACGAGGCTGCAGTGAAAGACACATCTATACCAAGGCACTGTGATTGAAGTGTCCTACTTCAGATAACTGTGAAAAGCACAGAGAAATGCCTGAAAACCCCTTGCCCTAACCAAGGTACTCCAAAAATTTTTCACTGCTGTTCTGTTGA